>NC_056667.1:163359343-163668843 GCF_018350195.1 Panthera tigris
TACACCATTTCCTATGGGTCTTGTTAGTTCCTAAAACCATCTGTAAGAAGTTATTGTATTTGGCTTTCTTAAGCCATATTTTTAAAGAAAGACATTTAATTAGTGCTTGTTAAGATGTTGTGAGTGCTTTGGCCACCTCTCTCACCCCTGCTGTTTCTTCTTGGTCAGCACATTTCTGGAAGTGTTGTTTCCGGAAAAGGGCATTCGATGCGTCTCTGTTGGGAAAACTGCTATGCGTGTCCACACGCAGCAGGTCTCTGATGGAGACTGAAGACACGGTCAGGCCGGCTGTGAAGAAAGGGCTCGTGTTCATAGCAGCTACTCTGAAAGGCCCCTGGTTTTGACATTTTTATTGAGAAAGCCGAGTTTCAAAATGGGTTTGGGACAGATAACTACAGGAGTGTGCACCGCAGCCCTTGGGGAGAACGTCACAAAAGGGAGATGTATCTGAAATGGGAACTCGAAACACCTTTGTGAAGACTTCATAGAAAGGAATTTGCTTGAGAAGGCATATTTGTAGTTACTTTAAGAGACACGGGTGAAAACGGCAAAACCGGTCACCGCACTGAAAAATCCACCACTGATTATTGGAAGAACCTAGTTCTTTCAGTTTTGCAAATATTTGAAGCCATCGTGAAAAATTCAAACCACTTTACACACCAAGACAATTTTACCGAGTTTTCCCCAGAATCCTTTAGCCGTATTTGGAGGAGCGTGGTTTGATATTTGTAATAGTTTATGAATTGCAAGTACATGTCAAGTCTAGTTATGCCCAAAGAAGTATTTCAAGACAACACAATGTGCAGCCAGTGAATATGAAGAAATGAAGAAATACGTGCACCTGGATAGGTTAAGAACTTATTCGTGCTTTGTCCCAGAAACACGCATTTAAGGAACGAAAAGTTTCATGCTGGTAGTTGCTTAAAGGATAATTCAAGCCAATTCCCTTTCTCTTTGAATTAGAATGTGCTCCTTTAAGGTAATCCTAAATTGAAGAGGAAGTCCACTGAATGTAATATAGACTTAACCAAATTATGAAATCTCCATATCCCACATGTCAAGTGGTTTCTACTGGAATCCGTTTCTTGCCTCCTTCATCTAAACATTTAAATATATTAAAAGCTTCAGTGAAGGATTAGCATTTGGCCCTGGGTGTAAAAACATTTCCTGCTGGGCCCTCCACCACTAACAAGCTTTTTGTTTGGGAGAGGGGTCAGGCGTGGGGGAGGGGGAGAAGAAGGGAGAGAAGGTGGCCAACTCTTGACATCTGAAATCTTGATCAGTCCCAGCGGCATTTTTGGTTTGCGCTGATGATTTGTGGTATTGTTGTTTATCATTCACTGGGACTCACTGTTTGGATGCAGAGGTCTCAAGACCATCTGCAGTCTTGATGGGTATTAAAGCAGCCAGGCCAGACATCTGGCTGTCAGTTATAATTGCCTCCCTGCCCCTGAAGTTGTTGTTGGATAGTTCTGATTCCCTTTGAACATACTACTGTGATGCAACAGTTTTAAGCCACTGATGTGAGAGACAGAGTCAATTTCTGGCCTCCGTCTAGTTGGAATCAAGATTTATGAAAGGAGGAGGGTAGTTATTTTGCTGGAAGAGTGGCTGTTTTCGTCGCACTGGGTTTAATGATACAACAGTTTCCTCTGCAGCTTGCACAACTCACTCTGAACACGGAGAGAAATAACGTACTCGAAAATTATTTTCATGGTGTAGCCACGTTTACGATTTCCTGTTGCCTTGGCCTGAAAGTGTTTTAACAAAAATTAGGGTTGCACACCCAAACATTTGAGCCAGGGGATAAAAGGAGTTGCTATCATGATTCCCCTTCAGGTTAATATAGGTGCCTTTGATAGAAGCACTATAGACTTGGGACAGGATATGACACCAATTAAAAACACGAAACTTAATTTTTGGACTAAACAATCACATACTCCTTCTTCTGATACCTGGTTGAGAGTTACTGACGTGACATTTATTTCCCAACCACAATCGTAAATTTATTGGATTGGCTTTACTTAAGGTACAGGGGGCAACTAGCATTAGCACATGCGAGAGCTGAGCAATGTCTCTGAAATTGTAAAGCAGCTATTATAAAGAGAACATATCCTTCCCAGTGACTGTCAGTACAAGGTCAAGAACTTAAGCAAACTCACTCCGTGAACCCTAGACCTACCCATCTTGGTTGGAGGCAGATTTTAACTTAAGACCCAAATTTCAAAACCAATCAATTAATTTTGCCTCATAAAGTACAACAGGGAAAATTTTAAAAATAACCCTCCCCTTAGCCTGAAATCTAAATTGGCATTTTCACAAGATGGTTAGTATCTATTGAAAACCGGCCATAAATAGTAACCACAGAATAACACATTATGAATCGTTTAACAACACGAAAAGCGGCGTATTGTCTTTGGGTGACCACGTGTTTAAATTATAAAATGGAATATTAGTGTTTAATTTTAATGCAAAAAATAATTAAAGTGAAGGCATGCAAAGGTAAGGAGCCAGGTCAACCTCCCCCGTCTTTTCACTCGGACACCTTGTTTCACTCTAGCTAATGATCCTATGAAAAAAGTGTTAGTGGTTTCATTTCAGCCCCTGGTGGTCTGTGTCATATACTGCATGACCGGCTGGTGGGTCCTCCAGGGTTATTTCTCATTTATAGACAGTAGCCTTTTATAATTCTGTCGGGGGTGGAGGGGAGAAGGGAGGGGATCCTCTTCCAACCTATTTATTATGCACTCGGAAACAGTGACAATGTTTATAAAGATGGGTCTAGTTAAATTTTGTAAGAACTTCCCACGCGTTCAAATGTTCGAACTCGAACCTACAACTCTATATACCAAGTGCTTGAGTAAAGTCATTATGTTTAAAAGAAAAAAGTCACTGCTGACTCGTACTCCATGTGGAAAATTACCAAACGCTGCAGTTTTCCTAACCACGAAAATTCTCATTTCCCATGTGCACTGGTTAGCTCCTCACTATGTCCCCAAGGAGTCTATGAGCGTCTGAAGCACTGCAGAAAAATGAGAATTTCCACACTTAAACAGAGCGAAGGCGGCATTTTTTAATGACTAAAACGAAGAGCAGAAGAAATGGAAGAAGAGGGGACGATTGTTTTGTTTGGTTTTGTTTTTTTCTCCTATAAAAAATGAGCGTGGGGGTCCCAGGTGAGAGTCAAATATGGGCTTGCTCTTAATTTTTACAGGACATTTACTCTAAAAAAAGAAAAAAAAAAGAAGATGAAGATAAAGAAAGAATTTCCTCTTAAATTTCCTAACTGTAAATTGCACCAAGTGGATGCTGAAATGAAAGGAGTCATCGAGGCCAAATTCACCACAAGGCTTTTGTGAGCTGTGAGAAGTAATTTCAGGATCTGCGTTTTTTATTTAGGTTTGCTTTCCCTCTGAGCTCTAGTGTTTATTTTTCACCAGTTCTTTCTATTCTTTGGTGGAATGTATACTGCCGATTCTTCCAGCATCACACACACACACACACACACACACACACACACACACAGAGTTTCTATATATTAAAGAAAAATGAATACCTTTAGTCCCTTGGTAACAATATTTTTAAAAAGCAGCTCGATATTTGGATCAGAGAGTAGAATACTTTCAAAGACAACTCTCGCGGGCACAATGTGTTAACTGTTTTCTGTCCCACCATTTTATGGTGTGCGAGCGGACAGCAAAATGGTGGTTCCAGCATTTTGTTGTATGAGGGCTCCTACGCAGCTAGCTTCTGATGGCAGATTGCAGAACCAGTTTGGATACCAAAAGAAAAGCCACTTTTCTCAGGCCCAGAGACCGATTCAGTAAAGCATACCCACAAATTCTCCTCCACTCTCTGCTTTGCAGATGCTTAAGCAAAATTTTATATATACATACATATATCTAAAACAAAGAAAATCCTGATTAAAATAAAAAAAATGCAACAGAAATGACAGTTCAATCAAATACAGAATGCCCTAGTGTTGTTAAATGCATACGTTATTAATAGACCTAGACCCGGGAACGTCACAGTTAGTAATCTACCTTGAGAAAAGATCCAAGACAGAGTTAGCGTAGAGAATGTGAATGTTTTACTCGTGACTAAATGATCTTTCCAGATCAAGGTTGAGGTCATTGGCAAACTAGTTTAGGTGAACTCATTCCACAGTTATTTGTGCATGCAAATCAGGGCTCTAATTTTTTCTTATATTACTGCCTTTTGTTCATGAGAAGATCTTTAACTGATTCTTTAAAATAAGAATATCAAAATAATTGAACAATGTAAGAATTAAGCATTGCTAATAGCATTCATTTTTTTATTAGCTGCTAAATAGAACCAAAGGTAAGATAGATTTTGACTTACCCTTAACTGGATCTCAAATAGAAGAGAGATGAATTTGAATAAGAGAAGAATTTGACATTGCCCTCTATTACCTACGGCTGAATTACCACTCTCTTTTGTCTGAAGGAAAACATTTTCTTCTTAATGAGGTGTATATTTTTTAAGACTGAAGAAAACTGAGGCTCATAGCATATAGGTTTGCGGGTTGGTTTTTTTTTTTTTTTGCCTTTTGATCGCAGTTGTTAAACATTTGAGATTATAAAAACGATGATGCTACATAAAACAGACCTGCAGCAACACTGTTTATGGCACACACAATAGTATTATTTTCTGCTGTTTGGTGTGCAGAAGTTGTAAATAGGAAAATGTGTACGCTATTAAATCTAGTAGCAATAGGACTCTTAAGGCAAGGTTTATTATACCAGCGCCTGGAAAAGCTTTACTTTTTTATCTGTGGGTGTTAAATTTTCGCGTTTGCAACAGTATTTTAGCTTTGGAGCTATTTATCTGGTAGCATCTTCGAGAAAAAGGAAATGGACAGATGTCCATAAACAAAGGGCTCCACCTGGCGGCCAAGAGGAGGTATGAAATGTTGAAGAGAACTAACGCTGCAAAGGGAAACAGATGGGAAAGGCAGTGTTTAGTGTGTTTCCTGTAACGAATACGTTTGAAGGAAAGAGAATGACACAGTTCCCAAATCTGGACTTCAATGTTTATATAGCTTTACAGCTAACTTCATTTGATTATTTTCTTCAAATTCAACCCTCCCAATACATTTCCAAATTGTTGTATTCCAAATGCATCCATCGGAACAGCCATTAACATGTGACCCAGACAGATATTAAGCACAATAGAGAAACTATCCATATCATGTGACCATCTTACTTTTAAGTACAATACTAACTAGTAGACAAATTTAAACAAAGGAAGCATTTGCTCCCACGCAAAGGTGTTCTGTGGGTGGCTTTGCGGTGAACCTAATTAGTTGGAACTGGAAAGGGTGTGATCCAGAATTCAATCGGCGGAGGGAAGAAATAACTTCAAATCCAGGACTGAGAAACAGAAAATTGCTCATTTTTCAATGGCATTTGTGGCTAAAATGTTGGAGAATTTGAATCGACATATTGTGACTCTTCCACCTTTTCAAACTCTAAAATTAGACCAGAAATTACATATATCAAATGCTATGCAAAATGTAAAATAGGCATATGACGTTTATGGCTCTCTACGTAAGGTGGAAATTAAATCTTCAGCCTCCAATAAAATTGTATTTCTGTAATAAAACTGCTGCACCTTGACTCTAGACTACATTGAATCCCAAATTAAACACCCCATTTACTGTACTGTAACAAGCAAAAGGGTTTGCTACACTGAACAATATTACAGATAGAGAAAGGTATTATATTTTGCTTTAACCTCTGTGTGGAGTCCACCAAAACAGGCTCATTCCCCCATGCCTTCTTTCTTAGAACATATTTTGACGAGGGAAAATTTGGCGTTTTTTTTTTCACTGGTAACATTTCTGTTTCTTCCTCCGTTATATAAATCCGCATAGGTGGCTGGGTCTAAGAAAGTCCATTAAGTAGGATATTCACTACAAAATGTCCTACTGCATTTCATGGATAACTCGGTCCTATGAAGCAGAACTGGCCGGCGTGCTAAAGGTTAGGTACATTTCTTTATGCATTGTCTGTAATGTAACTGCCCTGCCCTATAACGTACATGCACGGTTCACCCCATAGCCACGTCCGCAGCACACGCGTACTGCTGCATAACGTATGAAGGTCTTAAGCTTAGGTTCTGCTAATACATGTTATGTATTTCTCTTACCCAGTGTTGATGGAGAAGAATTAGACGGGATGTCATTTTAAGCAGTCTAATATCGTAGGTGGATATTTTTTCCCCCGTCGCGCTTTGGCCCAGCCAACAATGACTTCTGGCATTTGTGAAGGGGCTTATTAGAAATTAAAACCTACGGAGAGTGAAGCACAGAGAACGATGAATACTAATGTTGTTCATCTTACCAAGTCAAGGCAGGCGAGCCAGACAGGGAGCCGTGCCTCCCTCGGTCTCAGGCGTCCTGCCTGCCGAGCCACCCTCTAGTGGACTGAAGGGGAAATTCCCTCTCCCGCCGCCTCTGTGGCTCCTCTTTTCCTGCTTACGCTCCCCTCTTCGCCCCCCTCCCCCCCCCCCCCATTCTCCGGAGATGGTGGGTATTATTAACCTTCAAGCGCGATACAGCGAGATGAATGTTAATCGTGAAGGGATTTCTAATCGAGTTTAATGGTGTAGGACATAAGAAGTTGTGTTAGCAGTTTTAGTCCTGCTAAAATGCTAATTGTTATGTTGCCTATGATAGGTGAGGAGAGTATGAAAATGGCAACAGCTTCAGTGTTCCAATTTGGAAATTGTTGCCTATAATTTTGAGGCAAGTATGGAGGCAGGGGATAGAGTCCTTAGTATGAAGGACTTGTCGAGAGGCTAACTTCTTCAAAGACACGGGAGATTTGGAGCTTGAGGTCTACTCAGTTCAAGAAAAGAGAATTCTCTGCGGTGAGAAATCCTAGTATCGGAAGCCACGTAGAGGCATTTTGGATCTGCAAACAACACGTGTTTACACAAAAGGAGACAGAGGTCATAATGTTGAGTACCGATCTTTGGAGCACTTTCTAATGTTTATGTTTCCCTCTGTGGTTCGTTGCCACTTTCGCCAACATGCAAAGGTAATTTCTTTTAAAGCGGCTGCACGTAGTAAGAACGGGGGGGGGGGGAGTCCTAGATGAGAACCCAGGGAATCCCCATTTTTGTCTTCCGTCTCTCCCCTTGACGCAGAGCACAGTCATTATCTGCGCTCTTGTGTAAGGACCCCCTACTGTACCCAGCTTCAATGCTCCCTCCCATGCTTGTAGAGGTGGCACCTCATGTACCCCTGTCCTCTGTCCTGGCTATTTGAGCTGGGGTTCTTGCAAGGCAGATGATGCACAAGGAAGTAGAGAGTATTGATGATGCAAGAGCTAGGTCTTCAGTGTATATTTTTTACTTGACTTCACTTACCCTAATTTCTGTAGTTCAAGCCGAAGCCAATATAGTACTGTCATCATGTCACCTACCAACAAGCTGGAGAACATTTTGCAGCAGGTGCACGTTACCTGTTGAATGGGTATCTTGTGAGGTTTCCTTGTATTTTTGTGGTTTACATAATTAGCCTAAGTGTAGAAAACATCTAAGTGAGAAATACAGATGACCAAAACATAATCCACCTTAATGGATACATGCCTATGTGAGTATGGACCATTGTAATTGTATTGTCCCAGCCTCCATATGTGGCTTTTGTCATCATTTTTTTTTTACAGACTTCTTAAAAAAGTGATTCAGTGTAGAGGAGATAGAAATGATCTTGGATGTTAGCATGAGATGTGAAATCAGTGGTCAACCTTATTTTCCCATCAATAATGCTAATTATAGTAATTAGTCCAGGCGTCACACCTGTGCTAAAACCCTTATCCCTATTTTACAGATGAAGTAACTGAGACACCAAAGGTTAATTGCTTGCCCGAAGCCATGTAGCAACTCAGTCTATACCACAATTTTAATCTCCTACTCTTGCTTCTTGGCAATGGAACAATTATGCCTCTCTTTAAAGAAGGAAAATTTATCGTGTGTATCACAGGAAATTAGAGCTGATGAACAATGGAACAAAGGGGTCACATATTATTTGTTTTAAAATTGCAGAATCTTTCTCATGTTAGAGAGTCTTTTACTATGTTTTCTAGATTGGTGCCACGTTAATGTGTTAAAACTACACATATATTTTAACAGAATCAATAGTTACCCATGCAGGTGAGGAGATGGTACTTAGAGATGGGACAGACGTGTCCCTCGTTTGAAGGTGAATTTAGTGAGATATCAAATTTTCTTTTCATTTTCTTTCCCAGAAGAATATGTGTTTCTTTTTTCCTCTACCCAAATGTTTCAGTGAACATTGCAGCTGTGCAGCAAGAGGCAGTTTTGCATGCATATATTTGGAGAACAATGTGGAGTATTTATCCCTTGGGATAAAAAAACCCCCAGCAACCAACAAACTTGAAAACAGATGGTTCTGATACAGTCTGATAAGAATGTAAACAGGAAAATATCTTTGTTGACTTATTTCTTAGTAATCAGTAATAATTAGGTATTGTCTAGAGACGAATTACAGTTTTGATTTTGCAAGCATGGCCACGAGCAGCTTCTGAAAAGTGAAACTAAATTTCTGACATTGGTGAGGAATTAGTGACTCCTGCTGAAACTTCCTTATTAACATTCTTCTTGATTGATAGAAACAAATGGAAATTTTAGAGAGGCGAATTTCTGCATTCTTTGTTGTTTCTTTTGTCATCATTTGATTTAGAGACATTATACCTCTCTGGCCAATCCGTGAATGGGTTCACTTGAAAAATAACTTACAATTTCTCTACAACTTAAAGAACTAAAACTCCCCATCCTTCCTCCCTCCCTCCCTCTTTTCCTTCTTTTCTTTTCTTTTTTGGTCTTATTATTTTAAATGAAGATGAAATCTCTCCTTAGAGTCTGGACTAGTGTTTCTATGAACTCATTCTATTTCTTTGTTAAGGACTTTCTTGCTTGATGGTGATTCAGAGTCAATGAACATTTAAAAATACTTCCTACTTTCAAGTTCTGTGATAGGCACTGGCGATATAAAGATGAATCTGACATACTTTCTTCTGTTAACAGGACTCATAGTTTAGCTGTAGAGGCAGGTACATAAACAAATAACTCTCACTGAATTTGTTAAGAACTGGGAAAAGTGGCACACAGAGGAGTGGGGGAGAAGGATGGATTCCTTGGGAAGGCAAGGAGATTTACAGAGGAGATATTAGATCAGATCTTAAATATTACTTTATCAAATCCAGCTGCAGAGATCCAGAGGCTGTTGCATCCTGAATGCACAATGAAAATTCAAATTACCGACCAGTTCTTTGCATCAGGTAATTGTATACTATTAGTTGTTTGGAAGTAGACAAGATCATGGGATCCTGCCATGGTCTAGAGGTTTTGAGAGGTGATTTTATTTTAAAATACAACACTTATAATAGAAAACTTTGGAAAGAGTATTTCCTACTTTAATATGTAATTCGGCCATCTGAAAGTATTTGTTATTAAAATAAAGGAATACAGATAGTCTATGCAGCATATGCCAGAAACCCTTGGCATTTCTTTTTTTAAAACAATATTCAACAAATATTTAGTAAGTGCTTATATATGCTGTATACTGTGCTAAGCATGTGGATTTTATGTTCCCTGTGGAACATCAAACCTGATGGGGAAGGACAATATCAAACAATTAACTATGTAAATTATTAATTAAAATGCAACAAGTGTTATTGTGCATAATAAGTGTTACTCTTTTGCTTACTCTGCTTCTATTCTTTCTGGTTCTGATGATATCGACTTGCTTTTATTTTATTTGTTCTATTAAATTAAAAAAGATTTTTTTAATCTTTATTTTTGAGAGAGAGAGAGAGAGACAGAGACAGACTGCCAGCAGGGGAGGGGTAGAGAGAGAGGGGGAGATATGAAGCAGGTTCCAGGCTCTGAGCTGTCAGCCCAGAGCCCAGTGAGGGGCTGAAACCCATGATCCAGGAGATCACGACGTGAGCTGAAGTTGGATGCTCAACCGACTGAGCCACCAGGTGCCCCAGCTTTTATTTTTGAGAACCACTCTTCACCACTGCATGTAACCTTGACGGGACTGTCAGTCAAGGTGCTCTGCCCCTAGCTTGTGATCCAAAGCAGGCCAATCAGGTGCTCTTTTCCAGGAATTGGTGAGCTCTCTCTGTAGTTTCATAATCTAGTATCTTGGAAACCTGTAGTTGCTTCATCCCTAGCTTTTCTTTTCATTTTGAGAGTCACACTGTATTCTTTCAACAAATTCATTGTTGATCAGTTTCAGCCGCTTGCAACCAGTTATGATATTTCTAAAACTGCCAAAAAGCCAGGACTCAAATAAGAAGTAAACTAAATTGCGGCATGGTTTTAAGGGTTTGGTGGCATTTAAGGATAGAGAATCCATTTGATGGTGATGCTTAGAGCACTGTATCTTGAACAGTATGGGTTTGGTGACCTAGGGTTAATTTCCCTTTTCTTGCATCTGCAATAAATAATATTTATATAATAATAGTATCAGAAGTCATAATATTTATAAAACAGAATGTAAATATTATAAACTTTGGCAGTCTAAAAGCTGTACCCTAACAGATGTCCGGAGGTAGAGTGTTGTATTAACTTCCTTATTTTAGAGTACCAAGGTCAATAAATATTTTGTAAAGCTGCTGGATCCGGGAATGGAGGGATAATCATATTATTTAAGAGTATACATTTAAAAGTATAATTATATCACTTAAAAGTATGCAGCTCCTCAACTGAAGAAGTAAAATATCATGAACTAACCTAAATTGGGGAGAAGATAGAGAAGGAAGGCATATAAATGAGTGAAAGTTTTCATCGTTCATGTAGAGAAGTCAATAGCTACTGACTGCCTAAGGTTGAAAAATCAAGAGAAAGAGGTGTAGATATATTATTTACTTGAAGTTTCAGTGAAAACCGCTAAAAGAACTAACATCTAAATTTATTAACAGTGACTTTCTTTGGGGGAGTAGTTGGTGGTAGGAGAAAGGGCTATAGGGGGAGTATAATTTGACATAAACTTGGCTGGAAAAGACCTGGTATTCCAGAAATACACGAGTCATTAACCTAGTGATGGCATTAAGAAAGCAATATTATCCTGAACTGTGTTAAGACGAGTACCATGTGTAGCTAGGAAATAATCCTTGTGTAAATTCATCGTAGGTTGGGTTCTTATTTGAACACTACACTTTGCGCCTGTAACTTAAAACATATGCATGAAAATTGCATTGAATTCATGTAGAGAAAGAGGAAAATGACGACAGGGCTTGGAGACTATGTACACAAGGAAAGGAGGTGGGTTATTTATCCTGGAGAAGAAGAGGCTGAAGAGAGACAAAATTAACCTCTGGGCAACTAGCCTTCTTCACCTCACTGGACAGAGCAGAAGAAAGTGAGTTTCACTAAACGGCACCAGGAAAGAGTCTGTTTTTAGACACAGGAAGACTTAATGGTCTGTAAATATGACTGAACTCGTGAATGGGCTATCCCAAGAATTTTTGGAGTGCTTTCGGTATAAGAACCATTCATTTTCAAAATAAGAGCTTGTACCAGACTTCAGGTCCCTTGGGAGAAGTAGCAAGTGTATTTTATAGTCTGATGTCTGTGAATTTACATGTGAAGAAAGGTTAAGAATAAAGTAGTCTAAATAGTCCTACCTTGGCTGTGGTTCCCAGGTAATATCTCATCAGGAAAAAGAAATCAATATTCACAATTTTTTTCCTCTGAAATACTATGCTAACTACTGGTTCCTTTAAAATATATATGCACACTCATATATATATATTACTTTATATATCATGTTTTAAAAGAAATTCATGTGTTCTTAGGAATAGTAGTTATCAAATTCATACTTTGCAGTACTAGCTGGATATTTATGGGTTAGTGTTCTAACAATGAAAGTAATACATTTTTAATTCTGAAAAACCACAAAAACATAGAAATCACAGAAAATACCACTTTTTTGTTTTCATTAAGAAGTGAGCAAGTAGGGGTGCCTGCGTGGCTCAGACATTAAGCATCTGTCTCTTGATTTCAACTCAGGTCATGAGCTCACGGTTCCAAGGATCAAGCCCTGCGTCGGGGGTGGGGAGGGGGGGGGGGCTCTGTGCCGGGGGCTCTGTGCTGACACGGCATGGAGTCTGCTTAAGATTCTCTCTCCGCCCCTCCCGCCCCCCACGTAAATAAATGAACATGGAAAAAAAATTTTTTAAGTGAGCAAACCATCAAACTCCATAAACAAACCGGCCCTGCATCTCCAGCCTGCCACGTCTGGGTGGTGTGGCAAGGTTTCTGCTACCTTAGGCTCCTCCTTTCACGAATGAGGTAGGAGTGTGTGGCTAGCTGTGTCTCCGTCTTTCTTCCTCATTGCAAGTGGATCTCATTTTCCCGTCCTCTGTCATTTCTGTGTTGAAACGATGAGTAGAAAGGCAGTCATGGAGTGTTGGTTTACCCAGCACCGACATCACCCGGCTACTCCCTTTTGAAAGCCAGCTGTATAATCTGTGTCAAGGTAGCTGTGGCCCTGGACAAAACACTAAAATTAACATCTGGGTGTTAAATACAACATGGGATTCTTCGATTTTGGACTTTGGGTCTGAGAAGGAACCCCATATACCTGCAGCTGATGCTGGCCTGAGATTTGGTGTAGGGGGGACAGGAAGCAGGGAGAGAAGGAAATGGCTGTGGGTTCTCTTAACAATAGTGGCTGCCACAAGAGAATTCCAGAGCCAGAAGTTTGAAAATTCTCTGACCATGCTGGTACTAGATGACAGAGGCATGACTGTATTGGGTCGATCTCTCTATTCGTGCGTACCCCTTGAGTTATGTCTTTGTGTGGTCCCATATCACTGTCATCCTCACCCTGCCCATCTCCTCTCTCCAATCTTCTTGAACTCTTGAGTCGGATACCTTGGTTTCTATTGATTTCGCCTGGAAAACCGACACGCCTTTCTCTATAACCGCTCCTGTCAATAAAATGGCTACATGAAATACACAGGAGCTGGGGCCCTCCTATGTTCAGCTGCTGTTCCAACATGCTTACCTCCTTAACCCCATCCTGCCCTCTTAATTCTGTGTTTGGACCAAACATTTGCCCTGAGCACACACATGGCGATTATGAGATCACTCCCTAGCTCTGCGTAGTGAATTTACAGAATTTCAGAGCTGGAAGGAAGTGTTTAGGGGTTTTAAAGTTTTTAATTTGCACATAAAAATCAAGACTGAGAGACTGGATGTCTTGCCCAAGACCATACAGTTGCTTAGTGGCAGATCTAAAACTGGACCGAGGCTGCTGCTTTCCTAGGATTCTGTTGCTTCCTCCAGAAAAGACTGTCAGAGAAGGCAATAGAGGCTCTATGTTCTTATCAGCCCTCCCAGTTTGGTCCTGCTCTGAAGTTGTCAGGGGGCCTGGGCACCTTCTCTGCTGAGACACTGGTCCTTAAAAACCGACAGTTTAGGAGTGCCTGGGTGGTTCAGTCGGTTAAGCATCCGACTTTGGCTCAGGCCACGATCTCACAGTTTGTGAGCTCGAGCCTCGCTTTGGACTCCGTGCTATCAATGTGTGTTCTCTTTTTCTCCGTCTCTCTCTACCCCTCATGCGATTCTCTCTCCCCCTCACTAACACGTGCCCTCTCTCCCTCAAAAAATAAATAATTAATAAATTAAAAAAAAAACTTAAAGGCTGACAGTTTAGTATTTAAGAAAAGTCAGCATTACTAGATATTCTCTGTAACTTAGCATGGTTATTTTCCTGAATAGATCCATGGCATTAATATTTATGTAATAACTAGAAATTGGCTTATATAAGATCTGTGCAGACAAAAGGTTACTTTTTAAAATGGCACCAATTAATGCTTCCTCTTTCTCATTTTAATCTCTTAAAAATCTCAGAGAACTAATGATCCTCGCCCTTTCAGTTGACAATATTCTTATCTGTCAAATAGAGTAACATGTGATGGTCACAAAATCCTTCAGAACCCCAAATCTCAGATCTTTGCATTTGCGTTTCCTGAAGAGTTTAAGATTTGGGGACTTTACCTTAGTTTTGGATACTTCATGATGAAGCCTTTCTAAAATGTATTCTTTCTCACCTGCTGTTACAAACCTATAGCACAACACTTTGCATCTCCCCTTGATGAGCCAGGATTGGGGGTATGGGAATTGAGTTACGCACCAACAGCTGTATCCTCAGGGCCTAATGAAAACCTTTCAGACCATTTCGAGTTCTTCTTGTCAGAAGTGATATAATTCCTGAAAAAAGTAGAAAAACAATGGAAGAGAAATAAGGAAGGCTCAGTGGTCACTACTGAAGGGAGAAATTGGCCAATGGCAGAAAGCCAAATGCCTTTTTACAACCAAAATGTCTTCATTACTTTTTCTATCTCTGGCATCGATACTTAACTCTTGAACAACTTCCTCGCAGGCTGGTTTTGATCTAACACTTGAGTGGTTTAACCAAAGGAATGCGAAGGGGCAGACGCATGTGAGGCTTTTGGGTAGGCGCAATCAAGAGCATTGCGGGTCACTTCCAGGGTTAAGAAGCACCTAAAGCTGAACAGATTGTTATCTGGTTATAGTATCATCCTGGACGTTTTGACTGCTTGGTTCATTTATATAGAATTGTATACATGGTATAATTAGTAGGACTCTAAGAGTTCATAAATATCCTCTGACACGAACAGTAGATTCTAATCTTTTTCATTACAGAAGGGAGATGCTTGAGCATCTTCCATCATAACTGATGTCACTAGTAGGAGGAAATAACTTTAATAACCTAAATATGCCCTCTGTTAATCTGGCGGGGATGGGGCGGGGAGGTGGACACTGAGGACCAGGACAGGGAAAGATTATCCTCTCTCTAGTCCAGTCGAAAAATCTTTCCATGACACAGCCAACCCATTTATTCTAGTTACTGTCACAGTTGACATCGGCTCTAGTTCTAGAAGCTTGAAAATATATAAAAATATTCTTTTTATGTATATGACTCAAGATTAGAAAGGTAGCAAGGATGGATCACACACACATACCCGTGCACCCACACACACGCACACTCACACACACACACACACACACACACACACAAAGTAGAAATGTAGATTTGAGAAGCCCAGAGAAGAACGGCCTATTTCATACAAGCAACAAAGTTGGGGAGGGTTCAAGAGCAGAAGCATCCCTGGGAGAGTGGATAAATGCCTCGAAGGAGTTTTAGAGGGAGAAGAGAGAATTTGGAGAAACACTCATAGGTTGTGAGACTTGGTAATAACCAGGAAGATGAGTTGGGGGGCATTGGTTGTGTGTTAATTCATGTATCCCCTCTTCACTGTTCCCCACAAATCATGATCTATAGGCACATGGCTTTTTCTTGGTTTTGGAGTCAGAATTTAGAGACTCTCATTATGAGGGGGCTAACCTTGAGTTCAACAGTTTTTATTCAGGCTGCAGGTATTTTCATTAACAACAACATAAAGGTACCCCCATTAACTTCTGAAACCAAAGTTGAGCACACTGTTGTTCCCTCTGCCCCCACCTGCCTGGCTGCAATCATCACTTGTGATCTAATTTACTTCGTAGCTGTAAAACCAGTAAAGTTGATGAAGTCTCATCCAAAAAAAAAAAAAAAAATGCCTATAAAGAAAAGCAGGAGCATTCTAGCTAGCTGTCAAATTTTGGAAAATCATTTAACTTCTCTGTGTCTTATTTTCTGTGTCTGTAAAAGAAGGACCTTGGAATTTTGATGATTCCAAGCCACTGGGCATCAAGCTTATTGAATACTACACCTGTAGCAAAAATGCCTTTTTGGAACAGTAGTGGGTTTTGGGTTTGTCAGAACTGTTTGCATAAGAAATTGATAGGATAGCATCTGCTTGTCAACCTACAAAAGCTATTCTGACTTTTGTCGCTTCCAGGCACCTGACTAGTGGATCAGAGACCAAGCGTGCCGTCCCGGTTTTGCATTTCAATCAATCCCATTCTGGGGCACAGTCCAGATTATGCCACGGAAATGGTAAGGAAGTAGGGCTGCACGTTTGCCAAAGGGAACCCAGAGCAGTTTTATGCTTCCCTCAGTGGGGAGGTGGAAAATTCCATTCCTGTGAGCAAGACCACTCCAGGGCTCAGGATGCGCTTTGTGTGTTAAATGTAAGATTTCCAGTTAACCCTCCTTTGTTTGAGTCAGGGTTCATCAAGGAGCCATTCCTTATGACTTGGCTGGCTGGTTGGATCCACCTACAGGGAGAAAAGAAGCTGGAGTATTTTGGTTCCTGTGACAGCTATAGTTCCTTGTAAATGCTTTTAAAAGAAGAGTAGTAACAATATTAATGTGGAGAGGGAATTTAAAGCGATAGAACATACTAGGGAGACAGGGAAGGGCGGAGGAGGGGCAGAGAGCTGAGCCAAAAGAAAGACGTTCTGTGACCCTTGGGGACATTTTGTGAAGTGTGGGAAACCGATAGGTCCATGCTGCCAAGCACGTCAATTCCCACTTGGCACAAATGTCAGCGGTGGATTTGCTTCGTGGTGAAAGTGGCGTATTGCAATTCATCTCTATTAAAGAGTGTGAATTGTTTATTAAAAACCGATTTGCATTGTGAATAGTATTTATTACAAATAAATAAATAAATAGCATCGTGGTCGCACAATAAATGAGGAAAGGTCAATTTAAAAATTGAACTAGCATGAATTTGCTGAAAAGACAGGAGCCTTATAAAATCTCTTCTACATGGAAAGATCTCTGTATTTATAGATTGACATACTTTCATATACTTCTCGCTGGACTAATATTAATGATGAAAAAACTCGAACATTTCAAAAACTGAACAGTTTTAC
The DNA here is from genome assembly GCF_018350195.1 of Panthera tigris. Taxonomy (NCBI): domain Eukaryota; kingdom Metazoa; phylum Chordata; class Mammalia; order Carnivora; family Felidae; genus Panthera; species Panthera tigris. The sequence goes on from NC_056667.1 coordinate 163,376,195, forward strand.
AGAGACTTCTGTCAAGATATGAAGTATTAATAAAGGGGGATGTATACTTCTTATATGTCATTTAAGATGTATTACAACATCTATTAAATAAGCACCAAATTAATAGCTGTCTCTTAAAACCTCAAACTAAACCTCTTCAAGAACCATAAACACAAACGCCTTTAATCAAAAAAGGGCTGCTTAGCAGTCTAAGAAGAATATAATTAAAGAAGCCCATTTTCGGCATCTATGCAATTATTTTAAGATATGTTTAGAATTTGCATTTAGTAGCAGGATTGGGTTATTAACCATACAATGTATCACCCTTAGTAATCATATTAACAGAAATAAAATGTCCAGAAACTTTAGGAAGTTGATTGGTAATCTACATTTCCTGCTAATTATGGGAGGCACATTATAGATTATAAACACACAAGATAAAAATCCCAGGTTACCGAGTGCAAAAAAATAAACTTCCACGTGTTTTGACAAGCATTGCCCGGTCTGAACTATTTATAATATTTTAGAGTGTACTAGCACTTTTTGTGTAATATAAAAAGTAATAGAATCTTAGTAATACGAGGTCCCACTAGAGATATTTGCTATTAAATTGTTGCTGAGTGTGCTGAGGTTTGGGGTAGAATTATCGAGTTTGCAGATGAGCAAAGCAGGTTTTGGCAATGTTTTAAAATTGAGTCAGTGATGCTTTAAAATGGGGCATATTTTAAGGATTCACAATAAGAATTTAAAAATAGATGAAAAGATTGGTTTGTTATCCTCCAGCGGTGTATGTTAATTAGCGTTTTTATGTAAACTAATTTTATGGTCATCTGCAGGTTTCAGCATATACAAGCACGGGTGTGGGAGTGAGGCAAAGTTCATGAGAGACTAATTGAACATGAGGTGTGACATTAATTTTAAGTAAGCCTTTTCCCATTGTACTTCTTTCTTTTTATTTTTTAAAATCTTGCCCTTTCTAGCCATTATCAGAGCTGCAGATCTGGGACGGCTCAATTCTGTGAAATTAGCCTTTTGTCTCTGCGTGTATTTCTAAATTTGACACACTTTACGTTCCACCCTGAAAACGGCCAGTGGGAGTTCTGCTGTCGCGTTTGGGGAACACTGCAAGGAGGGGACACCCGCTCATCTCTCTGCCACTTGCCAGGCAGAAGGTTGTGTTTGCGTCCTTATCAAATTTCTAGGTGCCCAACATAACAAAGCTGCTTTATGAGAACTGTAAAATCTACTCTTCTCCCTATCCACCAGTTTAAAAACAAAAAGGTTGGTGGTATGGCAAGAGAGGACTTCTTTATGGTTGCCAAATAGCTGTTTTAATTTTTTTTTTAATTTTTTAAGTTTATTTACTTACTTTGAGAGAGACAGAGAGAGTGTGAGCGGGGTAGGGGGAGGTAGAGAGGGAGAGAGGGAGAGATTCTAAGCAGGCTCCACACTGTCAGTGCAGAGCCAGTCGCAGGGCTTGAACTCATGAAACTGTGAGATCACGACATGAGCCAAGATCAAGACTCAGACGCTTACCCCACTGAGCCACCCAGGCACCCCCTGTTTTAATTCTTTTTAATTGCCCGTGTGCCACCCCAGAATGACCAATGGTGAGAAGATGGTTACTGGAAGTTCAAGAAATAACATCCTAATGGTTTAGCAGCAATAGTTTTCAGCAATCATCTTCAATTTATTTGTAAACAATTATGTAAACCAGAATTAGTTATTAAGTCACATATAAGGCAGTTAGCCCATATGATACAATTAGTCAAATGAATTTGTAATTAACTATCCTGAAATATCTGTACTAGAAACACAAGTCCTTTATAAATTCTACTAATATTCATGGTACAAATAATTATAGTTATACCTATTAGAGTGGAGCCTTTATGTACCATGAACATTAATTGTCTCTGATTCGTTCTAATCTTAGAATTCTAAGGATCCCAAGAACTGGTCCAATCTAGCTTCTTACCTTCAAAGAAGATGTTTTTTAGGTTATTTATTTATTTGTTTTGAGAGAGAGAATGAGCAGGGGACAGAGAGGAAAGAGAGAGAGAGAGAGAGAGAGAGAGAGAGAGAGAGAATCTCAAGCAGACTCTGCACTGTCCCTGAAGAGTCCCAGACAGGGCTCGAACCCATGAGCCCATGAGATCATAACCTGAGCTGAAATCAAGAGTCAGACGCTTAATCAGCTGAGCCACCCAGGCCCCCCAGCCTTCAAGGAAGATTAGGCTAGAGCTCTGCCTCTCTTGCAAATAATTCCTTCTGCCCCAAACGTTGGCACAGCTTTCCTTCCTTTGGATTCCGTGCAGTACCTGTGCTAAGCATTGGCACTTTGCAGTTGATGCATGTGTCATATCTCCTACACCAGAATGTCAGACCCTTCCTAGGTGAAGATTGGATTTAAACTTTTGGGCCCACTTCCCCCAGACCCTTGGGCTGTGTTCTACCATAGAAGATGATCATCACAGATTGAGGAGGATGATGTAAATTGATCTTGAAAACCATGCTAGTCCTTAACAGTCCTCTCTTGACATTTGATTAACAACTTGAATCAGAAAATGTTAGAGATGCTTGAGACCCTGGTGATGTTCTAGTCCAAGCTCTGTTTTACGTCTAATGAAACTGAGTAAACCTCAAAGAGGCAAAATCACTTGCCTGAGACAAGGCCTGATAGAATTTGGGCCAGAATTCCAACCAATTTCACTACTTCTACGTCCAGAACTCTCTTTTTAGCATGCCATCTGATGTTAACATCAGCGTACATGTGCTGGTATCAGTCAGTGGCTCTGGAACTTCCTGTACAACATCTGGGTGTTCTACCTTCTCTTGAACATGTGATTCTTTCCCCCAGAAGCCATGGTTTGTAGGCTGCTTAGAGAAGGTCAAAGTGGAAGGCTTGGGAAATAAGTCAGCATCCACTACTATTCCGGTTTGGGAAAACCGAGTCAGTGAATCGTGCATTTGGTCCGGAGGACCGTCCTGAGCATTCTCAGACACACAGCTCAGCGAGTCCGGGGCTCTCTGCCATTACGGAATTTCTCTGCTGAACCAAAGTTCTCCCTGAGTTCACCGAGAATGATGAGCTCTGTTGGATGAGGGGTATATAGGTTCACAGCCCAGTGTCACTTCTTGTCCAGCCTCACGGTCTTGTCCAGCCTCACTTCCAGGCCTGGCCGGCTCTCCAGACCCTGCCAGAAGAGCTTTCAGTGAATGAGTACAATATAGAGTTTCCAGTTGTGACAGATGTTATCTTGTTTCTAGCTTTTGTTCCAGTTCTTTTAAGGAAAAGCACCACCCATTTTCTCTGACCAACTTAAAAAAAAAAAAAAAAGATGAAAAGGTCTTCTCAGCACGAATAACAGCAAAAAAGCACATGACAATCTAAGCTTTTGAATGTTCAGGCAGCTGGGGTGCCCAGAATTGGCGTGATTTTTCTTTAATGATTTCAGAGCCCCATGTGTGTGTGATCAGAGTAATAGACTGTGTGATCTTAAGCAGCCCCAGTGTCACATGGGGAGTTTCTGTTTTTTGACTCAAGAGACTTTCTGGTTTGAAATTAGCATCCCGTCATGAAAAGCAGGACCGTGGATGGGGAGGTTGGTGGCAGCCTCCACCGTCATTTGAAGCATTCCCTCTTCTGCCTCTTCTGATGCCAGCGCGTTGGAATGCTTTTTTGGATTCGGGAACCAAGTGATTCTGAAGCCCCTCCAATCACGGGGAATCCAACGAAGCATTTAGTAGGAAAAACATGGTTGAAAATGTAGCCTGTGTCAGCGTAGGAATGAATTCAAAACAGACTGGGAAAAACCTCACAATAGTCAGTAACATGCCTAGAAATTTGTAGACATCAGGAGGAGAGGATGGTCTGGGTGTCGCCACCTTTGCTGCAGGCAGTCATGAGAGTGATAGGGGGGTCATTGTGACTTGTGGTCACAGGCTTTATTGACTTTCATGAGAGCAGGCAGACAGGTGAAGTTCTGTGGCCCATTGGTTACCTCACCATAGCATTTCATGAATTAGCCAAGTTTCCAGAAAGAATCCTTGGACTCACAAAGAATTGCCAACTCCCTCCCGCCTGTAGACCAGTAAAAACATTGAAGCTACCCAGTCTCCTCACATTCATGTTTCATACAAAAAAGGGGAATTTTAGTACTGCAGTATAAGACCATAATCTGACAATGAAGCCCTTCAAATTGCCTACATTTAATTTTAGGAAGGAGTCCCTATGTTGTCTCCCTTTTAAAAAAAATGCTCTCATTTTGCTATGGACCTCTGAAAATCTTTGCACAGACCTGCCTTTGGGAAGTCACTGCTGTATGCTGAGCAGCATCACAAAATTCTCACTGCTTATGACCTTAGTATAGCTTTGTTCCTAGCTCAGGCTAACTTTCTGTGTGCTTGATCTTTAAAATTCTGGTGGCTCGTCAATTAGTACTGGCTGGAGCCTTGTTCGCTAGCTCCGGTGGAGGCTGCTGGTGTTAACATGGTTCAGTTATTCACAAATACATAAGACTGCTCTAATTCAGGGTAATACTTGCAAAGACCCAGCTTCTGATTCAACACCCAGTTCCACATCACAAGAGCGGAGCCCTGGATGGCCCCACTGTTTCTAGAAGCTCCTACTTGCCATCTAGTGTACAAGGCCTGAGTTTCTAAAGGCCTATGGTTGGGCTGGCATATCGAGATGTCACAAAAACTCTCTGCAAGGAATTAGGTACCTCGGCTACCATCGGACATTCTATCACTTAGCTAGGAGATTCTGAGAAAATAATTTAAGCTCTCTGGATCTCAGTTCTCTAGAATATAAAATGGGGATAACACCACCAGCCACATTCTGGAAACTGTAATTTACTGGATACTCCTAGACCCTCAGTTCTTTTTATTTTATTTTATTTTATTTTATTTTATTTTATTTTATTTATTCTTTTAAAATGTTTTATTTATTTTTGAGAGACAGAAAGAGACAGGTACACATGGGGGAGGCGCAGAGAGAGAGGGAGACACAGAATCCGAAGCAGAGTCCAGGCTCTGAGCTGTCAGCACAGAGCCCGATGCAGGGCTCGAACCCACGAGCCGCGAGATCATGACCTGAGTCAAAGTCGGGTGCTCGACCGACTGAGCCACCCAGGCGCCCCTCAGTGTTCTTAATCTGAGTGAATGTGTGACTGAATGATTAAGGTTTTTGTTTCGTTCTTTGCTTACAAAGGTTGCTAGCGTTTGCCAATGGAATTCACCACATACCAAACGCTTGTTGGAAATACAGTATGGATCAAACACTGTGCTGTATCTCAAGACATGAGGAAAATACTACATTATCATTATTCATCAGATTGTGTTTAGAAGGTCATGCTTCCCTTATTTGTCTTTGGTTTGTTCATTCACTCATTTGTTTATTTAGCAAACCTGGATGCACCCAAGCTGTGTGCTAGAGAGATAAAATAAACTTGCTAACCTCAGGGAACTTGAAACTGCTTTTAAAGAGCCTGTTATTTAAAAAATGTGTATCCCCCTTTGGATGCCATGAGGCACAAAAGGCACATTATATAGAACACAGGCAGAAATTGCAAAATGAGTGTTTGTCTATAGATCCCAAATGCAGGTTTATTGGGGAACAATTCTCTTTCTTTGCTCACCATATCTCTGCCTTTCTTTTTTCCTCTGTATTAAGCAGAGAAACCCTGTTTTTTGATAAAGTTAGGTTGAAGTTATTCAATTTGATAAAATTGACCATGAAATCCAAATAACAAAATCTACTGTGACTTAGGGGCATCAAACGCCAAACAACATTTAGAGCTTGCCCAGCCCATGGAATCTGTTCACTTGATCAACGCAGTTCACCAAGATAATCAGCGACCCCCTCTTCTCAAAATACCCCACCCACTAACAACAACAATATAGAAAAAGAAAGGGAGAAAGGAAGAAAAATCCCCTTAAGGGCATAAGTTATTCTAATTTGCTTTCTGTAATAATAAAATTAAGTAAACACTTACCAAATAGCTATATTATTTTGCACTGTGTGGACCTAGCCTTTGTTTACCAGATAAAATTTGTTGCAGCTGATGAGGCTAAGAAATTACTCGTGCTTTGGGGGCTCCTGGTGGCTCAGTCTGTTAAATGTTTGACTTCAGCGCAGGTCATGATCTCACAGTTTGTGGGTTCAAGCCCCACGTCGGGCTCTGCGCTGACAGCTCAAGAGCCTGGAGGCTGCTTCAGATTCTGTGTCTCCCTTTCTCCCTGCCCCTCCCCTGCTTGTGCTCTCCCTGTCTCTCTCTCTCTCTCTGTCTCAAAAATAAATAAACAGACATTAAAAAAAAAAAGAAATTACTCATGCTTTGAATAGAATAGTGTGTTTTCAAAGTCTTAGTCAAATTCAATTGTTTGCAAATTTAAAATTGAAAGCTTTTGCCTATGCTATCCTTTTTACTTAGGAATAATGTCAAAGGCATATTACCCACTGATAAATTATTGTCCGCACACCAGAATCATAGGGGTCTTCAGGCAACCCTGACAGCATCAAACACTTGGCATTATACTACTTCACCATGGACACTGCATAAATATTTGTTTAATAAATGAATATGTGAATTCAGTTAAGGAATTGAATTTGTGATTATATCATCTTGCATTTGTATATTGCTTTACAATTTGTAAGCGTTTTCACATTTACTCTTATAATAACACTTCAAATAAAGAAGAAATTAATTTAGCATGTTAAATTCTACTTGGAAGCTTTGAGGTCACTGAATATGTTCTTGGCCTGAAGTGAAAACTAGAGGAGAAATATGCGAGAAGTGTGAATACTTAGAAAAACAAAGCAGAAATGATGAAATGTAAAAAAAAAAAAAAAAAAGCTTAAGGAACAACACAAAGATAAACTAGAAAGGAAAATAATGGTTTAAAAGATTATGCTACTATTATTTTTATGCAATCCGGGGCAGAGTCGATCCCTGAACCAGATTCCAACTCTAAGTCATGTTTACTTCACATGCGTGAGTACATGTGTGTGCACACACACGCGCAGGTGTGTATCTCGTAGCTTTTCTCTTCTAGAAACGTGACCAGAAAAACTAGAGAACCACAAATATTTACACCAGAGCTTCACTGCAGGGAGTCAATATGGCGGCCATTCATGCAGTTGGACAGTTGAGTCTTATCTTTTCCTCATTGGAGCTACGGCCGTGACCCAGCTGAACGTTAGTAAAAGTAGTGGCGGACAGTGCTCCCAGATAATCTCTGTCTAAGGACCCCAGACTGGCCCTTTTCATGCAGCTCTCCTTCCCTGCTAAAGCTGTGGGTGACAGAAAGACTTCCTTGAAGCATGAGAGGCAGAAAACACAGCTCACTTCAAGTTCTCAGACACTCCAGCTCCCGATTTTCTCCCAAGAGCTCCGCCATCAGGCCTGGTCATAAATTGCATTCTAAGGCATCTCCTGGAGAAGAACATGTGGGCAACCCAAGCTGATAGATGTTCCCTGAAGCACACTGAATGTTAAGTGAGTAGTAGGTAAATTGCTGAATGCCTCGGGGGTTTTGCTGTGGTTGCTCTTACTGATTTGTGTCCTTGGACAATTGTATTTGTTCAACATACTTACAGTAAAAGGGGGTTACCGTGAATTCACAAGATGGTAAAATTTAAAGTGTGCAGATAAAGTGCTTGAGGCCTAAAAAGATGTGCTCCCGGTAGGCACGTAACTTTTAAGTCCTGCCTCGGTTGGGGTCCCCGAGTGTGGGCTTCCTGGCTTCCAGTCCTCACGTGTCTGTGTCTCCTGGACACAGTTGGGCTCCTTGGGGCCTTATTCTCTCAAAATTAAGTTCAAAAGAGTAAAAAGAGGATGTTAAAAAGAGGACGAGAAGCCAGACAGTAGCTAGAAAACACATTTGGGCTTCTCGGAGACCTGGGTTCAGCAAGAGGCTCATGAAAACTTGTAAAGAGGACATTTTCAAGCTCATGTCAAGGGAGATTGTGATTTAGGATCAGAGGACTTGGGTTTTACGTTTTTGTTCTGCCTCCTAGTGGCTGAGTATCTTTAGGCAGATCTCTTAATTCCTCTGAACCTCAGCTTCCTCATCTGGAAAATGGGGACACTGTGACTACGTTACAGTTTTTGCAAGGAATCTCACAGTTTTGTGAGGATAACTACATGAAAAGTCTTCATAAACTATAAAGGGATATCAAACAGGTGTTATTATCAGTGATGATATTTTTATAATGTTTAGTGTTTTTTATTAAGATAATACCAGGGCACCTGGGTGGTTCAGTCGGTTAAGTGTCAGACTTCGGCTCAGGTCACGATCTTACCACTTCTGAGTTGGAGTCCCACATCGGGCTCTGTGCCTACAGCTGGGAGCCTGGAGCCTGGTTCAGATTCTGTGCCTCCGTCTCTCTCTGCCCCTCCCCCACTCGCACTCTGTCTCTCTCTCTCTCTCTCTCAAAAATAAACATTAAAAAATTTTTTAAAAATAGTACCTGTTCATGGCAGAGCATTTGACAATTGTGTGAGTTGTTTGTAATGTACTGACAACATGCCTGAAGGATTCTGGGATTATGTGCAGAAATCCTAGTAAGTCTGAAGCATCTGCCTTATGTTATTTGGGTTTGCCCAACTGCCTGTTCAGAAGCTGCTTGGGAGCTCTGGATGACCGCAGACTACCCATAATGCCTACATGCTTAGGGCCACTTACATAATTTCCACCAAAGGCTCCTATTCCAGCAAAATCGCAGGGGCCCACAAAAGCCATGGGGTAGCCTATGTCCTGTAAAGAGACCTCTGGGATGGAGACCGGGGCAGGAGATTAGTCCCAGTTCTCTGTTAACTTTTTACTTTCATAGACCTCAGTTTTCTTATCTGCAAAAGGACCTATTTGAAGAGATATTCTTTGAGGTAGATTCCAGGTCTGGCTTTTATGAATCTGTGCTCACTCTATGTTTCAGTGGGCTCTTTGAACACCAAAAGGGACCAATCAGGAAGGTGAGGCCTGCTTGACGTCAGCTCAGGGCACTTCCCACAGTATTTCTGGGGGGCCTTCAAGAATCTTGAACAACACTGTCACTCCATGTCACCCATAAGATGCTGGAAGGGAACCAAGTCAATAAAGATTGTAAGGAACAGTTTGTTGTCCAGTTTACAGTGTCTCCATTTCCCTCTTTTTGGGGGGGTGGGTGGATGAAACCACAAATATGGCTAGAAAGTGAGAAATGTGAATTCTTTTTCGGGAAGATATGAAGCAGATAGATCAAATGGAAAAGATGAGACTAAATGAGAGGGAGCAAAGATAGAGAAGCAGCTGTTGAGAAAGACCAGAATTCCTTATGCCTCTAAAGGGAACAATAATATATTACAGGGCATTTAAATGCTGCTCCAGACTGTGGATTTCAGCCTAGATGGAGCCCTTGGAGTGTTCTGGAATGAAAAGTTCTTAAGTGGAGTGTTTAAATGCTAACATACAGATTTAATGTGGGGGTTCTTTGACCCGAAATCAGCACCAGCTTCTGCCCTGATTAAAGCAGCTTTTCTAGGGGATTTGGACCTTGCTAACATGTGCCCAGTCAAGGCAGCTTACTGAAAATTTGGGTCAGATCTTGTAAGAACACAGTAAAGAATAGAGCCCTTCTGATTCTTCCAAATTGCCATCAAGAATATCTGCTGTGAGAATGTTGTGTTAAATATTAAAATGTGGTCCATCAATAAAATCGCTTGGCTTTAACTAGTGTGAGAACAGTAGATATTAAGCTCCGAAAGACCTGAGGGCCAAAAAAAAAAAAGCAATAATTAAAAATGAATTCTTAAAAGCCTAAGAAATCTGAAAAGTAGGTTTCTTTAGAATGTAATGAAATATCATTTGAAAAGGTAACTTGCCAAAGTGACATTGCTCTTGTAATATTACTGGAATAGTCTTCCGGACTGAATCAGTAATACACTATTTAAAAAAAAAAAATTACAGGGAGCCTGATGTACTGACATTAAATTACACACAAATATCCTGGTTATTTAATAATAGTAATTTATTGTAGTTTTACCGGAAATTTTCTCCTCTTAGTTCTTAAAAGATTTAACAGCCTCAATTAGCACTTTTACGCCTAATAATCAATATTGATTTTACTGTATTCATTTTAGATCTTAAGATTTTTACCTAGAATTCTAATCCTAATTGTTTTTAAAGTAACATATCTCATTTAAGCAAATCAGACGTGTTGGATCGACCTGTGTTGCCATCTGGAAAATGACAAATTTTCATTTATTTGAGGTGGGTTCTCAAAGAAGTGATAGTCCCGGGTCATATGGACTTGGAATGGTTGAAAAATATTAAACAAGCACGTGTGTGCTGTTTCCCAAGACCTTCTCAAAAGTAGGTAGCAGTTGTCGTTTTTAATCATGTTGCGGATTCTGTTTTTAGCCTCGCGATTTGCCTCTGTATTTCAGTATGCCTGATGTGTCGAGGAGCGGATTCTCCTGCTCACAACTTACATTAATTTTACAGGGCACACTGCCTGCCTGGAATCCACACAGGTGGCCCCCGATGTGTTATGATATGTCCTCAGGAGAACAATGGACAGTTAGGGATGATTCCTGTTCACTCTGTGTGTTCTGACAGCGACCCGGAATTTCTCATTTTTTACATTAATAGCTTTTCCCCCTCATATTCTAGGCTCTCTCTGATAACACGCCATCCATTACATCTGGAACACAAACGCTTCCCCCCAAACCCTTCAATTAAATTCTACAAATTGTTTCGTTTCGGTATCTCCTGTGATCATTTATGTGTTCAACTTTTTCTTTTTTTTTTTTTTTTTTAAATTTAAAAGATCAGTTCTTTGCTTGTGTTTAGCATTTAGGGACACTGGTTAAAAAAAAAATAGAGAGGGTTTCTTAGGACTACCTCTTCCAGTTACGCATTTCGCCAACATGTGAGCTACCTTGGGTTGGCCAGGAAATGTCTGCTGCCACGTTAGTGATGTGATAATGGGCTTCACATATCACCTGGACATTAATAGAATGAAATCACTTGCTGCTTCTGAAAGCAGCTTTGTTCTCAGCTGGTGTCCTGAAGGCACTGTATGAGCACAAGGGACTTTCTATTATGGAGGTGAAAGTCAGAAATAAGCTAGAGTCATCTTTATTACTGGTGTGTGTGTGTGTGTGTGTGTGTGTGTGTGTGTGGTTCATCTCTGTTTAACAAGTCCATTGATATTTGATGGGAATGACCAAAAATTCAGCGAGTTGCATAAAGTATTTCTGGGTCTCCAATCTGCTCCGCTGCGTGACATGCAAAACTTCTAATAACTGGGGACCTCTAACTCAGCCACAATGGCCCATCAAAGGTGCAACTTTATTCTCTCATAACAGCCCCGTAATGTGATCACCAGACATATCTGCAAACTTCTCCCTGAGCTGTGCAGATGTGGCCGTAAAAGAGGCACGTATGCCATTGTGTATTTCCTCCTTTCCTCTGAAAATGAATTTGGTTTCTGATTATGGCAGTGTGGCCGCCTGCCGTATAAAATTTCCTACAGGTGCACACCCTGTTAAAGAAATGCAATCTATGAAAATTGGCAACTGAGAATGGGACTGATTCAGGGCTATTATTAATTTGATAAAGTGCCCTTTGCTTTGTAAAGATATTTGCTGAAGAAGGCTGTAAATAAAAGGCTTCTCTGGTGCATTTATGATATTCTTCAATTAATCAAAAGCAGATGTATAGGGATTGGTCAGATAGACACCTGTCACATAAATTAAAATGTGGACATCATTAAATAATTTGCTTTGTGCTTTTTTTTGTTGTTGGGATAAAGTATAAACCATGGATTGATTTGCTGTATGATATGTTTATTTAAAAATTGGGCCTATATATTTTACCTGGAAAAAAAAATCAGGCTTTGAGTTATTGTTCCCCAAAATGAAATGTATGGTTTCTAAAACTTAATTTTGTGTTTTTAACCTATTTCTCCTCTGGGGAATAGGGGCTTGTGAATAGCATAGATTCTTTATATCACATTCAAAGTCTAATCTGGTTTTCTTAGCAATCACATGGATAGGTGTAAACAGATAAATAGTCACCATACACTATTGACTGCCATGGCTCATTTTTCATCTCTTGAAATAAAAACCCAAGAGAATTTTTGTCGGGATAAATTGGACATAAAAAAAAGTTCTCTTTTGAAGTGGATACTTTGAACATGGCAGATTTGTAGGGAATTTTCTTTTGCCTTTGACTTCTTTTAAGACCGAGAAGGCTCTATAAAATTAGAATTTTGATTACTATACACAGTGTTTATCTGACCCCGAATTAAAGAACTGCTTTTGAGCCAACACTGGAGTTGTTTTGGTTTTTGTAATTTCAGATATATTATCAGGTTTAACACTAAATTTAAACATTGTGAATTAGTTGACTTTCCCCTTAATTAGCCACAGCTACATTCCTATATAGAAGCTAAAAATACGAATACTTACATTCCCCTCTAACGGAATCTAATTACATTATTATCTGAAATAATATCTCCTTAATGATTCTTTGAACAATACTGCCTATGTTTTCTTCCTCCATGCAGACCTTTCATAAATAACACAGTCTGCATCAAGACAAACAGTACATTCAGCATGTTTCACAAAAAAGAAAAAGGCAAGCTGGAAAAAGCAAATGAACCAAACCTCTATGTTCCTAACACGCTTCTACACCACTTTAATGTAGAATTCACAATGGACACGTACATTGTTCGTAGGAGTATTTTAATATTTTTTTCCTACAATGCCATCTATCAAATATCCAAAGAAGGCAAATTACTCACAGGAAAGAATCCGGAAAAGCCCAGAAATACCAAGCTACCCACGGTGACATCATGAGAACAAAATACTAAGTGAATAATAACAATACCAACTACTAATAAAGGAAACATGGTTGCCAGATTAGTGCTCACGTTAAAATGGACCTTCTTATTTATTTAGGTGGAAAAAAAACCCTATCAATTCTGATCCATCTTCCTTGTTTAAAACAAAATAAAGCAACACTTGCTTAAAATAAATAAAACAATGCTTCCAGCAAATCCCCCACGGCATTTTAAATCCTATGTAGGATACATCGGAATTAAGGAGCATTATGTGGACTTTTGAATTATTATCCATTGAGTTATAAGGAATGGCTTCTCCTCTAGTGCGGGTTTGTTTTTTCTTTCCCAGCGGGCAACAGTTTAACCCATCTTAATAGTTTAGTGAAACCAGGTGCATACATTTCACTTTTCCAAAGGAATTCTGTTCAGAGAATTGCACTGCAGCATGGTCACATACATTACTCTTTAATACAAATTTCTTTCTTTTCCAAAATCCAATTTCATGCAATACTCATTCATTTCATGAAGCACGACTTGAGTTCACTAAAATAAATAAATAAATAAATAAATACTCCTTGTACGTGCTCCATGCCATCGTCCATGGGCATAAATAACACGACGTGAATTCAAATACACATCCTTTTCCCATTTGTTTCCATTCTCAGTGCCAACTTTGACTCAATAAACAATGACCTTCAGCTTCGTATGAAGGAAGCATCCAGTACATAATGCACAGAGTGGTGCCCCTTCAAAGAATGAAACCCTTCAGAGTGGCCAAGGGCAAGAATAAAACAGAAGCTTGTGAGAGGGGGATACCGAAGGAGGTAGTTTCAGATTCACCTAAGGGTGACAGCAACAACCGTGTTTGAGTCAGAGAACCGTTTTTCAAGCACAGTTTTGCTGATCACTTTTAAAAAACATGACCCGGGAACAAACCTAGAAGACACTCATGAAATGAGGAGTTTAGATGGTCACAGAATTGAACGAGATCTGAGATCTGATTCACTCCTTATTGCACGTTCCTCAGCTTCTCCAGCAGGAAAATGGAGGCATTAATCCTCTCCACATTTCTCAAAAGCATGTTTCGAGGACTCAAGAATTCAAGGTGGCAAAGGATCAAATTGCTATTTATCTAGGACTCTTGCGAACCGGTGGGGCATCATGTGCTACGCTGAAAGAGCTTATTTATTGAATCCCCAATTGCATTGGCCTTAGAGAGTTAATACAACATCCACGGTGACAAATTTACTCACCAGGAATAAATTGCATTAGTTCCATTATTTGTAAAGCACTTTCCCATCTGGGAAGAAAGTTACAGCATAAATCCTGTTCTGTTCAGTAGCATGGCTAGAAGGTATCAGCCTTTTATGAGCTAGGAAAGTCAGGTTTTTTCTTCTATTAATTTGCTAAGTATTCTCTGCCCCATGAGTTTTAACACATCAGAAGTACAGCAGCTGGCAGATGATGAGGATAGGAGGAAAGAGGGGGACCTTTTGCCCCACCGGGCGGTGTCACCTTTTTAATTCTGTGGAGGCTTGTTTCACAGGATTTGCGGTTGACTTTGGCTCCAAACGGGGCCCTTGAGTTAACAACCAGGAGAATCACTTTAGTTGAGACTTAACGTCCCGCTAAGTCTCAAAATTTGAGCATCTCAAGATTTTAGTAGATAGAGCATGGTCTCAGGAGTTCCCAGATCTTGAAGTCATATCCCTAAGTATTTCCACAGAGGCAGTATTAGATTATGTCAGACCAATGATCAGAGTTCAAGCCCTACTACCATCTTTGGTGACTGTCTGACTTTGGTCAAATTAATTTCACCTCCGTGAGCCTCAGTGACATCCTTCATAAAATAAGAATAAGAATAGTCGCAAGGTAGGGGGCTACGGTAAGGTGAAATATGATAATGCATGTAAGGCTCTTAGCATGGTACCTGGTCCATTGTAAACCATCACTAAGTGTTTGCTCTTACTGTTATTATTGCATGGGACTCTTCAGGTGTGTTACACAAAGTTTTTGTTTGGCTCGAGATGGATCCTCAGTGGTTTGGACAGTCCAGGAGACACTGGTTCAATTATACAACATGTGACCAGTGGACTATAGAAACTTTCTCTGGCTCCTGATGGCACGTCCTCTCCATTAATTTTGGAGCTCTGATCCTAGATACTGACCTGGATTCATTCATCCTTTTGTTCAAAGGACACCAAGAAAGGACCTCTGTGGGCAACTTGTACCAGTCCTTTCAAGAATAGAAGGGAGAGCTCTTATTTTTTGGAGAGACAAAAATACATGCAATTCCTTAAAAAGTAACATGAAGCTTGTCTATACATACAGATGAGCTAATTTTGAATTTTATACAGTTTTATTCTTTGATAATAGCTAACATTTACTGAAGGCTCACCAAAGACCAAGGACTATGTTGAGGACTTTATGTAAATCATCCTCACAAGGATCCTAAAGGTAGACACTGTTATTATTCTAAGCTTTGAACCCAAGGATTGTAACTCCAGAGTCTATGCCTTTAACGACTACCCTAAACCACCATCCACAGGTCATATTGATTGCTAACCCATTTTTTAAATTACCAGATGCTACTCTACTGTCCTCTTTGAAGAATGAGTCCTTATGTGTTACCACCATGTTGTGTTGAATGAAACACAGTTTGATCAGATGTACTGGTAGTCATAATCCTTTACACTTTTATTTGTAATTTCCAGTTCACAATGGGGTGTTACGTGCTTTGCTATTTAGACCTCCCCGCCTTTGTTATTTAGTTTTACCAAAAATACTGCAGGGTTTTTGTTTACATAACCCTAGCCAGGGGGTCACTGTTCTCCCCACTTTGCTGCTAAAGAAGCGAAACCTTGGATACAGCAATGACTGGGCCATGACCACTCCACCGATGAGCAAATCACATAGAGTTTGAACCCAGATCTTTGGATCCAAATAAATAATGAAAAACCGTGGTTATCTTTTAAAATTAGAACAATGTATTTACTGTATCCAAAGGAAAAGTGACTTTGAACTTGGTGGGTGAACTACTGCATCATCCCTCTAGAGCTAGCTCATTTCTAGTTCATTCTGTCAACATCAGGGATCGCCTCCCAAATGCTAGGCATAATCAGACACAGAGCCTGACCACAAGGAACCCATTTGCAAGGGGAAATTAGAATCTTCCATCAAAGGTAAAGGAATAGTAATAGCCATAAAAGAGGGATTGGAGTCAGGGGGTTGAGGAGGTTTTCAGCTGGGCTTGCAGCCCTGTTGGGGGGAGGGAACGGCTGCTTTGGCAGGGGAGGGAGCTCATGTCAAAGAAGTGAGAAACTGGTTTACTCAGTAGAGAGCTGGTTAGATAGCAAGGGGGCTAAAAAAAACTCGATCTGGCACTAAAATGACAAACGTTTTTGTGTATTAATTCTATCTTTTCTACCAGTTGTTTTGTTCCCCTAGCTACAATGTGAAATATTGTATGAACTCAAATGAAAGGGTTCGTACACCAAATGAAAATTTGAAGTTTGCAATTTCCAGTTATTTCCTGTTGTGCATTTCATTCAATTTAATGTTATTCAATGCCGTTCAACCACTGCATGGAAAACATCTCCAGCATGCAGTTTCCCTTTAAGAAAAGATTCTGGTCCTGTTTTTCAGATGGTCATTCAGTGATACAAACCTGTAGGACTGAGATAAATTGCTCCTGGAAACATTCTCCTCTTGGAAAATCACAGATGAGACTAAATGAGACATTTTATATATATAGTAGCAAACAGTCATAGGTACATTTCATTTTGAAGGTCCCATCTGTCTTGCAACCCAAACAGGTTTTGACACTGCAGAGTGATTGCAACGCTTCGGGACGTAGGAAGAGCCAGGGATGCACGACAGGACATTGAAGAAGTCACTATATTTTTACTGCTTGGGGATTTTTAAAAAGCAAAAATATAATGAGAACTGTAATTATGCCTCTTGACATATGTGACCACTGTATTTTGCGAAGTATAGCTTGAATACCCCAGCCCAGCATTGAAATGTAACGGCAGCTTTTATAACAAAAGAAAACCAGAAAAGCTTTTTCGCTAGGATTAGAGTTTTAATTGACATCATTATATCTCAAAGTTTGAACATGATGGGAATAATGACTCTGGTGTTTTTCAGCACCTTATTATTCATTTTACATCTTTATGTCAGCTATGTGCTCAAGTCCACAGAGTCTGTAATATTTAAATTAATAATGTAAATTTAACTATTGCCATTAAAGCAAAGAGCTAATTAGGTCCCTGCTTGCTGACTGGCAGTATGATGCAATGAGTAAAATGGTTTGAGTTGATAGCTAACGCTGCCAGGAAAATGTGAATTGAGTTCACTTGAGATTAAACAACCTCTAACACTACAAAGGAGGGGAAAATTAAAAGTGTCTTATCTCATTTTTCTTAAAAAAAAAAAATCCACAAAGAGACACAAATAGCTTGTCAAGCAGCTCAGAGCAAGGTTTCTGAGATGTTATGCGATTATTTTGTGCCTTCATTCCGTGGCTTTTCTTCCAAGCGCCTGGTGGAGAGGCGATTTTTCTCGGGCACCGGTTAGAGTATTGGCCTTTTTCCATAGTTTTCACCTTCTATGCCAGAGAGGCCAACCAGCTGAACTTTACTTGTTTTATAAACACCTCTTCTAAGTAAGCCCTAGCTAAAAAAAAAAAAAAAAAAAAAAAAAAAAAAAAAGCTTGAATGATACCTCTCTCATTTTTTTTTTTTTTTGCCATTATTCTCATGTCAAAAAAACAGCCAAAAACAAACAGCAAGAATAAAGAGGAGAAGCAAAATAATGCTCATTTCCAGTTTAGGTAAGTAAAGTCTGTCCTGGAACTTGTGGAAGTAGAAAGATGGTACAAAAGGCATAAGCACATAGAGGTTTCCCCACAGTCTGAAAGTCGAGCATTCCTATGAAATCTTTCCTAAACCAAAACAATATAGAGCAAAGAAGCAATTACCATTAATGAATATGGAAACACTGTTGAGCGTTCCTAGACCCCAAAAATAACCTCTCATAGGCTTTTCTGATACCTTAGGACACATCTTGCTAATGGATGCACAAAATAAATTGAGATAAAGCACAGATGCTCTCAGACACAGTTCAAAGCTGCGGTGCCTGGATGCTGAGATGCTGAGTGTGGTCCCCGGGAAGGGAGCTTGGCCGGGTTACTCTTGGCACTCAAGGTGTGTGTTGCCGCTATAATGGCTCGCTGTAAAACGCGGTTTTTGCTTTTGGCTTTTTTTCAAAGAAATGAAAATCGTCTTCAGATTTCTTTCAGTTAGCGAAAGCAGGTACTAATTAGGTGTTTCATAAAAGCAAAGTGGCATAGTGTGAACTTTTGAAAAGCAGGGAATACCTGTACTCCATGTAATAAAGACTTTATGATTGTCAGAAGCAAAGCAAGGGCTTTCTCGAACTGGGTTATCCTCTAGAAATTAGTATGTGCCTACTCCCTGCTGCAGACTGGTTCAGTGAGAGTGCTTCCAGAACCCTGGGACCGCCCAGCCTCTGCCCACTCTCTCTCTCTCTCCCGCTCAGATATAGCTTTATAGTAAAGGCTATTTGCACATCTACGGGGAAGCCAGGGTGATCTGCCTGAAGATCCAAGGGGGCAATAATTGGATGTGAGGTGGAATAAGGGGACTTGGCTCAACATGCTTTAAAAAAATAAGTTTTGAATGTAATAAAAGGGGAACATGTTCACTGAGGGATAGTTTCATATGCTGTGTGAAAAGACTGTTTTTAAGAACAACACTCTTACTCTAAGAAAACCAATCATTTAATTGGATTGCTCCAACCTAACCCCATTAAATATTTGCCTCATTTAATTTTATCAAATGACAGTTCATACATCTGTGCTGATGAATTCATTCGCTAAGAATACTTTCTCATAGCAAATTAACTCATGCTCTTCTATATTCTTAACCTCCGCCCTCCCTTTCTGCCTGTTTTTAAAGTGTCTTAGCATGATTCCCCAGGGATAAGCTGTTCTGGTTGTCCGTCTTTGTGGAAGGCTCTCCCATGGCCAATAGTGAAGAAACCCGTTGACCAACACCATTATTTGCCTTTATCTCTAGCTTAGCAAGGAACTGGCACTAAAGTGACAGACAAAAGACGAGTTTTAATTACTGAAAAGCTATGCTGGCTAAAGGTACTGGCCAAATTATTCTTCTGGAACTTGCCCACATGGCAAGAATGTTTTCTGTTGCAGACCAAGAATTACTTTTTATTTAAAAAAAAATTGGATTGTTTAGCACTTCTAGAAGCAATGTTGCATAGTGGTTTACAAAACTAGCAGCTGCTATGTATTGAGAGGCTACTATGGCTCCATACGCACCACGGCATTGAATTTTCAGGACAATTTCGTGCCTGGCTTTCACGTCAGGCAGATCGGTTACACTGCTTTGGAACTGAGTTTCCTTATCTGCAAAATGGGATAATAATACCTCCTTGACTTTTTTGTGAGGATAAAATGAAACCATGGATGTAAATTGACTAAAAGTCATAGCCTGTAGCCTCCCTAAACAGTATGTTGAAGGGGGAGGAGCAGAGAGAGGAGGAGAGAGAGCATCTTACACAGAGCCCAGTCTTAGAACCGTGAGATCACAACCTGAGCCGAAATCGAGAGTCCGAAGCTTAACTGACTGACCACCCACGTGCCCCAAACCGTGTTTATTCTAACCATTTATTAGGAAGCATGAGGCTGTCATTCATGTGCTACTGGGATTTGGTAGCTATAGTCAAAGAGCCACTACCCATTATGCTCATTTTTGAAGAGCAAATTGGCTAGCAACTTTGGAAATAACCCCTTTCAAAAGAAGGCTGTATTAAAAAGAGCCCATTAAGTTTCTTCTTTCAAACCTTCTTCCCACGTGAATGCCATTTCAGAATCCTTTTGAAAATTCCCAGTGGACCCTCAGAATTAATCTAACATTCCATTGATTGGATATGCCAATATGAATTAAACCACAACCCTATTGGTAGATATTTTGGTGGTTGTAAATTTTAAGATACTTTCAATCATATTGTGGTTAATATATTTATAATCATATTTTTTTCTTACATTCTGGCTGACTTCCTCAGAAAAGATTCCCAGAAATAAAAGATAAATGACTGGGTTAAAAATTTGAGCATTTTTATGGCACTTGATATATATTTCCAAAATTTCGTTCCAACTGATCATGCATTGTGCAAATAGAGTTTTATTAAACTCCAGCATAAGCTTGAATTCTTTTCTCTTACAGAAAATCTCCACCTCAAAACTATTTGGTAAAAGAGCACTGCATTGAATGATGTAAGTGCCTATCAGATGACAAAATAACGAAATATGTTACCCAAACTTCCAAGACTCCTTGGAAGTTGGAAGACAAGGAAGAATCGCCATGTTGGATGCAGAACCTGTAGGCTGTTGTGAAGAACCATATGATAATTCACAGGAACCACAGGAAGACAAGAATAGCTAACATTGATTAAGGTCTTCTTATAAGCCAGGTCCATGCTTAGCTCTTTACATGGATTGTCTTATCGAATCCTCCCCAAATCTTCATTTTACAGTTGAGAAAACGTTACTAGCACGTAAAAGAACAATTTCAAAGGGGAAAGGAGAGTTCGTAATAATCAGTATAATTTTCTTGTTTTCATTCAGGCTAATAGCCACCGTACTTTCTCCAAAAGTCATGTGAGGCGTTGGAGGCGGGAATGGGGTGGGGGGAGAATCACCGATGGGGTTCAACATGGAAAAAAAAGAGGAAGAAGAAAGGCACTTAAACTGTTCCCTCTCCAGAAGCTTTCAGAAGTGTTCATGCCACCATGATCTTGAACCTTTGGGCCAGCAGGTCCCCTTGAAACTTTGCAGTGTGGAAATAGCCAACATTCTGCAAACATCGTCAGGCACCATGAGAGGAGTTAACAGTGCCAATGGGCTGGCCTTTCATGAAGCATTTCTCCATCTGTGAACTACAAACACGTATGCATTCCTCTCCAGATCAGACTCCTGAGCTTTCTAGTTCACCTTTTCTTTCCTGAACAAACATATTTATCACAGTCAATGTGAGAGAAATGCCCTTTTTTTGTGCAATTCTCCTTTGTCCCTCTTCCCATGCCTTGGTCCATCTAAAGAGCACAAGACTAGGTGACATTTTGTAGGATTTACCTCTGAGACTGGTGTCAGAAAAGCTGCTGGGAGTATTGAATGCATCCAGGTATGAACCACTGTCTTGGGGGTCTTTCCATTGATTTTACTTCTGAGTTCGCAAGAAGACCCAGTGTGCTAACTTTGACTCAATGCTGAGGTGTAGGTATCCTGGGACAGTTTGTGTGGAGGTAAGAAAAAGGAAATCAAGTGGGGGGGTGGGGTGGGGAGGAGAGACTACAGGCTAGCTTCAAAGGTACAACTATGAGGCAGAGTAAGCTGAAATATCTTACCTGCTATATTTCAAAATAGAAATAGTCTTATCCCATTAAAATACTAGTTTGTGAAGTCCCACTGCTCTCAGGATAAAGCCCAAGATCCTTAGAGGGGCACATCCCGCCCATCAATATTCTCCTTCTTCCTCCAGTGGACACTGTTTGCCCCTCACGAGATACACCCCGGTCTTACCCATTTTCAGTGCTAGGATTGTGCAGCTCTCTTTGCCTTGAGGACTCTGTACCTGTTGATTCCTCTTCCTTTAGAGGAGTTCCTTCCTTCTTTGCCTGCTTGGCTACCTTAAATGCCATCTCTTCCAGGAAGCACTCCCTGACCACCCAAGATCTGGTCATTCTCCTTGCCTATGGGCTCCTCAAAATGCCTGTGTACTCTGTTCTTATCCCACTGATTGGAATTCCTTTTTACTTAACGTTCTTCACTAGGCTGCAAGCTGCTGAATGCTAGATACTATGCCTTCTTCGGTGTTTTTATGCCCATTCAGTGTTTGACCCAGAGAAGGCACTTCATAAATGGTTGTTATTGTGGAAGTCTTGGCTTGACAGCTTCTTTAGATGACATGAGCTTCTAGTAAAACTCACTAACTGTATAGAGAATGTATTATCCCATTCCTATGTTTGTCCCACTCAATGTAGGCTGACTGACTGAATACCTATTGCCACTACATAGCTCTCTCTCTCTTTCTTACACACACACACACACACACACACACACACACACACACATGATAAGTTACATTGTTGAACTAGAATCTTGACTACAACACTGCCCCACACCTAAAAGGCATTCTTTACACATCCACACAGTATTTATCTGTAAAACATGGCTACTTACTCTCCTAACTGTTCTATGCAATTTGGTAAGGAATTGGTATAAGCCTAAATGATTATAATGTTCCATCTTCCTTCCATCCTAAATAGCTGGGTTTGGGTTCCCAAGCTAGATATGGGAACCCACAGAAAGGCACTCCAGAACCATCCGGTTAGTTGGGGGAAAGCAGGGAGAAGGTGTGCATTTTTGTTGCCCCCGTTGTTTCAAAATTCAGCTAAGACCTAAATAGAGATACACAAAATGTTTTCTAGAAGCAGCCTATGATTCTTGAGTTACTGTGACTCTCCCCAGGGCCTTGCAAATCATCAATGCAAACCACAACATACTCTCGAAGAATTAAAATGGCTCCACTTGAAAGAGTGGCTTTGTTTAGAGCCACCTGGTGACACTCCTTTAGTCCTCCTGTCTGGCTGGAGAGTGGGGGCCACTATGTACCACCTAGCTCCTGGCCTCTTAACCCATAGCTTGTTACATTAAGGGAGGAAAGTTTTATGTGTATAATTTGTGAAGTTCTCTTAAGCAGACAGTGCTATATAAATGTGATATGCTGTTATTAATAATAAAGGTTGGCTCACCTAAGAATACTGTAGAATTAAAGTAATGAGATTCTATTTTTAGGCAGACTTGCCAATAACATGCAAGTATGATAAGGCTGTGATTTAAAGCTCGCTTTAACCTTCCACCGCTCCAAAGAGTACATTTTCTGGGCTGACTCCACAGCAGTGAGCCGCCCGGAGCTCTATTAAGGCTAATGGTAGATCCACACTTCAATCTCAGCATGTCCAGCTGAAAATAGGCTTTGGTCTTTGAGACACGGGAGCACGTCTCACCAGATGACTTGCTTTCACAAAATGCAGATTGGCCTCTTCAGCCACCTCCCGTACCCTGATCACTGTCTTGGAAATGATCAAAAAGCTTCTAGAATGTGGTTTGACATTTTCACACATCTACAATTATGTAAAGATACAGGATGAGTATGGGAGGCTTAGTTATGTTTATTTTCAGATGTGAAAAGACACTTAACAAAGGCCCGGGTTCAAAGTGATTCACAACGAGAAAAGAAGTCTCACTCCTCAGGAAAAAAAAAATAATTAGCTCTTCCTCCACTAATGTTCAGGTCAATGCTTTGTCAATAACAGTAACTCTTCTTCACCAATTTAGTGCAGCCTATAAAGATCGTTATGACTCATAATTACAGATGCAGATTTATGTCAAAATGCATATATAAATCTCTGGTTCTGGCTATGGGTCACCTCTTATCAGAAAAAAGATTTGTGTAAGGAGACACTCTCCTTGATCCCTGTGGGCATTTTTCTACTTCGACTTGGGGGCAGAATTATAAGAGTTTGCTACCAATGACACAAATATGACCCAAGGCACGTTACAGATTCACAGCTGGAGGGAGTGAGGAGCTGGCTGGCTTTGATGGTGGGTAATGGGGGAAGGGTGATGTAGCTGTGGAAATATACTTTCTGGGATTATTGCTCTCTGGCTAAATGAAGACCACCTTTTCAACACCTGCAGGCTAGCCACTATAAATCAGGGAAGATGATTATCTGAGCAGAGGGAGATGGGTTTTAAAATGACTGAAACTTCCTGAGGCTGAAGTCTACTGTGTTCAGGGACACAGGCAAGTCTTAGATGTGAGGGGTTATCAAATTCTGTGGAAGCCTGAATGGTCAAATGAGATGTCAGGTTGGCCTTGCCCAGGATTCTCACATGCTAGGATTTGTTTGGCGACACATTTCCTGGTAGGAAATCTGAGTTTGGAAATACCACCTGGTCTCCAGAGAATGATCTCCCTGTGGTAGAGGGGCAGGATTTCCCCAGCATCCATGAAGGTTGTAAAAGGTGCATTCACCTTCTATATATGAGCAGGTAACTCTGGAAAAATTGTTGGATCGGCTATTTAGTCACTGTCCAAATGCTGGATCTGGGAGATTACTATGAGTGTGCCCAGAAATTCCACATTTTTCCTACCTGCAGATCTCAGCTACATACACCTGCACAATAGATGTTTCATGTGGCAATTCTCCAATGGTATTCATAAAATGCACAGAAAGTTAAACATATACCTATCCTCCCAGGCCTGGCAGGAGCCCTAATACCCATTAGCAGGTGAATGGATAAACAAATTCTTATATTCCTGCATCAGCAATAAAAGGAATGAACTACTGATACCCACACAACACAGAAGAATCTAAAAAAAGTTCCAGTGAGTGAGAGCAGTCAGACACAAAAGGTTCTGTAACATATGATTCCATTTATATGAATTTCAAGGACAGGCACGACGAGTCTATGGAAATGGAAATCTGCATGTGAACTACTTCAGTGGGGTAAGCGTTATTGACTAGCAAGGTACGCAAGGAAACTCTCTGGGTGATGAAAATGTCTTCTATCCTAATCTGGGCAGTGGTTAGCACGGTACATAATATGGAAAAAAATCATTGGGCCGTATACTTAAGATTTGTGCATTTTACTGTTTGTAAATTGTAGCTTAATGCATAACAAATTTAAAAAGCTATCCAAAAAAAAAAAAATACACAGAGCAAAACTACACGTTCATACTTTGTAGGAACAATCATGAACAGAGATAAAATTAAGACTCTATTCTAAGGAGTAAATGAAAAAAGGATAAAGGAAAACACATGAACCTTTCAACTGTTCTCACTTCTGCCACAGGACATGAAAATGCTGGGGCTAGGGAAACTCAAATCATTATATGATATGCTTGGGAGTTCACGGAGAGAGACCTTCCAGGACAAGTTTTCAGAATGTTCCCGTTAAATGAGGAAGTGCTTCATTTGCAAGTTTCTCCTTCGGAAATGGTGGCATTTAAACGTAAACAGTCAGGAAATAGATATTTTAGGGTTGATTCATCACTTGGCCAAGCAAGAGATCAATTAGTTAATGATACTGTTGGCCTCAAGCATACTTCAGTAAAACATATTTCATTCTCTTGAATATTTAGATTAATTGAGGTATGAGGCTATGGTGATTTTACGACCAAAAAAATTGATATTAAATACACATTTCCCATTTTTCATACAATCCACCTCAGCTCTTCTGCATTTGTCTTTTTAGAAAGACTTTCAAGTTGTTAAAGGAAGTCTTTGGGGGTACTTGCCTTCCTGTGTCGCTAATGAAACAAAGAAGGCTTATTTTTCAAGAACGATCATGACAGAATTTCCACATGGCGCCTGCTACTCATTATTCAGTTGACATTTCCATTTCTGGAATTCTAATGTTTGTCTGAAATTGTTAGTGACATTTATAAAATACTTGCAGAATTTCAAAACAGACCCTAGAGATCGCCAAGTCCTTACCCCTCATTTAGGATGAGGGAACTGAGATCAAGAAAGGTTAAGTGACTGGCCCAGGGTTTGGCTTCTTTGGCTGACTTCTTGTGTAGAATTTGGATGCCTTTCTTGAACTGCATGATAACAGCAGATTCTATGATCAAAGAGATATCACCACTGCATTGTTTGTGAGCGCGTGCACATTTTATAGAATGAGGAATCCATTTAAAGATCATTCTCAGCATCTAGGGTATTACACAGTCTTGGAAATTATGTTTCCAATCTCTAAATAGTTTCCCTACAGTGATGCTGGTATCACTAACATTAAGCCTGTCTAGCTTTCTTTCTAGTAATATTGCATGTAGAACTCCATGGATCAATGGAATGTATAAAAGATGACTTAGGAGCCACACTGCCCGGGTTCACTTCTGCTTGCACTGCTTATGAGCTGTGTGGCTGAGTTATCTGCACTCAGAAGTTCATGTTCCTCATCTGGAAAATGGGGATAATAATAGTACCTTATCTCATTTGTTTTTAGGTTTAAATTAAATGATGGAAGTCAAGTCAGCCTGGTCCTTAATAAATATCCAATGAAGGTTAGCTATTAGATCATTTTGAAATTCCCCAAAAGAAAATTATACTCCATTTTATTTTGTGTGATTTTCCTGCTGGCACATTTTTGCACCTGCCAGTTCAGTACCCCAGTTACCCGCTTCCCCCTCTGTCAGCCTCTTCTCAGCTCCACTTCCCTCCACAGCACCTGCTTTGTCCTCCGTCATCTGCCTGATTTTCCATGGCATGCACAGCTCATAGTACACATTTCACCACTTGACTTTTGGCCGAGTACAACTTCATCTGATGTAAGCTTTCAGAAGGCAAGGGCTATTTAATGCATTTCTTTTGCATCTTTAACAGGACCCAGCGTGGTGGGAGGCATTTAACGGGTGCTTGAAAATCATTGTATCAAAGAATTGAAATAGACAAACTTCAAAATATTAAGCTTTGATTCCTGTGATGGTCGGCAAACTGTTTCAGTGGAGATATTCTATAAAATTGTATAAAAATATTTTATAGAGCAGAAGTACTACAGCCAAAAACAAACAAAAATGAAACAAAACAAACAAACATTAAAAACCAAAACTTTGCCTGGAGTGGAATTATGACTTTCATTATAATCCAAATTATGAAAATCTGGTGCTTTCTTTTGGTTCTGTTACAGTGCATGCACTCTAGTAGCAAAACTGAATTCCTGCTTTTGATTTATGCATCAAATAATGACCCAAGGCTAAAAAGGACATATAAAACCATATCTCCAACTCTTGTTCACAGCCATACTCTTTAAATACCAGGAAGTAACAGAGGCAGCCAGAATATACAACAGCAGTGATAAAACTTATGGCTAACCTTGTGCGTATTTACAAATATATATATTTATGTATCTCAGAAATAGAGATTACTTTGTTGAAAGTTTCCAAGAAAGCACCTCAAATACTTGGGTTTTACGGTGATATTGTACCAAGTCCTTTTATTCCCTTTTTGATACTATGATTCCCTAGTGTCCATTTCACAAAAGATCTTTCTGAAGTGCACTTAAGAATGTAAAATTGTTTGGACAGTTGCCATTTATACGGAAACTTCAGCCTTTTCAAGGCCTTAGTCCAACTGTGTGATTTATTTAAACAATAAATATTTTTTCCTGTTTACATAAAGTCATTGCTAACGTAGGCATCAGAATTTTACTTTTTGCGTAATTCCTAGGTAGTAGCCAAGATGTCCCAAGTGCCAGAAGAAACAAAACCAGGGAATGCATAGTTCTTCCACTTTCTGTTGCTAAGTGATGGTGTTTGGCAGGAATAAGAATTATTGGGATACCATGCTGCAAAGAGTTTTGCTTACCAAGTTTGCTTACTCTGGGTGCCAGTGTTCGCCTGCAATTATCAGAATAATGCACGCGCATGCACACGATCACACCCTGTAAGTAACATACAGGGCATTTATGATATTGTCTTCTAATTTTTTTTTCATTCGCCCATCTATTCAACAGGTATTGAATGCCTACTGTGTACCATTGTGGGACACAGCACAAAAGAAAACACAGCCTCCCCACTCCCCCCCTGCCCTTATGGAGCCTAATTCTAAGAACTTATTTTTCTTTGAATCTCCCAGACCTTGGTCCTTTGAGCAAAGGAGAGCCTTCACCTCCGTTCCGCCATTTGGTTTTGACAACCGTAGCAAATAACTCTCTGCGTTCCTGTGGCCAGTAAGTGTTTGCATTTTAGCGTTACTTGTCTTATGCTATATTGACTACACAAATCTCAGACTTAAAATATAGTCTGAACACACATGAATTACTTTTTAAAATCTGGTATCATTTCTTTCTTTAGAGCCTTTGCAGTGGAGGTGTTTTCTTAACAAAGTGTGTAATGGGAATATTTTTTTTTGAATGAAGAAAATTGGAATGATTTTAAAGCACCTATGTGCCTAAGTCTGTGATACTTGGACATTTAGTTAATGGATCAATGGGCCCATTAATGTTTTCCAGGGGCTAGTGGTAAATTTGCAGAGGCAAGTGTCCGTGGTTAACTGTCTTTTACCTTTTTTGTGTTGAAAAATACAATCCATTTATTGTGTTATGTGGGCCACTGATGTTCCTCTTTGCTATGATAATATATGTTACGATAGTATTTGGAGTCTGATGGTCATGACATGGACCTCCATGTTCAAATATGAATGATGAGAATATTATAAAGATCACTACATTTTTTACTCTCAGTAGGGATGGCTACACGAGTGAATGGTTTAGCTTGCACACAAAAATTGGTAGCAACCTGTACTGTGCTCAGTGGAACAGAGCTGAGGACATCCCAAGGTGTTAATTTTTCCTTTAGGTGATGGTGATTTGTTGAAGTAATGGCAAAGATGGGTATAGTGACTAAGATTAAGTAGGATTCCTCTGCAGCATAGAAGTTATTTTCAGAATAGTTAATGATATGTCCGTTCCTGTGACCACAATGAGATTAACAGGAAGTGAAGGAATCATTGCTGATTGACATTGTTCAAAAACTAGAGGAACACACAAACCCTTTTTTGTTTTAAAAGGCAGTTGTTTTTTTTTTTAAGCACTGCTCATGACTGCGCACAATTTCCCACTCTAAAGAGGCAGTCAGTTGTTTTTATCACGTATATGCATGTCAGAATAGAGAGCTATGTAGGAATGTAACTTGAAGCAAAGAGGAGTTGGGAAGTTATGAATTGCAATTATGAGTGGAAGCTATGGATTGTAGCTAAAAATCGGTTGGGTCTATATTTATGAATCTGAAATCGATTTAGGAATATGCCTCTGTTTTCTGAACATTTCTAAAGAATTTCTTTTATTGCTTGGAAGTCACAAGAAGAAGAGTCCCTTTCTTGGTGATGGGACTGAACCAAATAAATATAATAAAAATGATCCTAAAATTAAAAAATAAAAGGAGTAACATTTGTAGATTATTTTCCATTTGTCAAATATATGCAAAATATAAAAATGGTTTTATTTAACTTCTATTTTAACCTGATAAGACTAAGCACATTTTAATATCCCTTTGACACCTGAGGAAATTGAGGCATGGAAAGATTAAAACTCCCCCCAAGCTCAAACAGATAGGACTTGGACAGGGGCTCTATTGCCTGTGACTTTAACCATCTCTTTACAATGCCTATCAGGTTTTGGCAAGAGAAAATAAGATTATGTATTATTCTTTTTTTCTCTCAGGTTGTTTATTCAAAGGTCAAGTTCACATCTCTCCAGATGGACAGTTGTGGGTCTACGTGGAGGATGGCTCATGATTCTTTTCAAAGACCTCTTTCACTGAAGGGGCTTGTATCCAACTTCAAAAGTTGCCCAGTTAGAGTAGCTTGAAATTATCTGCTGCTTACTTGCAACCTTTTTAGTAAATGCCCTCTGGCTTGGGGTGGCTCTGGTATTTCATATTTAGTAAAAGCGTCTGCTACCTGCCCTTAGAAAATATCTCGGTTTTATGTCTCCCAGACTGTTTGTGGCTGAGGGCAAATCGTGGAATGGAGACTGGTGGAATTTCACTGTGCTACAGAAATTAGGAGCAACCACAACATTAAAAGCAACAGCAGGTACCATAAATCTGAACTTTGTTTGGGAGGAAAAAAAAGAATAAAAGTAAAACATGTGGATGTATAGGCTGCTACATTGCCAAGTTGAAGACAGTTTTCCTAAAAAAAAAACAAAACAAGCCTTTCTACAAAGAAATCATATTTTATTTTGGATTGCATTTAAAATGTGAAGGTACAAAGAAGATTTCTAAACAATCATTCAGTCAATTTCTACAAAGCCATTTCATCTCTTCAGGGCACTTCTTTTTTTACCACTATTAAAAAAAATACTTTCTTGGGGCTCCTGGGTGGCTCAGTCGGTTAAGTGTCCGACTTCGGCTCAGGTCATGATCTCGTGGTTTGTGAGTTCAAGCCCCACATCGGGCTCTGTGCTCACAGCTCAGAGCCTGGAGCCTGCTTCAGATTCTGTGTCTCCTCCTCTCTCTGCCCGCCCCATGCTCATGCTCTGTCTCTCTCTGTCTCTCAATAATAAATCAACATTAAAAAATACATACATACATACTTTCTTGTTTTCAGTCATTCATATTTCTTGCAGAGCATCTAGAAATAGATGAATAACCCCAAATATCATAATACAGAGATATATACTGTTAAAATTTTAGTATAGAGCCTTCCAATATTTATTTTACACACAGACATCATTTTTAATGTTATCTGTTCTTGTCACTTATCAATATATCACAAAATTATTAAATTATTAAATATTCGTTGTTGGCATCATTGAATGGTGATTATGTCGTAGCTTACCCAAACCATTATGCTGGAAATTGAAATTGTTTCCAGTTTTACGCCGTTATAAATAATGCTACAATGAACATATTTGTAGTTAAACTCTTCGGTATGCATTCACGATTATTGTCCTTAGGAGAAATTCCTATCATTGGACACGTTGACAGCAAGCGTCTGTGAAATATACTGCCCAATACTCCTCCAGAAAGGCACCAGTTTCCATTCACACAGTATGGTACTTCTGATATATATATTTATTTTTTTGATTTTTGGTGAACTCCTCTTTCTATCCCAGAAAAGCGGGGGCCTTCTTTATCTGTATATCTAGCGGACAGTGGATGGTCTGAGACCGTCACCTTTCCATTCATGTCCTTCTCTACCCCAGGCTTTATATTTTGCTCTATTGCACTTTGGTAAGGTCGTCGTAAAGGAGAGAGAGTGGTAGGGGAGCAGGGAGAGGAAGGAAGTAAATACACTATCCTCAACCTGGTTCTTTAGGATATAGTGCTTTCCTTGTGACAGACTTATAACAGGAGGGGGTGCTCTTTATTTTTATTCATTTTCTGCAGTAACTAGCGCTTAGAGCACTGTATTATAGTATGTGAAAGGACCCTAACAAATAAAAAAAAAAATCCTGTTGAGGTGTTTCATAGTACTGCCCTGCTAAGTGTGTGTGTCCTTTGCATGGTGGCCTGGGGTCCCCCCTTGGCAAGAATCCGCTCCTTGTCTGTGGTCAAAAATGGCTTACTCTTGTGAGCTAGAATGGCTCTGGTCCTTAAAACCACAGAGTAAATCTTTAGAAATTGGGCTGGCTTCTTGGAAGAATGGTATCTGCCCTGAACTCTTAAGGGACTACTTCATCTTTAAGCAGAGATTTGAAAAATGAAATCCCAGCTTTTTATTTTTAGAAGCATTTGGAATGATCAATCATTTTTCTTTCCCACATATATCATGTATGAATAAAATAGGGAAACATAAACTAGTAGGGATCTGTCTCAAATATACCAAAGCAAAGCAAAACCACTTCTTCAAATAAGATAAGTCTAATTTGGGTAAAAATAGTGTTGTTTTATGGCACCAGCCCTTCACTATCTAATTATGTCTCTGTAAGAAACCAAAGGGCAAATTGCTTTAATTCTATGTAATTTACTTGTAGAGTCAGACAGAGTGGAAATACTGTTTTCCTTTCTTTTCTTCTTGTGAACAAGCAAAATAAATAATTTAGTGTGGAAAAATCCTGAGGATTAGATCAGTTGATGTGGTTTATTGACCACAAAGAAAAAACTGGAGCTTTAATAATAAAAATCTAGCAAACACGTATTGTTACTGCAAAAATATGTTTCATAACCCCAAGAAGAATGTAAATGTTGGCTCTCTGCCTCCAGATTATTTGACAGAAATGGGCTTAGTCCAAGGCTTGTGGAAACCAGTTGTCATGCATTAATCCTAGAGACAAATGAAAGTCATTTTGCCTATGGATTACCTGAAAATGTGCAAAAAGTAGATTGGCTTGATGGAAATTCCAAACTCAATTATTTAAAGGAAGGTTTTCTTCTATTATATCCATTCTTTATAAAAGAAACTGATGTCACTAAAGTTTACTGTGTTCTACATGTAACCTTTTGCCAAAACTGCTCAATTCAAAATAATCAATTTATTGCATGTCATATACCTCTTCTTACTCTAGACAAACATAGGGGTGCCTGGTTGGCTCAGTCGGTTAAGTGTCCAACTTCAGCTTATATCATGATTTCATGGTTTGTGAGTTCAAGTTTCGTGTAGGGCTCTGTGCCGGTGACTCGGAGTCTGGAGCCTGCTTCAGATTCTCTGTCTCTATCTTTCTCCGCCCCTCATCCGCTTGTGTGTGCTCTCTCTCTCTCTCTCTCCCTCAAAAATAAATAAAGCATTTAAAAAAACTTAATCTAGACAAACACAGTTGTTTCAGATTTCATAAGAAAGTTTATTAATACGTTTTGTTTTGTTTTTGTATTTTGACTTGCTCACCATAATTAGCTCATGTGTGTTCCTAATTCAGTAGTCTTCACTGACAGCGTATTTTTAGTGATGAAGAACTATCAAAACATCAGTCCCAGCACCCATGCTCCTGGGAGAAAAGAAGGCTTTGGAGCTATAAAAATACACTGTGATGATGAGTTTGTTAATATCACTGGAGTATTATTACAGAGTATAACCAAGCCAATGAACAACCTCACTCATTTGGAGTTAGAATAGTCTTTTTTATTTTTTAATTTTTAATGTTTATTTATTTCTGAGAGACACAGAGAGACAGAACATGAGCGGGGGAGGGGCAGAGAGAGAGGGAGACACAGAATCCAAAGCAGGCTCCAGACTCTGAGCTGTCAGCACAGAGCCTGACACGGGGCTCGAACCCATGAACCGAGAGATCATGACCTGAGCTGAAGTCAGTCCCTTAACCAACTGAGCCACCCAGGCGCCCCTGGTGTTAGAAAAGTCTTAACAGGCCTGTTTATTTCATAGAATGGTAGCCAGTCAGAGCCAAAGTAACATACGATACCTAAAGGAAGCATCTTCCTAAACAAGGAAATGTACATTTCTTACCCCTCTATCTCAAGGATGTAGGCATAATGTTAGAAAGAAAGCAGATTAACTTTTTTGAGGTGATCTAAGCTTCTCTGGATTCTTGAAATAATAATAAATACTTCTATACTCTATCTAGAGATGAAACCACTCAGTCAAGCTCCTCCCCCCGCCACACACACACCCAAAAGAGAATCATGCAAAGCCATAGTGTTTAGACTCTGATACCATTGAACCTCTAGGAGTTTGGCTAAGGTGCCTCAGAAGTTCTGGAGTAGAAGTACTCCTGCCTCACCTGGAGCAAGCTTGCTTCTATCTGAGCTCTACCTTGGACCTCTTTCTCAGTGCCCACCTAGAAGAAGGCTTCCTTAGCAGTATTAACAGTGACAACAATAACAGTCATAGAAAAGTACCAGTATGACTATAAATTTGTTACTTAATGATGATTAAATTATGACCAGAATCTTAACTCCGCCATAGACACCAGCATTGAAAGATGGTATAATACTTTAAAAAAAAAATTTTTTTTTTACATTTATTTATTTTTGAGAAACAGAGTGAGACAAAGCATGAGCAGGGGGAGGGGCAGAGAGAGAAGGAGACACAGAACCTGAAGCAGGCTCCAGGCTCTGAGCAAGCAGTCAGCACAGAGTCTGATGCGGGGCTCGAACCCACGAACTGTGAGATCATGACCTGAGCCGAAGTTGGATGCTCAACTGACTGAGCCACCCAGGCGCCCCAAAAGATGGTATAATACTTTCACAGACTACATTTTGGGAGAGAGATTAGGATAGTCTTGTGGCTAGCACATAATAGGTGCTCAGTAAATGTTTATGGAATGAATAAATCAGTTAATAAAAGAGAGAAGAGAATTACACCAGTGGTATAAAGACCCTCAATTCAAATCCTGATTCCTTGAGAGATTCTGGCTTCTTCTCCGGGCCTTGGTTTCTCTAACTGATCAGCCTTGAGATTAGTTTTGAGATCCCATCCAACTCTGCCTGGAATTATGATCAGAAAAATGTGTGTTGTGTTGGAAGGAAGTTTTAAGGGGAAAGAGCAAGTTTCAAATGCTAAAGGTCAGACAGGTCAATACAGATCAAGCTACCAACAGTATCTACAGGATCCAGTGCAGCTTACCTAGACAGCTGAATCCCACTTTACTGGTCACAAGCAATTGCACACACATCGTAAGAATACCTTGAGCCCCATTTTAAAAGTGGGAAAATGGAACTTAGGCAAGGCAGTTGATTTTCTTTATGTCACCCAAGTGGCAAAGCTGACATCAGAAACTGAGTCTTTGGATTCCATCGTTCCACAAACTCAAAAATATAAAAGGCTTTTATAACCTAGCCACCCACGTGGGAGGCCATCCATGTGGCAGAAGGGTGCCACAGAATTGGGGTGGCCTGGTTCTCCTCTTCCAAGAAGGAAGCCCATAACCTAAATCTCATAATTTCTCATCCAGGGTTTCATGCATGAAACTTTATGGCCTCTTGAAAGGTGAATGAGTAGGTTTGATTCATTGGAAGTCAGAACAGCTTTTTTAAACATTTGAGAATCAAGATAGGTAGTTAGTCTGCCTTATAAAATTTTCTTATGGATGTCACCATCAGAAAAATTTATTTCAGCTTAGTATACTGCAAAGCTTATTCATATCCATCACATCTTCAGTTTCAGCCATTGCTAGCTGTAGTTTTTAGCAGAAATTTTAGCTGCATCTTAATTGATGTGATCTTGGAAAGTAGTGATTTGTTTTGCTATCGCCAAATTTCCTCCATTTAAAATAGGTCACCAAGACACCACGTTTTTATGAGGTTATTTATACTGCCTCCCTTTTCTGGGGCTGCAGTTTTGCAGGTTATTTTTCTTCTGTGTATTAATGAGAGGAGTTCAGGGTACTGAATTTTGTTCATCGAAAAAATTGACATATTTGAATCCTGAGTAAATAAAAAATACAAAATGCAAAATAACGAAATACTGTATCTAGTCAAGAAAAGGTAAATTCTAATTTTATCATATTAATCAAGAAAATCTTTAAGTGAAAAAAGTTCTTCATTTCCTAGTTTGTAAGTTTGTATGATTTATACATGTAACCTTTAAAAATCACCCAATTACTTTAATAGTCCTGTACATGTGAGTGTATCTCTGTGTGTAAATATGCATACATATTCCACACATATTCTAGCATAAAATTGAATTCTTGATGGCTTTTTTAGAAAAAGGTCTTATCCAATAACTACAATTTGTAGAAACAAACAAGATAATTTTCTGTAAGTTAAATATAGTAAACAAAAAACAACTATATGTCCATTAACAAACTGATAATTGTAAGCTCTAACTTGTTCTAATTATTTCTAATAATCTCTGTAGAGACCAATATCTCAAAAAGTATGTATGTGTTGATGATAGAAAGCAGGTTGAAAGTACTGATTTATTACAACCCTTCATTAAGGTTAAAAGCATTCCAGTGAGATGAAGACATCTGCCTTGTATTTTCACATTGCAGAAGAGAAGTTAAGGACAGGAAGAACAAAAAAGAAAAAGAACAATGTGTCAAGTTGAATTCAAGCCAGGTTTGAAGAAAACAATGCTAGCTTCATCTCTGTAAAAGTTTTCAAGAAAGAAACTTCCCCATGCCCATGACTATCGCTTCTTATTATGCTATCAAACACATTTAATAGTGTATATTAACAACAAAAATTATGATATATGTCCCTAAATTAGTTTTCAAGTTTTTATGTACAGTTAATCAACACATGTATCTTTTGATGGCTTTTATTTCTTTAAAAAAATTAACAAAGAAGGCTATTATCAGAAAGAACCACGATAGGTTAATTATGCAATGTACTGGAGAAAATATTTTTTAAATGGGCCATTTCTTTCCTCTTCTTTTAGAGGTGGGACTGGCTAAGGTTGGCAATTATAGGGCTTAGTGAATAGTCACTTGATATCTTGGAAATCAAAGGAAAGGGCCACTGGAGAGAGGCTGAACTTAGCTGTTGCAGGATTTTTATCTCTCTGAATGAGTGGTACTGACAGGAACCATATGTGTTACATAATATAGCTGAGGAAGAGAACATGGGTGGTTTTCCAAGGAGCTGTGACCTGCCTGTGTATGCATGTCTATCTGTGAGCACAGGTACAAATCTGATGTATTTATGATATTTAATAAACACTTAGAGCCTCATGTGAGCTTGAGGATTATGTGTGTTTCTCTCATTTAAAAGATTATATGTGAATATTCAGATTGATTTTGCCTTAGAATTAAAATCAATCTTTGGATTTTGCGGTGCTTGTTGCTACACAAAAACATTTGTGAAAGTGTGAGGAAATGACACTTCCTTGGAAATGACAGAAGAAAGCTTAATTCGTTCCTCATTAAGCTTGTATTTAGCGCACTTAAAAATAAAAAATGCAGCTTAAGCAGAGCTGATGATCATTCAACACAATCTCAAGTAATAAAATGAGTTTACTTCATATTATAGTATCAGGGTTCTTGAATGGCAGATATTTTCCCAGGAAGAGCAAATGGAAGCAATATTTTAATTCATGTTTTTGTGGCATGTCCTTTTTTATTTATTATTTTATTTTTCTCATTTATTATTTATATGGGGCATATCCTTGTACTTTTAACTTACCTATATCACTATATATTAAGTGTGTTTCTTATAGAAGGCACAAGTGGAGGGCATGATTTTTTTAATCCATTCTGGTAATCTCTATTTTTTGATTGAGTGTGTAGACCATTTACATTTAATGTAATTATTGGGCTATTTAGATTTAAGCCTATCCTTTTATTTTTTTCTTTTGGATTACTTGAACTATTTTTTACTATTCCATCTTAACTTATTGTGTTTTTATTATACCTCTTTTTATAAGTTTTTAGTGGTTGCTCTAAGGATTATAATGTATACACTTTTCATAATCTATGTAGACTCAGTACCATGTCAAATAGAATGTAGAAACCTTATCACCATATCGATCCTTTTATACTCCTCACTTTGGATATTATAGTTGTCACGTATTATATCTGTATACTTTGAAACCCTATAAGAAAATGCTATAATGTTCCTTTTCAATTATCAGTTTTTAAGAACTCAAGAGGAGAATAGTTGATTATTCGTATGTTGATGTTCCAAGTTTCCTTTTAATATCTTTCCCCTTCTTTCTGAACAATTTCTTTAGCAATAAATTATCTTAGTTTTGATTCATCTAAGAATGTTTATTTTACCTTCATTCCTAAAGGATATTTTCTTTAGATAAAGAATTCTGTGTTGATAGTTCTTTGCTCTCAGCACTTGAAAATTCTTGTGCCACTTCCCACTGGTCTCCTTGGTTTCTGATGAGAAATCTGCAGTCATTAGAATCTTTCTTCTCCTATAGATAATAGGCTGTTTTTTCTCTGGCTGCTTTCAAGATTTTTCCTTGCTTTTAGTTTTCAACAGTTTGATTATGATGTGTCAGGCATGGATTTCTTTGAGTTTGTCCCATTGGGGTTCAGTAAGATTCTTGAATCTTTAGGCTTATGGCTTACCAAATTTGGGAAATTTTAAGTCATTATCATTTCAATTTTTTTTAAGCATCATTCCCTTTCTCTTCTTTTGGAACTGACTTGACATGAATATTGGTCCTTTATTATTTTCCCACTGACACCTGAGTTTCTATTAATTTTTTTAATCTTAGTTTCTCTGTGTTTTTTAGTTTGCATAATTTCTTCACTCAGGATAATTTCTACATTCAGACTTTACTTTGTCATCTCCATTCTGCTATTGAGCCCATCCAGTGAGCTTTTTTATTTCAGTTATTGTATTTTTAGTACTAAAATTTCCATTAGGTTCTTCTTCATATTTTCTGTTTTTCTGTTGAGACTTTTTTCCCTTTGCTTTAAGAGAATTTGTCACTGCTTATCAGAGCATTTTTATAATAGCTGCTTTAAATTTTATCAGATAATTTGAACTTACATGTCATCTTGGCATTGATGTTTATTGATTGCCTTTTCCCATATGAGTTGAATTATCCTGGTTCTTCATATGCCAAGTATTGTTGATTGGAGTATGGAAATTGTGACTATTATATTACAAGACTCTGGATTTCATTTAAAGCTTGCGAAGAATATTGATATTTTGTTTCAGTAGTCAATTGACCTGATTATTTTCAGGCCACAAGTTTCAACTTGCTTTCTATGGACTGTGGTCCCACTGTAAGTTCAGGTTTTAAGCCCTTTGCTATTCAGATCTGTGCCGTGAGTGTACCACCCAGTCTGAGACCTAGATGAAAATCTATTCACTTTTCAAAATCTTGTATATACTGATTAGGATGAGGATCATTCATGTGCAAATCTTGGAGTCTCAGAGTTAGTAAATAACTTTATGGGGTTGTTTTTGTGAGCCCTTCCCTTTCTACAATCTCCTTCTGGTTTCCAGGGACTCCCTTTTGAGGCTGTCAGAAAGCTGGGGTTCTGTCATGCATTTCTACAGCTGCATCTGCCTCCAGGGTCATGTGACAGGGAAACAATAGTGGTAAACTCACACCAGTTCAATGGTACTTTGAAGTTGGGTCCTCTTCTGCAACTTTCTATTTACTGCTTACTTTTCAAAGTCCTCAAGCAACTGGTCCACACATTCTGTCCAAGTTTTACACCTGTATTCAAATGGAGAGCACAGAAGAGTGTGCTTTCTCCATTTCCCCCAGAACCTAAATCTTGAGAGTGACATTTTAAAATGACACATTTTGTTACAATAAACTTGTCAATTAAAGTTTCAGGGACAGTGTCCTCAATAATTGAGGACATTCAATTTAAAAAGAAGTTTTCAGATATTTAAGTCTTAAATCCCTTAATGTTATAAAGAAAGACATGCTTAGGTAATGAGCCAGGAAATAGCTGTGACAAAATCAATACAGTGTCATATAACAAGATAGGTGTGACAGTATAGATTTATTCATATTCCTAAGAGACACATGCAACCCTAAAATTTGCTCATTTTCATTCTTGTGTCTTATCTACATGGCGGTTCCATGATGTATCATAATATGGCATAATACGAGATACTTTTAGCTCACAAATAGTCCTTTTGTTTGTGTGTATATGTGTGTGCCTGTGTGCACACACACAGAGCTTTGTTCTCAAAAAAAATTTGTTTGGAACTAAATTTCTCCAAAACAGTGATTCTCAAACTTTTAATATGCTCTACCTCCAGAGTTTTTGATTTCTGGAATGGGATGCAAGAATTTGTATTTCTAACAAACACAAAGCCAAATGATGCCAATGCTGCTGGTTTCAGGGCCACAATTTGAGAACCACTACCATCAAAGAATGAACAGAACACACTAGAATTTTATGTGGTCCATCCAAAAGCATACACTGATTATTAAATGTATAAATTTGTGACTTTCTATCAACTTTGTGAGATTAACCAAGAACAAATTCATTTTGTCCTTAAGTCAAATCACAATTCCTTTAAATTTTAGGTTTCAATGAAAACTTAAATATTTTCAATCAGTTCAACTGCCGTTAGAAATACGTATACACAAATGCTTATGCAGTATATTCATAATACTAACATTACAAGCTGAAGTAAGAATAATTAATCCAATCAAATCAATTATTTGGCTTCATTAGTGTCAAATTTTTTGAAATTAATTATCTTAATTGCTACTCACACAATTAGGTTTTATTCAGTAGCATGGGGCCAAATCTGCCCTGTGGCCTGTTTTCATATGGCCAGTAAACTAAAGATGGTTTTTACATTTTTTAAATGCTGGGTTTTTTGTTTTTTGTTTTTTTTTTTTTTTAAGAGACAGAGAAAAAAGAAGAGTATGACACAGAAACTGTATTTGGACCACAAAGTCTAGATATTTACTATTGGGCCTTTAGCAAAGAAAGTTTCCTGACTTTGATCAAGGGCATTGTCTGGTTAAGTTGAGGTAGTGCCTCAAGAGATGACCTAGTAGAATAATTGAAAACAGTTTTTGTGGTTGGACTGTCCTTGTTCAACTAACCACTGTATATAGCCTTGGAGAAATTAATGCACTCTTTCCGTGTATCAGTATCCACACCTACAAAATGCAGATGATGAAAGTATTGGATTCATAGGGCTATTATTGATTTAATTCGTTAACACAAGCAAAGCCTATAGAATAGCATCTGGCACACAGTCAGCACAAGA
Organism: Panthera tigris; assembly: GCF_018350195.1. Classification (NCBI taxonomy): domain Eukaryota; kingdom Metazoa; phylum Chordata; class Mammalia; order Carnivora; family Felidae; genus Panthera; species Panthera tigris. The sequence goes on from NC_056667.1 coordinate 163,416,164, forward strand.
TAGGTATTAGCTACTATTATTGTACCTGATAGAATACTGTGTCAACATGAAACGTGATGCTTATACTGAGCAGTTATGAATATAAATAAATGTTTCTATTTAATATCAAGTGAAAAAAAAGTCAAATACAAAATGGCCTGCAACAATTCCTGGAATAAGCAAAACAGAGAAACTGTGCACTGGAAATACACACACACACACACAGAGGAAGGAAATATTCCAACTTGTTAGCAGTGGTCCCAACTTATTACCCAACTTATTAGCAATGGTACTATGGATAATTTCTCCCTTCTGCTCTTTTACAATTTCCAAATTTTCTAAAATTCACTATGAGTCGCAGCTTAATGGCTGTACCTCAGAAGTAGCTTATGACTCTGCCAAGATTCTTATCCTCAAGACAGGATAAAAAGATGAGCGAAGGCTGCAGTGGTCACCATAATTCTGCCAGTATTTATTTTGGTCTCTGTAAGTCAGGCTGTTCACATTCTTTGTACATAGTTGTATTTAATTAGGACTTAGAACTCGCCATAAAGTGTGCATTAATTGTCTTTTATTTCATAAATGATGGCCAAACTAACAACCTTTGCTAGGAACAGTTTGGGGGTAAGCACTATTTGGTCTGTTCATCTTCCAAGGCTTCCTGCCCCAAGCAAGAGATTTCTACTTGTTATCTCCTTTTATCCTGGAGAATTACTAATCCTGTACTACCATATTAAGTACCAATTAAGCAGAGATTTGTCATTCCTGCTCGAGAACATTGAGCTGGGCTGTGGCTGCATATTTCACAGACTTCTGACAGAAATTATTTTAATTAGACTGCTGCTAGCAGCATTTAAAATAGTCTGTATGGCCAGAGAGAGGAAGAATGGCTCCTCAGACAGATAATTTACTTATTTTTCTTTGTCACTCACCATAAATCTTAGGATTGTGGTTATTAAGCCTTTGGAGGGGGAAGTGGATAGTCAGGCAAAGGGATCAGCCAAACTTTATCTTACTTTAAATACCAGAAAAGAAAAATCTCCCACAGCTTTACTGAAAAAGGCACTTTTAAAAGAAAAATGTGTTCAAACAAAAACTGACACTAATAGGATATTTTTACATTATCTAACATGTTTAAACAATAAAAAGGACTTATATATATATAACCAACAGGGTGGGGATCTTTCCTTTTCATCTTTATTATGCCCCCAGAATTGAAGTTATTATTTGGTACTTGTTAGGTTAGTCTGACACTGAAAAGCAAACTAAATGAGTAACAACTAATCTGAACTCCACATTTAGCTGATCTTCATTAACTAGACACAAGTTTTACAATTGTAAATGGATACACTTGATTCTATGAACCCCATTTGCTAAAATGAGAAGTTGGGTGAGTACAGTTTTTTTTCTCTCTTAAAAATTTTTCAATAAGGATTTCTCCTCCCCACCCCCCCGCAAATTCTGATTAATACTCAGTTAATTAGAATATTAATCAGAGTGTCTTATTTCCAAACATTCTGATTTATTTGATCAGACCAAATATATTTGAGTACATAGTTTAAAAATATGCTATAATATTTAGTCATCAAAATGCATATTTCTCCTTTGCGTTCTTCACCCACACATATGGTTCAATCTCCCCTCTATGAAGCAGCCACAACCCCATCATTTTACTTTTAATTGGAGTTTTAATGCTACATGGCTCACTTGACAGGTTTCCCGCATGAAAGCCAACAAACTTCCAAAATGCAGGATGAATCCAAAGACTGTAGGTACTATCAGTGCTTGAAAGCAAGTTAAGTGACCCTCTCTATGCCCACCACTTACCACTGAAAATGAGAAACGTAAAAATCACACGATCGGATTTTAATATGAAGATTCAAAGACTAGGCAGAGCTGCTTGGATGTGACACCCCCAGAGAGCTGCCCCTGGACACCCAACAAACCTCAGTAAATCATGAATGAGCTTACAGTCTCCTTTCAGCCTGGCTGACTACTGCACTATTTTCATTAATCATCTAAAAATATTTTTTAAAAGAGAAAACAGGAAGAGAGGGCTGCATTTCTTAAGGTAGAGCTTTACAAATGGTAGCCTTTGTAACTGCACTGGAGAATTTGTATTTTTTAAAAAACGTGGTTGGAACTGCCGTGGAATTGCGAGAACCTAAAGATGACTAGACGTGAAGGTAAAGTGTTAAGGAAGAAGGGCTGGTGGCCACATCCACTGGAGGACCAGAGATGGTTACTCATGCCATAGCTGTGTGATGGTTCCATGAGCTACGTTTGCATCTGTCAGCAGTGAAAAGATGGGCATGTGGCCAGGGAGAGAAGGGGATGGAAGTGAAACCTGGCTCTTCCTTGAAACAATTATTGGCTAGGAATTAATGGTAATTGGTACAGTAATTCATTCACAGTCTTTCTCTGACTTACCAACTCCTCAAAGTCACATTCTTAAAGCCCAGTTTTCTCTCATGTAATTTTGAATGGTTTTCATTTATAATTTGCATGGTTTTATGCTTAAAGTGCTTATCACAATTTTACTGTTACAAACATAGCAAATACTCATTGGCTAATATAGAAGTTCCAGATGAATGCTTTAAAGTTCGTTTGTTGGTAACATCTGGTGGAGGAAGGGTATGAACTTGCAGCCCCAAGGTGAATTTCTGAGATGCTTTATACCCCACCATTCTCTTTTCGTTGCTGATATATGTTTTACCTGGTGTCTTCTAAGACACAGTAGGTCTACCTATGCTGAGACTGGCCACATTCCTTGATCTAGCCAAGCGTTGAGGAAACAACTTAGCAGCTGCATTGTCTCACACTCTACTCGAGCACTTACTTTCATCATGTGTAGATTCATATGGCCCTTGAAACTGAAGAATGAACCATATTCTGCAGAAAAAAAAAAAATTTTCCCTAGTTGCATTATCGCCATAAAGTCAAGAAGAAACCATCAGGTTAAACAGCAGCAGCATCAACTAGAAACGTGGTAGAAATACAAATTCCTAGCCTTTGCCCCAAACCTGGTGAATGAAAAACTCTGGTGAGAATGAGAAAACTGTAGCTTCATAAGCCCTCCAGGTGATCCTGATACTAAAACCTGAGCGCTATGGCTGTGGCCCACTTTGATTACACAGTGGATCATGTGGGGAGATTTAAAAAGTCAAGATGTCTGTGCTCCACCACTGGGGGTTCTGATTTCATTGGTCTATGGTGTAGGCCCCCCAAGGCAGTTTCTAAAAGCTCCTTGGATGATTCAAAGGTGAAGTGAGGGTTGGAAACCACTGTAATAGCCCAGACAAGAATGTCTCCTATTTCATCAATCTCTTGGCTACAATTGTCGATCCGCTAGGTAGGTACCTTTCCACAGGTTGGAAAACTACTCTTTGTCCTTCTGCGTTATTCTTACTGTCAAAGTTACACTCCATACCTATGAGCAAGGTTTGTTTTTCCTCAGCACTTTTACATTTTTAGGCCTTTTGCCTTTATAAAAAAAGTTTACTGTTTCCATCATAATCATATACTTAGCATCTCTAGTATTCTCAGTGCTTTTGTAGTTATCAACTGTGATGGGATTGATGATGTTTATCAAATGCCTCAAAATGAAGTACAGATACACCAGACAGAACCTTTCCTGCCATCTCTTGGTGGCAGGTATCTTGAATGGCTTCTGCTTTGGAGGATCATTTTGTTCTCATCTCGAATTTTTTCCATCAGACAAGCTACTTTACATGATTTATTTCTACATTTCCACGGGGAATTAAATTTCGGCAGGACTATCTTGCATTTGGGCACGTCTATACACATAGACCAATTCTCACCATAAGGCTCCCCACACAAACTTATTTGGCACTTATACAAATATCACCCTTACTGATCCATCTATTTACGAAATACTCTTTGAGAAGATATGCACGTTGAATGAAACATCTAAGTAATAATACTGTATTACCCATGCCATAAGTTGTAGTTTAACAAATATCAGATAAAACTACCCAATCTGGTAGAAATTTCATCAAGGAAAAGTTGCCCACATTCTAGAACTCTTACTATTTAGCTATGGTGGTAGGTGGTGTTGACCCCCAAGAGAGTGGCAACATACAGGGGTGCTACCTGGAAGCACCCACTTTCCATTACCACAAAACTGGGTGGCAGCTTAGCATTCCATCCTCTCAATTCATCAGATATTTATTGAACATCTAGCAAATATTCATTACATGTCTTCTAAGCAGAGGGCCCGGTACCATTTCCAAGTTGCCAAACTGTACAACAGAAAAAAGCTGTGAGTGATGCATGGCTACAGACAGGCATTGGTGGCCCCACCGAGGTCTGGCCTAAAGCATTCCAATTTCCTGGGTAGCCATACCTGCTTGACCATGCCTGGATTATTTGGTAGGGGGCTGCTGAGTACCATGTGAATAAATGCATTGTCTATTATATCCAGGTTTCACTCTGTGTGGAATAAAGAAATGGAGACATTTTTTTATGAAAGGAGTTATTCACTTGCTAATGGTCCAATGAGATTTGGGGAATGTCTGCTCTCTGACGCTCTTTTCTGGTGAAAAGTCAAGAAAATGTATGTGGGAAGATTGCAGTCTGGATTAATATTGTGACTCACTTCAGCACCCTCCCCTCTCCCCCCAAACTCACTGGTTTTCCAGAGAAGTGGTGCCCCTTGGTGTTCTCTGGAGGTTAGGGTTCACTCTGGTTCTGACCCATCTCTCCGCTTTCGGAAGTTACAGGTTGATTGCGTTGGGTGCCCAGAGTTTCCACACACCCCCGCCCCCCCGGAGCCCCTGATCCCTGTGTTTTGAAGTTACCACCACTGTACTGTAGGGCATAGGGCCAGTGCTGAGCTGGGGAGGCAGGGGTGGAGGTGGGGAATTGTGGCCAGGAGGAAATAAGAGCAAATTCCTCCAAAATGATCTGACAGGAAATGACAGAGTATCGGCCTCATACCGCCCCACTCGGCCTCCGCTCGCTCGGAGAGGGAGCAAGCCGGCCGGGGAGAAGTCCTCCCGATCACAGAGCCGTGCCAGAGCGCAGTAGGTGAGGCTGATGAAGTAATAAAGCATTTCCCGTGTGTGTTTTTCATTAGGCCTGTTTTGTTTTTCTTCCAAGTGCTGGGGAAACAGAACAGAAGCCCCGCTTCAACCAGCACCACAGCGGCCGCCTCCCCCGGGAACAGCAGCTGCGCAAATAGGAGGGGAGCCCTCTGTGGAATCGGTTCCAACACCTTCCTAATGGAAATAATGATTTGTAAAGCCCTCTTTATACCCTTAGCTACATAATTAGTAGCCCAAAGAGCAAAAGATTAAAAATGCTGTTCCTACTCCCAGCATTTTTGAAAATTTGGCAAAACATTAAATGTTCTGTTCTGAGAGCCAAACAGGTAGAGGTCTTTGTATAGACCCAGCCTTGGCGGGTGGGGAAGGCCCCTGAATCACTCAACACTTATTACGTAGAAATTAACTGGCTTGATGTCAATTAGTGAGAATTTGTTAGCAGACATATCCAATGGGACCTACCCCTCATCCAATTTGGTAGTTTTTGTGGAAAATATCTAAATACCCGTCATCCAAGCTAACTTACATAGTGTTAGGTGCCACACGTGTGTCGGCCTCTTTTACGGTGTCTGTGTGTGTGCACTTTCACGTGCGTGTGCAGGACCAGGGCTAAACATCAATTTTTACCCATCTCCGGAGAAGATAATTAAGAGGAAGCTCAAAAGGAGGCTGGCTGGAACATTCTCTCCAGCCCTAAGAAAAAACCAATCCAAAATGCCTGTTGTTAAATGGGTCATAAAAGCACTGGGAAATCAATATTTGACTTTCTGTTTCAGGAATGGTGGCTGCTACATGCAGTTTTAGATCAATCTGCTATCGTCATTGAGCCCCGGGACCCAAATAATTTCTGTGTTAACTCGGGACACCTTGAACGTGGAAATCTCACTTGTTTATCTTTTTATAAGTAATTGCCCCTTTCACTCCATCCCAGTCCTGGGTAGCCCATGTAAAATACACTGTGATAAATAAAATAAGGACTCATTTTATTAAATATCTTGGAGAAGCGCTCGGGTGACCTGAAAATGTAATTAAGCCTCTAAATAAGCAGATTACTGGCTGAAAATCGAGATTGATAGATGAATCCCTTCAGCTAAAAGGGATTGCTTAATGGACTGAGCAACAATCTTGGACTCTTTCCACCTTGGAATCACAGGTCCAGAGTCAGGCAGGCTCCACTCCACCATTTCCCTTCCTAAGATAAATGAAGCTCCGCCAAGCCTCTGTGAGGAGACCCCAGAGGTGAGACCCCAGGCTACGTGTGGACACACAGATGTGCAACACTCCTTGTAAAAATAGCCAAAGACGCCCAGAGCAATGTTTCTAAGGGCTCCGCCCGACTTACTATTTAAAAGACCTGAGGAACCTATTAGTCTCAAAAGGTTAAATTTATTTCTGGCTTTTTAAAAGAAGATATTAATTGCAAAATGAAGAGTTGAAAATGAAGTTAAAGTCTCACTAGGACAGAATAAGCTAAAACAATGAATAACTACCTGTTGTAATTGTTTTCATAACACCCCTTCCAAAAAAGAGGCCAGATTCTACTTTCCTCATTGGGAAGCATGACAAACGTTCTGCCTCTGAGCATTTTAACCTTCTTTTTTTTTTTCTGAAGGTGGTCTTGGTGAAGTTTTGGTAGTATCAATTTTGGCCCCGGTTCCATGAAGTTGATCTATTCTAAGTTTAAATATTTGGAACATTTCAGATTTATCATCTTGGTTTTCTGCTTTGTTTAATTTATAAACCGAAATTAAATGAGCCATTCCCCGCGGTGCTGTGTGACACTTCCAGAAATTGACAATGTCAAAACCTAATGTCTTTTCTTTGATACTGATAGGGGTTCTGTAACCTACATGATCAATGCAATTTATCATAAGATAGAAGCAGCAGCTCTGACTCCAGAGAAGATTGACCAGGGTACAGCTGTCTTAGTTTGCTACTGTTGGACATCCAGGTCTCTGCTGTCATGACTAAATATTGGTCCTTAAGCCAGCATCTCACTGGTACATCCACTCTCAGTATGAGTGGGTCCACAGCATTCACTGTCAACCCAGAGATGATAACCTCGTGGATACCCCTTGATGAAGCCTAATTTTCTAATCTACTTTTGCAGAACACAGCATCACTGTCTCTCAAACTATGAAAGGTAGAATTTTGTCCTCTTATCACTTTTGGAAGAGAGCAAGGGTGGAGTCCTTATTCCCACTTAAATCCATGGAAGACACATGCCAGAGGTCATGACCACTTGTGGAGCTGGTGAATAAACTGTAGTGAATAAAATTCTTGGTGATGACATATGATGTGAAAAAATAGATCTAAGACATACAGATCATTTTATAGTCACGTGCTAATGCTGGAATAGAGCAAAGGCTTACGTTAATTCCTAAGTCAATCCTCCCAGAGCTCATCATCAGATTAATATTTTCTAGAGCCCCTCAATCTTTTTTGATTGGAGTAACTCAGCCTTCATGTAGGTCCCCAAAGACCTACCTTATTCATCTTGGTTCTATGTTCTTATTCTATTATGAACTATGGGGGAATGACCTGGGTCTAGAATTAACTAAAGAATGATAAATTTCCAGAGTCTGTGATCTCAACTTCAATAAGTATTCCAGTATCTAATGTACTTTTCTCCCTGTGATTTGTCTTGCTCTACACCTAGCATGGCTGGTGGTGAAGTTACCCTTAAAAATAAATGATATGAGTGTCATTCAAAGCCATTGTTTCCTTGTTGACCTTCTGCCTAGATGATCTGTCCATTGTTGTAAGTGGGGTACTAAAGTTCCCTACTATTGTTGCATTGTTATCAGTGAGTTTCTTTATGTTTGTTATTAATTGATTTATATGTTTGGGTGTTTTCAAGTTGGGGGCATAAATATTTTTAATTATTAGATCTTCTTGTTGGGTAGATCCCTTTATTATGATATAGTGCCCTTCTTCATTTCTTGTTATAGTCTTTCTTTTAAAATCTAGTTTGTCTGACGGAAGTATGGCTACTATGGCTTTCTTTTGATATCCATTATCATGATAGATGGTTCTCCATCTCCTCAATTCCAATCTGGAGGTGTCTCTAGGTCTAAAATGAGTCTCTTGTAGGCAGCATAGATATAGATGAATATAGATGGGTCTTGTTTTTTTAATCCTTTCTGACACCCTATGTCTTGATTGGAGCATTTAATCCATTTACATTCACAGTAATTATTGATAGATATGAATTTAGTGCCATTGTATCACCTACGAAGTCATTATTTCTGGAGGTTTACTTGGTTCCTTTCTAGTCTGTGTTACTTTTGGTCTTTCTTTCCCACTCAAAGAGTACCCTTCAATATTTCTTGCAGGGCTGGTTTAGTGGTCATAAACTCCTTTAGTTTTTGTTTGGGAAACTCAATCAACATGATACACCACATTAATAAGAGAAAAGATAAGAAGTATTTGATCCTCTCAATAGATGCAGAAAAATCATTTGACAAAATAAAGCAACAATTCTTGAAAAAAAAAAAAACCAACAAAGTATGGATAGAGGGAACATACCTTAATATCACAAAGGCCATATACAAAAGATCCATAGCTAATATCATCCTCAATGGGGAAAAACTGAGAGATTAAAAAAAATTTTTTTTAACATTTATTTAGTTTTGAGAGAGAGACAGAGCGTGAGTGGGGTCAGGGCAGAGAGAGAGAGGAAGACACAGAATTTGAAGCAGGCTCCAGGCTCTGAGCTGTCAGTACAGAGCCTGATGTGGGGTTGAACTCATGAACCATGAAATCATGACCTGAGCTGAAGTCGGATGCTTAACCAACTGAGCAACCAAGGCGCCCCAAAACTGAGAGATTTTATTTTTGGTCAGGAACAGGACAGGGATTCCACTCTCACCATTGTTATTTAACATAGTACTGGAAGTTCTAGCCTCAACAATCAGACAACAAAAAGAAACAAAAGGCACCCAAACTGGCAAGGAAGAAGTCAAACTTTCACTATTTGCAGATGACATGATACTCTATGTAGAAAACCCAAAAGACTCCATAAAAAAAATGGCTAGAACTAAAAATGATTTCAGCAAGTTCCAGGATAAAAAATCAACATAAAAAATCTGTTGTATGTCAATACATTACTAATGAAGCAGCAGAAAGAGAAATCAAGGGATCGATCCCATTTACAATTGCACCAAAACCCATAAGATACCTAGGAATAAACCTAACCAAAGAGATAAAAATCTGTACTCTTAAAACAATAGAACACTTATGAAAGAAATTGAAAAGGACACAAATAAATGGGAAAACGTTCCATGCTCATGGGTTGGAAGAATAAATATTGTTAAAATGTCTATACTACCCAAAGCAATCTACACATTTAATCCAATCCCTGTCAAAATACCAACAGCATTTTTCGTAGAGGTAGAACAAACAATCCTAAAATTTGTATGGAACCACAAAAGACCCCAAATAGCTAAAACAATTTTGAAAAGGAAAACCAGATCTGGAGGTATCACAATTCTGGACTTCAAGCTATATTACAAAGCAGAAGTGATCAAGACAGCATGGTACCAGCACAAACACAAACCTGTAGATCAGTGGAACAGAATAGAAAACCCAGAAATGGACCCACAACTATATGGTCAACTAATCTTTGACAAAGCAGGAAAGAATATTCAATGGAAAAAAAGATAGTCTCTTCAACAAATGGTGTTGGGAAAATTGGGCAGCAACATGCAGAAAAAGGAAACTGGAACACTTTCTTACACCATACACAAAAATAAATTCAAGTGGATGGAAGACCTAAATATGATAGGAAACCATAAAAATTCTAGAGGAGAATATAGGCAGCAACCTCTTTGACCTCAGCTGTAGCAACTTCTTATTAGAAGGCAAGAGAAGCAAAAGCAAAAATGAACTATTGGGACCTCATCAAGATAAAAAGCTTTTGCACAGCGAGGGAAACAATCAACAAAAAGACAGGATGGGAGAAGATATTTGCAAATGGCATATTGGATAAAAGGTTAGTATCCAAAATCTATAAAGAACTTACCAAACTCAACACCCAAAAAACAAATAATCCAGGGAAGAAATGGGCAGAAGACACGAATAGACATTTTTCCCAAGAAGACATCAAGATGGCTAAGGGGCACATGAAAAGATACTCAACATCACTCATCATCAGGGAAATACAAATCAAAACCACAAGGAAATACCACCTCACACCTGTCAGAATGGCTAAAATTAACAACTCAGGAAACAATAGATATTGGTGAGGACGCAGAGAAAGGGGAACCCTTTTGCATTGTTGGTGGGAATGCAAACTGGTGCAGCCACTCTGGAAAATAGTACAGAGGTCCTCAAAAAGTTAAAAATAGAACTGCCCCACTACCCAGCGATCACACTACTAGGAATTTATCCAAAGGATACAAAAATTCTGACTCGAAGGGGCATATGCACCCTAATGTTTATAGCAACACTATCAACACTAGCCAAATTATGGATAGAGCCCAATGTCCATAGACTGATGAATGGATAAAGAAGATGTGGGGTGTGTGTGTGTGTGTGTGTGTGTGTGTGTTTATATATATATATATATATATATATATATATATATATATATATAATGCAATACTCCTAGGCAATGAAAAAGAATGAAATCTTGCCATTTGCAACAGTGTGGATGGAACTAGAGTGTATTATGCCAAATGAAATAAGTGAGTCATAAAAAGGCAGATATCATATGATTTCGCTCATATGTGGAATTTGAGAAACTCAACAGGTGAACGTAGGGCAAAAATAATATAAAAACAGAGAGGGAGGCAAACCATAAGAGACTCTTAAATACAGAGAACAAACTGAGGATTGCTGGAGGGGAAGTGGGTAGGGTGATGTGCATTAAGGAAGGCATTTGTTTGGATAAGAACTGGGTATTATATGTAAGTGAGTGAATTTACATATGAATTACTAAATTGAACTCCTGAAAACCAATATTACACTATATGTTAATGAACTAGGATTTAAATAAAAATTTGAAGCAAAAAAACTTTTTAAAAAATAAAGCTTCAGGGGCGCCTGGGTGGCGTAGTCGGTTAAGCGTCCGACTTCAGCCAGGTCACGATCTCGCGGTCCGTGAGTTCCAGCCCCGCATTGGGCTCTGGGCTGATGGCTCGGAGCCTGGAGCCTGTTTCAGATTCTGTGTCTCCCTCTCTCTCTGCCCCTCCCCCGTTCATGCTCTGTCTCTCTCTGTCCCAAAAATAAAAATAAAAAACGTTGAAAAAAAAAATTAAAAAAAAAAAAAAATAAAAATAAAAATAAAGCTTCAAAACAAATAAATAAATAAAGCTTCAAACACTTCCATATGCAAAAATAAATAAAGAGGTAGATAGATAAACAGGTAGATAAATAAATGGGACCTGAAAAGACCAAGAACCGGACAAGTAAGAGTCTCTGGTTTCCTATGAATTAGTTCCAATGCCAGTCAAAACGGAGCCTTTACAGTCAAGAGACTCTGAGTGTTGCATCGATCTTTTATAACATTATTCAGTTATTACCAAAGTCATATAAGCCTAGAAAACAGGCCACAGACAAATCAAATTTGGAAAAAGAGTAATTCCTTATGCCTTTGTTTTCTCAGTCTTATTTCCTAAAATTTAGTAAATAAGCAACTTTCAATATTGTGAGCCATGTAAACAACTTGGCATTTGGGCACCTACAATTACACACTATTCTCTCGAAGGGATGTTCGCCTGGGAGTACTGTAAGCGAAACTGAACACCATCGACTTGGAGTTTAGTCCAGATTTCAGGTGTTCTTATGACATAAGGCTTACGTATTGCCTATATTGATTTTGCAACAGCCTGGGAGGTGAGTATCAGGGCGCAGCCCACAGGCTCAGGAACGAGACTGCCTGGGCCTAAATCCCAGCTCTACTACTTGTTAGCTGGTGCATCCTGAGAGAGTGAAGTAGCCCTTCTGTGCCTCAGTTGTCTCTTCTGTAAAAGAAGGTTAGTAAGAGTGTTACTTTCTACTGTCACCTCATAAAGTTGTAAAGATTAAAAGATTAGCGTAGATAAGTTTAGCTTGCTGTTTGGCACGTAGGAAGTGTGCTTATGTAAGCATTAGCTATAATCATTACTATCTTAATCTGCTAGGCTATGTTCTCCACAGCGCAGGCCAGCAGTGGAGGAAGTTCAGGTAAGGTCCCCTCTAGCAGCAATAGCTGTGGGAGCTACTCTGTATAGCATGAGTTAAGATTTCTTTCTTTCTCTTTTTCTTTCTTTCTTTTTCTTTCTTTCTTTCTTTCTTTCTTTCTTTCTTTCTTTCTCTTTTTCTTTCTTTCTTTCTTTCTTTCTTTCTTTCTTTCTTTCTTTTTCTTTCTTTCTTTCTTTCTTTCTTTCTTTCTTTCTTTTTCTTTCTCTTTCTTTCTTTCTTTCTTTCTTTCTTTCTTTCTTTCTTTCATGCTTATTTATTTTTGAGAGAGAGAGAGAGAGAGAGCAAGCATGCAAGCAAGCAGGGGAGGGGCAGAGAGAGAGAGAGAGGGAGTCACAGAACCTGAAGCAGGCTCCAGGCTCTTAGTTGTCAGCACAGAGCCCCATGTGGGATCATGACCTGAGCCAAAGTCGGACACTCAACCAGCTGAACCACCCAGGTGCCCTGCATGAGTTAAGACTTCTGAAGGCTCCTTTTTACCTGAACTCTCTCCCCATGGTCCCCTCCTCATGGTAACTGCCCAGTTGAGCTTCCAAAAATTCTCAGTTCTTCCCTCTCTGGCCAAGATCTGTCCACCTTCTTTCCACTCTCAGCTCTTTCGGTTTTCTCTGGACATTCTTATGTTCACACATATGTCAAGCCAGTAAGCCTCTCAACTTCTCTAAGTCTGTGTCTCTCCCCATTACCCTACCCTATCCATTACTCCTGCTACAAAAGGACCCTCCTTGGGAGGCAGGAGGGGAAGAAAGATTGTCAATAATTAAACTCTTAATATTTTTACTTCTGTCGGAATAAATAATTTTCTAAAATAAGTGAAAATGATCTTATGAATCTTTCTCATCTGAAGACAATGCCTGAAGACTATTCATTGGCATATGTTGCACTGGCAAATTTATTTTTTTAAATATACTATTTTCTGTCAAGCACCCTGGCAGCATGATAGAATTATTACTTTTATTATTTGTTGTTTTTAAATTACTATAACAATCTACATTAAGAAACCTACCAAAGCTTATATTTCTCTTTTTTACTGAACCATCAGAATGGATTGAAATTAATTTCAAATCAGTTCTAAAAAAGGACATTCAGTGTTTCCTTATTGTTCACTATTTGGCTGACAAAGACAAACGCTATTTTGAAATATTGTGTGACATTACTTGATACTGTTTTCCTATAAATAAAAAAAATTACACCTATTTTTCTGTTTAATGAACTAAGATAACTGAAGGCTGTGGCACTCGATACATCTTGTGGCTTTTATGCTATTGCCCAATTTTGCATGATTTATAATTTACAGCCCAAAAGGAGAAGGCAGGGGTGGGCGTGAATGGAAATTGCTAACCTCTTGGGTAGCGCTTTTGAGGGTAGAGGCTTGATAATAATTAAGATGAGAGGTTCCAAGTTCTCCTCCATGTGTGCATCAAACTGGCAGCAAAGACAGGTTTGCCCCGTCTCCATTGCTAGTAAAGAGGGAAAGTCCACAAAATCCTCTAAGTCTGCCAAAGTTGGCATTTTCTGCCCTGCCTCCACTGTTTCCTTTCAATTTCCATCCTTCTCTAAACAGCAGCCCAGATTCCTATCTCCCATTTCTTCCCTGTCCCCCTCTTTTCTCATCATGGTTGTGATGGCTAGCGGCCCACCAAAACTTTGTGCTCCCCCTTCTGCAGTGCCCTTGGCTGCCCAGGGTCTGCATTTCTCAGCCCCACATGCATCCCAGCAGAGCTGTGGTCTAGTTCTCATCAATGGTCTGTGAGCAGTGAGGTGTGACCATTCTTGGCCACAGTGTTTAAGAAACCTTCTTCGTGTTCTCTCTTCCCTCTTCTGCCACTAAAAGCAGAGGACTGGAGCCTCTAGGATTCTCGAGTCAAAATGTGCAAGGAGTCTGCATTTCTGAAGTTCCAGTATGGAGCAAAGCTGCCCATTCACCAAGATGCCTATCTGGTATGTTGCATGATTAAATGATTAAGAAATAAGCAGTTATTGTGTTAACCCACTGAAATGTTATGGTTTGTCGGGGCAGCAAGCATTACCCTAACCCAGATAATCAACTTTGGTCCCTATTTCATTCTCAGTTGGCTGAACACTAATGCCCAGGGGTAAGGTAGAAGATTATAATCAATCTTCCTCCTGCCAGAAGGATTTGAATCTTATTTGGGTGAACCACCCACCCCTCTCCCCTGCAGAGGACACTATGGCTGTACCCACCAAGGACATGGGCTTGACTCTGCCACCTGTCAGCATAAGGAGCAGGAAATAGTGTGAGTCAGAGTCAGGGTTCCTGGGTCTGAGCTCTAATAACTTAATGCTTAGCTGGTCCTGAGCAGGTCACTTCCCAAACCATAATTTTCTCATCAGAAAAATGAGAAGGGAGGGTGTATACATTGTTATCTTTAGGACTTTGAAACCTTCAAGTCCTCGGTTTGTGATCTACAAGATCTTGGCAAACTCCTTATCCTTTTTAAGGCTTGGTTTTCTCATCTGCAAAATGTGGATAAGCACACCTTTCTCATAGGTTTGCTGACTCACTCACTCATTCATTCCCTTATCCACTCATTCACTTATTCATTCATTCAGTATTTACTGAGAACCTAGTCTGTGCCAAACAAAATTTTCAGTGCGTTCACAGAGGATGTAGATGTGAACAAAACAAGGTCCTGCCCTTACAAAGCTTGTGTTTGTGTATGATGGGCAATAAATAATCAATAGATATGTATTCAGCTGGTGTGGTGAGGATGAAATACGCTAATATCTATAAATTGCTTATGCAGTGGCTAAGACATGGAATCTATTACCGATACTAACCATAAATACGAAAATGTGTAGAATAGTGATTACGATAGCATCCAACAGGGCTACTGTGAGGATTAGATGAAGCATGTGTTTATAAGTTACTTATAATTATCTACTTACCTGATGATCAGGAAGCAAATATAAATAAGAATATGTTGAGGCCCCCTCGCCATTTCGGTGAGGTTGGGATATTTTCTGTTGGCAGCAGTTGTTTGCATCTGGAGAGTAGAAAAACCACAGTTATGATCTATCCCCAATCCTCCCGTGCCAATCTGAGTAATTTTGCTGAAGAGCCTCAGGGGGGATATATCTTCCCTCAGGCAGAAAGCAGTCAGCTTTGGTTGAAACGGAATGAGAGAAACTAGGGACCTTCAAACAGCCTCCATATTCTGTCATTGGTGCAAAGGAGAAGACAGGTCACTGGGACGGGAGTAGAGGATCTGACCGGGCTCGCACTGGTGTCCACCTGCTGGAGAGTAGCCCTTAAAACCCTGGTGTGGGATAACTTTGTGCATTGGCCCTGAGTAAAAAAAAAAAATGTGTGTGCATTTGCGCGCAAGAGCAGGCAGGTAAAAATATCTGCAAGGTACACTCTCCTTTTGAAATTCTTATCATGTGACTTTCCTACAAATAGGTAAGCAGAGCATATTGTTAGCTAATGGTTTGAGTTGTGTAAGTAGGATGACCATAAAATTTATCATCCAATCTGGGACACTTTTGAAAGTGAAAGAAGATGGTATTAATAATTATATCAAGACAGCAGGAATAAATTGGGGCTGTCCTGGGGGCGAAACAGGACACATGTTCATGCTGGGCACAGATTCTTAGGAATATAGTTTTTATTGATTTTTAATGTTCATGTTTCTTTTGGAGAAGGACAGGACTGTGTTTATAAAAGTGTCTCAGCAGCAGCAATATGCTAGTATTTCTTTGTAACAGTAACAGCAATATACTAAATATTTTGAATCCTCTCTGCATTAGGTGAAAGCACTTACACTGGGTCTTATGGGGGCTACAAAGTTGTCCAAGGCATGACCCCAGGCCTCAAGGAACTTGTAATTTAGCAGAAGAGAGAAGCCATGTACAGTCAACCTCAAGGCAGAGAGTGATGATACTGTGAGACAGGTGCAGGGGACTGTGGGGCTCAGAGCTGGCGTACGTTACTTTTACATGGGAATCCAAGAATGCTTCGTGGAGGAAGTGGTACTTGAGTTGGCCTTTCAATTTGGGCGAGATGAAGCTGGAGCAGAATGGGTACAACGATGGTCCACGTGGTGGCAGATATGGACAAAGGCTCATAAAACAAAAACCTTGGTTGAGATTGGGGAACAATGAACTATTGAGTGTTGTCAGATAAAAGTGTTTGAAGATGATAATGAAGGTGAGGTGTGAGTCCAGCCTGGATGGTGGAAGAGTTAAGAATCCTGCTGTATCTTTGCTTGGAAAGGGTTGGGATTTCAGAGAAGAGGTGAGGAAAGCTCTGATACACAGCCCATGGCAGGTCTTATGCCCAAGCAGATGTGGCCAGGTTTTCAGGACAGTACTCATCTCAGTAGGACTAAGGACAAATTTTTAAACCCCAGGCATGACATTAAAAGCAGATCCATTTTGCTCCAAATGAGTTGGCCTTTACACAGGGATGCAAACATCGTGAGTGGGGAAAACTACAAGAGAGCCTTTTGATGCTTTGGGTCCTCCAAAGACCTAGTGGGGAGGAAGGGGATGTTCCAACCTCTGAGGGGAGTTGATGGTCATAGTTTGTGATTTCTCACCACGTGCAGGGATTATTACTGTGCTGTGGTGGCAGAGAAGGGGTTTGGACAGAATATTTTCAATAAGGTCCTCTGGAAGGTGGGTTGGAAGATATATAGAACTTTTATCCATGGGCCTCAAAGAGAGGAACCAAAACAGCAGGGAATGGCAGGGTCCTGTTGCCTTGGGCATTTGCAGAGTGGGGACTATGGTGCCCTCTCTTTTATGGGACTGGCTGTGCATGGTCCTAACTCTTATCAGGATGGGCCAGGTATCTAAGGTTGTTTGTCCTGGAAACAGACTTGGAGGTGGTGATTTGCATGCATGAAGTTTATTGGGGCATGTCCTTAGATCAACAGCTGTGAAGGACCAAGTGTAGCAGATTGGGTAGGGGGAGGAGTTGAACAGTGATGTAGTCACAACAAAGGCCTCCTTGGATCCCTTGGGAAGCTCTGGACTGGGATGGCCCTTCACAATCATCCCAGGTTGAGCAAAGGGTGTCAAGCCTTCAGATCCCCGCTCTCTACCTCCATAGACCAGTCATGCACGCAGGAAGTTCCAGAGAGAAAGTGTGACCTTGGATGAGGTAACTCTCTTTAGCTGACTGCAAAGCCAGGAGAGGACTCAGTTGAGAGCTGGAAGCCGCCAAATCCCCAAGGTTCTGGTGAATAAGCACCACAGTCCTGAAGAGGAAATCTGGGCCAGCTACAACAGCATACTCTTATCCAGGGGTTCTCAAACTTTAGTGCACATCAGAATCATCTGGAGGGCTCATTAAAATGCAGACTCTGGGCTCATCCCTAGGGTTTCTGATCCATGAATTCTGGTGTGAGGTGCAAGAATTTGTACTTCCAGCTAGTTCCCAGGCAATGTTGACCTGGAACACCACTTTAAGAACCACCGCACTATATTGGGCATTCAGAGACTCCTGCTCAGGCACAAATAGCTCATCATTGCTTTTAAAACTTGTAGCTAACAGCCACTCAAATGTACACATTTCAAAGTGGAATCAAGCAGCTTTTATCATCTGAAAGATCTTGGTTTTCTACTTCTATAGTGACAATACGGTGACCAAAAAAATTTGGTGACTATTGCAGTGAGCCATTTCTCTGGAGGGCCCTACATCTCGGTGCCATAAATTATCTCCATTCTCCATAGGCCAGCAGGTGCTATTTGAAACGGTCATTAGCAATTAATTCTTCTACCTTAAGCATAGTCACCTAGAAAAGAGTCAGAGCTTGGCTGCCTAGTTTACAGTGATTCTTCCCACAGCTGGGTCAGTGCTACCCCCACCCATTCTTCTGGAAACCACTCCTTTTGCCCCTGCTTTCACCATGTAGAGGGATCAAGGTCTCACTACATCCTGGCCACCACAACTGGTAGATGGGTGGACGCGGGACCCAAATGAATCCACCCAAGTCCTTTCCCAGGACTTCTCTTTGGAGTTAGCCCTTTCCTCTCTGAGAATGAAGAAATGAGCCTAGAGGTACCAGTGACATGGCTTCTGTGTAGTGAGGAAGCCTGTAGGCAGTGGGGTAAATGAGACCCCCCCCATTTGTGGGGGAGGAGAGAAACAGAGAAACAGACAAGCAGTCCTCTCTAGCTACGTCCCTGCCCTTCTTGGTTAGGGGAGCCAATAAATCTCTCCTTTCTTTAGCTTGCTCAGTTAGGTTGCTACCACTTGCAATCAGATAAATCCTATCTAATGCTCCCTGTAAATGTTTACCATGGGAAACAGAATACATGGGCCCAATCCTAACAACTTCCAAGAAAAGAGTAGGGAGAGGAGCCCTGTGAGAAGAGTCTGGTCATTGTCTGGGTAGCACGTGCAGTAGAAACCCTTTGGAGCTAAATTTGCTCAGAAAATATTGGAGCCTGGGATGGGAGCTGGGATGGGAGACAAACACAATCACAGTGTTGTATATAGTGAATGCTCATTATGTACCAAGCATTCTGCTATATGTATAACCTGCTTCATTCCATTCCAGTCTGGCATGATAGGTGACAAAGATAAGGAAAGTGAGGTACAGAGAGGTTAAGTGCATTTCCTGAGGTCACATAGCTAGTAAGTGGCAAAGCCATGATTCAAACAACTGCTTTCTGATTGCAAGCCACACATACTTAACCACTCCCCTATATATGACCTTCCCATAGGTCATAGGGGACATTAATCTGAGTGCAAGGAGGCAACATTCACCCATTTCACAGCTTTGCCAAGGATTATCCCACAGACTGAGATCTGGGACCCTTCCAAGCAAGCAATTTTGAGGGGTTGGGTAGTTTCCTAAATGTCACAAAATCCAAGAATCCAAGTTCGCTACTTAAGAATATTAGAGTAAAGCATACTGAATTGAGGCGATATTCATATTTAAAGTTATAGTTATATTCTTTTGAGAAGTTCATCCAGAGATCACAGATTTCATTATTTTTATTATAGATGTTACCAAGATGTCCCCCACTACCATGGCCAAGATGCCCTGCAGAACTCTTTCAGTCAAACACCATTAATTCAAGCTCCATTAATCTGGACTCTTCTTATAACTCATGTGATGTCTGTGCAATACTTATTTAACAAAAAGTTTGAAATGTGTTATTTTATAAATTCCTGAACCTTCCTCTCAAGCAAATAGAATGCAGTCTTAAAAATTGTAGCTTTTTCAAACAAGGACTCAGAAATTATGAATCTCTTCTTGAGGCTTTCACTGCTGTGTCCAGTAACCAAGTCTTGAATATTATAAAAGTTTTATATTTAGGAGGCATTAATATGTAGGACAGGCCTGTTGTGAATAATAACTTTTTCATGAATGCTCCTTATTAAATCTATTAATGCTCATTTATGTCTTCATTTATAATATATACAGTATTTAAAAATATTAAAACCAATTTCTTGAAAAGCATTTTTTTAAAGTTTATTTATTTTTGAGAGAGAGAGAGAGAGAACAAGCAGGGGAGGCACAGAGAGAGAATCCCAAACAGGCTCCACGCTATCAGCACAGAGCCTGACGTGGGGCTCGAACTCACGAACATTGAGATCATGACCCAAGCCCAAATTAAGAGTCTGATGCTTAACTAACTGAGCCACCCAGGCACCCCTAAGAAGCATTTTGTAATTGATGGTTTTTTTTCCAAGTCACAAAAGCCTTTTCACCATCAATTAATTTGTCACTCAGTCTCACTGTACCGAGGTTCTGAAACCAATTGTATGGTTTGTAAATAAATCGTGCCTAAATTAGACAAGTGTTTCCCTAACTTGCCTCATTATAAGATTTGCCTCTGAGATTCTGAGTCAACAGGTCTTGATTACAACCTAGAAAGCTGTGTTTTCAACAAGTATCCCAGTGGATTCTAACATAGGCTGTCCATGAGCCATACTTTGAGGAACACACAAATTAAATGATGCCAAAGTTTTTTATTTCCCTTTGACATTAATCTGAATTAGGCCCAAAGAATAGCATGGGTAAAAATGTATACTTATATCAATCCATATGTGAACGTAATCATATACTATGATGAGAGGCTTAGAGAAACATGCCTTTATAAAAAGGTACACTTCCTTTATACAGACAGAATTTATGGTGATTTTTCTCATTGTTACTCATTTCTTTCAAGGTGAGATTTAATTTTCCATGACAATCATTTCATCAAGAGACACACACACATTCACAAACACATAATTTTCCTTTGAAAAATTCAATATACTGTTCACCTCCAGGGCCTTTTCTTTGCAATAGAATGATTTGTATAATTTCACACCTTAGCAGCATTCTTTGAATTCTTATTGATAATTGTGCCTGATTTGTTATGAAGACAAACACACATCAATAGGAGCATTGAGTGCTACAAATTATAAACATAAACAAAATAAAACAATTGTCTATCTCCGCTAGCTTGTCTGGCAAGCACATTTTATACACTCCTTCTTTGACCTTGAAGATGAAACTAGGTTTTAATCAATTATTCCATTATTTTGAGACATATTTGAATATGGCCTTTGTTCAACTTATTAATTTTGAAATTATTATATTCCAATTAACTAAACATTT
Organism: Panthera tigris; assembly: GCF_018350195.1. NCBI lineage: Eukaryota > Metazoa > Chordata > Mammalia > Carnivora > Felidae > Panthera > Panthera tigris. The sequence goes on from NC_056667.1 coordinate 163,436,976, forward strand.
TAAAAGACTACTGCATCTTGCACTCTGCTTTTCAAAGGATACAACTGCTACCATAGGAGGCGATTAATCCCTTTTTGCTAATTCACCAACTCTCTCATATTTTCCTGACAGCCAATAACCTCTTGGTTTGTAGCGAAGGTTTAATGAACAAATTTGGGAGTACCGTGGTGTGCTAAGATGAAAGGTTTACAAAATACACCACAAGACATTCACTAGTAGGCAATATATATTATCATTAGTAATTAAAACTGCATTATCCTTGTCAAAGTGAATGAAAAAGTGAGTCTTTCAGTGTGGTACTCTTGTATTTTATCATGTTTGTTTCCCATCTGCCTATTGAGGTGCTTTGTGAGGTCTCCCACTGCAGTTTCTGTGCGGTCTCATAGCAATATTAGAGAGCAACGTGAAAGAGTGTGATAAATTCACCCCTTGTTTATGCATAAGGGATCAACTATGCAAAATCTCGTAATCTGAAGTGGGTCTCCCCACTGTCATTAGTGAATAAGCAAAGTTCTGCTTTCCTTATCCCTTCATTAAAATGTTCTCATTTCTATTCTTCGCTTTCTCCTTCAATTCCTGATACATGTATACCAATGAATTGTTTTTCCCGAAATAGATGGTGATGAAATGGAGGCAAAGACTGTGGTAATCAGCCTTCCTTTTTTATAATCATGCTGCCTTTTTATCCAACCAATACTTATTCAGTACCTACCATGTGCCAAATGTAGGCAATAGGGACAAAAGATTAAAGTCAATGACAGGTCTTGCCTTGTAAGAATTCACATTCTATTTGGAAGATCAATGCATAAACTAATTAACATGGAATGTGGCAAATGCAATGATATATATACATGGTCCACACACAGGATACACACATAACACACATTCATGGCAGTGCTAAAAGAGCACATGGAAAGCATCTTACTCAGAGGAAGTCCATCCATAAGCTTTCACAGTGTAACAACCATTGAGTTGGGACTTGACGCACAAGCAGAAAACAAAGACCAGAGTACATTGCAAGGGGAGAGAATCTAAAAGGGCAAGACTTGTGGGATTGGGGTGAAGTAAGTCTAGGGGCTGAAGGTAAAGTAAATGGGGAAGATAGAGACTGTGTTGAAGAGTGGGACAAGCTCCATGTTATGGAATGAATGGTGTTCCCCCCAAATTTATATGTCGAAGTCCCAAACCCCCAAGTAACCATATCTGAAATAGGGTCTTTCTATAGGTAGTTAAGGTTAAATGAGATTATAAAGATGGGGCCCTAGGACAACAGGGGTTGTGTCCTTATAAAAAGAAGGGACACCAGGGTTCTCTCTCTCCTTGAGCACTCAAAGAGGTCATATGAACACAGTGAGATTCCTAACACCTACTAGCCAAAAGACAGTGTTTCAGAATAAAACCCACCTTGCTGTCACCATGAGCTTGAACTCCCCAACCACCAGCACCACGAGAAAACTTTTGTGGCTTAAGCCATCCGGTCTATGGTATTTTGTAATGGCAGCCCAAACAGACTAATATACTCCATAAGGCTTTGCCTGCAGTGCTAAGGAGTTTGGACTAGAAGTGATAGATGACTACTTAGCAGAGAAGCATCATGATCAGATCTGGGCTATCAGAAGACTTCTGTGTCAGCAATGGGGAGAGTGAGTGGGAGGAAAGATAGATTGAAGCTATGAAATATGCAAGAGACAAAAGTGGAAGGACAGGTCAAAGTTCATTGTCTGGGGGTTAAGAGGGCCTGTATTTTTATTCCAGCTCTTCTACTACCAAGTATTTGGCCTTAGGGCAGTCACTTCAACTTTCTAGGCCTCTGTTTCCACTCCTGTAATGAAAAGAATTGACTCGAAGGCAGTCACAATGGCCTCCTAGTAGAAATGTTTCTTTGTAAACTCTTCTCCTCCTCACTTCATGTATGGTATGGACCTCATGATCCTCACAGGCTAGAGCTCATTGGCTCAAATGACCACCTGACTCAGACTGGCTCAGTCTGACTCCTTTCAACACGTTGGGCTGAGAGTTGGTCTGGGTATTGGGAACCAAGTCACGTTAATAGTAAGACAAAGTTTTTGAACTCCTACATCTATCTGCATCCTGCAAACAGCCTCTGTTCTCCTTTGTTCTGAGACCAAATTATCCAAATTATTATTTCCTCGGTTCTTCTCTGGTTCTCACATCTATATACACAAACTAATTTTTTCCCTTTAGGCTACCTGAAGTGAGTTTCTGGTTTTTTTTAACCAAATATGTGTCATATGTATCTCTGATCTAACATCCGATAAGTCCGAGACAAGGGCGTGTTGCACATGTAGGGACTCTGAGGCCAGCCATGTCCACTCCAGGATGTGGTCCCATTCAGGAATGATTGTTGGGGGCACTATAAGATCGTGAATCCTCCTAGAAGATTTCTCCACTCATTTGCTGATATGTCTGAAATTTCCACTCTAGCCATCATGCCTATGGATAGGAATGTCTCCACAGGGTCACTGTCAAAAACAGGCTTGGCATATCAGATTCACTATTCATTTATTGGTAGCTCTAGATATTTTTGAAGAGGGAAGATTTTGAGGATGGAGAGAATTAGAAAATAGTTGGATCAAAAAAGTCAACAGGCCATGGGGAGCCTAGGAGGCTCAGTCGGTCAAGCATCTGACACTTGATTTTGGCTCAGGTCACGATCTCACAGCTAGTGAGTGGAGCACTACGTCAGACTCCACGATGACAGTGTAGAGTCTGCTTGGGATTCTCCCTCTGTCCCTCCTCCACTCGCATGTGAGCACTCTCTCTCCCTCTCTCAAAAATAAATGAATAAATAAGCATTTAAAAAAAAGGCACCAGGCCAGAAATGAGATTCCAGGGCTGCTAGTGATAGTGATGGAGTCCAAGTAGCCTGGAGGAGGGGAATCCTGCACTGTTAGCTAAATGACCCAATGTACACTTCACCATTTTATTGTAGATCAACCTTGGCCTATATGAAATTTTGTGATGGTCTAGCGTGGGTTGTCTTCATGTTCTTCATGTCCTTTCCCAATTGTATGAGTAAGAGACCCCTCAGGAAGCCTAATGGAGCAGGTTCTGGGCAGTCTTGGGAAGAGCATGTGCTTTAGGCCAGCCACTTGAGTCCCAGTGCTGGTTCTACCACTTACTAACCCCGGGGCTTTAGCCAAGTCACTTAACCCTCGGAACCTCAGTTCCATTTCTCATAATGTGGTTTTGAGCAGAAATTAAGTAAGGTGCCATATAGAAACATGGTTAGTAAAAACATTGAGAGAAAAGAAAAATATCTATAGCTACCAAAATGAGGTATTTTTCAAAGGCAAAAACTTTCATCAGGATGCTGTTAAATGAATGCACTTGAAGAAGACGTTTGCACAGCACTAATTTGTTAGATTTTATGTTTTGTTACAAACTCTAATTTCAAGAATTCATCTGGGAACAGTTAAACATTTTGTGCTATTACACTACCATTTGTGCCTACTGACATTTTATTGGTCATGTAAGCAAGTTGGCTCTGGCGGGAAACCCAGAGCATGTGTTAGAACTCATCACCTGCTGTGGACTCTGAAACAGATGGTTGACCTCTCTGAGCTGTAGCTTCTTCATGTCTGAAAACAAACTCAAGGCTACTGCCCAATCTTATGGGTTCTCCATGGGAAATAATAAAAGTGATAACCTCGGACTTTTCTGCCAATCAAGTGCTAAGTAATTCAGTTATATACACATATTAACTGCAGAATTACATATACATATTAACTATACAGTATTTTTAATCACCATGGCAAACAGACACTCACCTTTTCACCCAAGTTGATTAAAACGTACTGATTTTTGTTCATTTCACCCATTAACTACGTTCCACAAGCAAGAGAGTGGACTGTTTGCAAATGTGTCATTTGAATGGTGTAGACGTTTATTTTCATTTGAAGTTAGTAGGTAGGCAGTGAATAACCCGGAAACCATGGTCAGCTTGGTGTTTCTGACTTATCCTTTGTGTAATTTTTAAGTGTTGAAGGAAGAATTCACTGATGAATATGGGAGTCATTTATTTGTAATGGTGCGGCTGCACGCTGACGCTGCTGTTGGATGATGCTTATGAACACCTCTGTGCTCTCTCAGTTGGACAGACATGGTCACGTCCATCTAGAGCCTTAAAGGCCCCACCTGGCACTGTGTTGGTCAGAAGCACTAATGGCGACTACCACCCAGGCTCTTCAAGGCTGCTGAGTTGGCCTGGGGTGACTGCACCTGTCCCTTATCAAACCCTCGAGCACACCCAGCAGCCATCCTTCCTTGTTCACGTTCACGTTCACAGAGCTGCGTGTCAACGCTTCATGGGTCCTCCTTAGAACAGAGAGACAGCCCTGAGTAACTCATGCCACACTGAGATGGAGAAGCAGAGGTATGAATCAGTGATTCTGTGTCTCTGTTGATCCAAAAAACGTCTTAGAGTTTAGTAGAAAAACCTGGGTCTCACTTCTCCAATGGACCAGAGTACAAATCCTAACTCAGTCACTAACTCCGCTGATACACTCTGTGATCATGAGCAGATTGCTTAATCTTTCAGAGTCTGTGCTTCTTCACCGGTAGGGTAGATATTTGGAAACAGAGTTGCATTAAATAAAATGCCTGGATCAAATTAAGTGACTCAATAAGTGTTTGTTTTCTCCTTAGTTACAAAATCATTGGATTTATTCAGGATTAGGTACAGTTGCTTAAGTGAGTTATTTCCACGAAACAAGTGGCATTAACCACAGTAAAACATTCTCCTCTATTGACTGGACAGAGATTCACTGACACAGATAATGAAAGCATATTTGGGGGATGATCCTTGCCAAGTCTGCTTTGATGTTTTTGTTATACAAGAGCAAAACCAGATGGAAGTGATGAGATGCCTAAGCTGGGTGCAAAACTATGAGACAGAGGTATGGTTTCCACTAGTTTCTACCCACTGAAATATTCTGCACCCTCCCCACATTACAGAAGAATTGAATGCTTCTCCTCAAATTCTACAGATCACAGGGCCCTTATCCAGGCCCCAAAAAGTCCTTTAGCAAAATCTGACTTTGAGTTAAAAGTAGAAATGGGTTCAGAGCATCTGCTTTGGAGGCCTCAGATAACACTCCCGCTTATCAAGTCTTGATCAGAGAGAATGCCAGAAACACATGGAAAGGTCTTGCCCTTCTGACCTTCCCATCATAATATTTGGAAGCGAGAGGACTGGAGGTGCTTTAGGAGGGCCTGGAAGAGAGGTTGGTGTGCCTAAGTTCAGTTCCACACACATTTATCAAACCCATCCCTAGCGCCAGACGTGCTGGGAGTCAGGGTGGAATTAGGAACATCACAGAGACCAGAAGGCACTCAACCTCTGGAGCCAGAATTGCTCCACAGCACCAGCATCTTGGTAAATTCACATTCACACATTTGGTTTGCACATTACATTCTAAGTTACAAAACTGATCCAGCAAAATACAGGCATTAGTATTTTTTATTATCTAACATTCGTGAGCTCACGGTGTTCTAGATATTGTACAGAACACGATCACGGTAGTTTAAAATTCAGTTTTGCATCAGATCTGAGACCTCGGGTGCCCAATTTAAAAATAGTCCAAGGTATACGGTAAATCATGCCATGGAGGAAGATGCATGGTATAAACCCATAATATCTGAATCAAGGGATTTATTTGAGGATTAAATGGAACGATTCATAAACAACACCTAATTCAGTGCCTGGCCCATTACGGTTCCCTTGAGTCCAACTAGGCATCATCAAGACTTGTGTCAAGTCAGGGAAGAGTTGGTTCAAACAGGCCAGCAGGATCATCAGTATAATTAGGCAATAACTGATAAAACTGTGGAATTGCTGGGTTAAAGGAGCTTGTGAAAATTCATCTAATCTCTCCTTATAGTTAGCCTAAACCTGTCTATCTTACTTGTGAGCCCGGTTTTCTTACCCTGTCTAAGCATATTCAGGATGAGTCACCTTTTGAGTTTACTCTTAATGAGTGTCTAAAATCAGAATTATACCTGGTAATTTTAAAAAACAAAAAACAAAAAACAAGCTGCATGTGCTATCCAGGGAAAGATGTTTTTCCTCTAACTTCACAGCCAAACTTCAAACAGAAAGCGTCCTTATTGAAAGACTGGCCAGATGCAGGTATATATCTCTGGGAGTTGTCCTGGTTTCTTTTTAAATTAGGCAATGAATATACTTCTTGACATGCACACACAAGATTTGTGGCAAAAACACCTTTCTTTCATGTAACTGATTTTCCTTTAATCCCAACCTTAATGTATATCATTCTTGATGCACAATCTCAAACGGGCTTTGAACTAGTGAATGCTAACTTTGAATAATGAAGAAAGAAATGACAGTTTACTTTATAGCTGGGTTCAGGATACATGAGGTTGAGGGGCAATAGAGGTGTAACTGCTCACCTTTCACCCCGCCATAGCAGGTAGAGTACTAAAGGGAAGTGATTAGTAAGAGGTGGCAATAAGTTAAAACCCAAGGCCGAGTGTTCCCGAGGCATTTGCATTCCTTGGTTTGGAAGGCAGTGTTGAAAATAAAAAACCATCACAAGACAGAAAAACTGCTATAGTTATATCACAGCACACTGAGTTGCAAACCTTTTAATGAAAGTCATAATTCTTCGGTTGTCTACATCATACTATATTCTCATGCAAAACACTTTAATGCCTGGTGTAAATTACTTTAGACTTTCTTAGCATGTATTGCATTTTTTAATCATGGGTGTTCAGTCCTATTTTCCATTTGGAGTCCCAGAGAGCAATATCCAAATGAAGCCAGATGAGTTCCACACCTGCAGCCTCCCCTTCTGTGGTCCCGCTCTCCCCGGGCCCCCTTCTTTTCCTCCTCCCCTCCCCACTGCTTTCCCTGCAACTACAGTTCCTGGTGCATCCTCAGTTAGAGGGTATAATCTGGTGCTCGTTCGGACAGGTGAACAATTGCGGCTTGTCACTGGTCAGGATGTTAGGCAGAGGTCCCGAGAAACGCCGCAACCCACGTTGCACCAGCTGCCGGTTGCCAGCCTCCTCATGGCCGGATACGTTCGAACAGTCACAGGGAACCTCTCTGTCCTCATCTGCCTTCTGAGAAACACAGCCCTGAAGAAACTTTTAAATATTCGCATAATATGCGAGGGCCCGGAGTAGATACACAGAGGGTACATGTTGCCTGCCAGTGGCCTCTGCGCTATCGATAGACCCATCTCTCTGAAACACCGAGCAGACTGAACCTTTCTTGGAACATGCTCCCCCGTCTTCCACTTCTCCCCCAGAGGCAGAATTAATCATGCGGCTACACTCCTCTAACGTTGCTTATCCGCCTTTATTATAGCAAGTGACACAGTGGGCCGTAGCCGGGGCACAAGTGTCTTCCTTGGCAATCTGTGAGCACCTCTGGGGTGCAGATTCATTCACCTAAGAGTCAAGGCGCGTAGCACTGTGCTGGTATGTCATAGTAGGTGCTCAGCCAAAGTTTGCTGAAGAAATAAATGATACGTCTTATAGAGAAAGATGTCAGATTTACGCACTGCTATTTAAATCATGTGTATTTTCATTTCACAGCCTCCAAATTGTGTAATGAAAGTAGGAAATACTCCGTGGTGGTGACAGAATTCTGCATTCTGTAGTCTGGAAAATACGTAATGATAGTAAAACATTGACTGCGTTTGTCCATTTTTAATTCATGAGGTTGGCAACAGGGCTGCATTTGAGATTTTTTTGGGGGGGAGGGGAGTAAAAATTTAATATATCCTTTGCAGGAGTCTCCCTTTTTTTTCCCTGATTGGAAAAAAAAAAAAACTCAGTTTTTACTTATTTATCTATAAGCTTTGTAAGGTTCTATTTTTTCAGCTGGTTCTTCCTATCCAGGTTCAGGGTCTAAATAGGGGCTTGGTCCAAGGTTAGCTAAAACACTGGATAAAATGAGTGTTGGCATCTGTCCCTGTGACTATTGATTCTGGGGCTATGCCAGGTCCCTGGGGATTGGAAAGATTCCCTATCTGAGGCTACTTGGCTCTAAAAACCCTTCCTCCAGCCCTTGCCAACTAAAACACAGTAGGAGCAAATGTTGTGTGGCAACTGGGTATAAACACAACAGTTGGAATGCTTCAGAAAGAAGTTTGAATTTCCTGGTTAAGTGTATTCAATGTTAAAACAACAATAACAGTGTTAAAAACACATTTGGGGATTGTTAGAGCGCCTTACCCACTGATTCTCATTATTACTCTTCGAGACTTGTTGGATACACTGGTGTCTCCGAGAAGTATTTCCTTAGGGATCGTCTTAGAAGCTATGTCTACAGAGATTGGGTAAGGTGAAGACACGGTTCAAAATAGGACCCCAAAGAAGGCAAATGCAATGTTGGTTAAACTAACGCCTTACTGTGAGAGTGGGACAGAAAAGGAGCAAAGAAGCGCGGACCTACTTGTAGCCGCCGTTCTTACAAGCTCTGAGATCTCAAGTGAATCCTGTCCCTGGGCCTCCACTTTCCTCATCTGTAAAGTGGGCAGGTCGCTCATAGAAACCTCGGAAAGGCCTTCCAGCACTGAAGCTCAGTGAGCACTGTTGCTCTCTGACATTGACCACATGTCCTTAGCCCAGCATGCTTTGTGTCTGAATAGAGAACAGAGGCTCTTAGTTTTCAAATCGTGGCTTTGGTGTTGGCACAAGAGCAGAGAACCTCATGAATTTTTCACCCAAGGGCTACCTCACGGGGAAGGGCCACAGTTATAGGTTGAATCGTCTCTCCTCAAGAAAGATATGTTAAGTTCTAACCCGCATTCAGAAGAATGTCACCTTTTTTGGAAACAGGGTCTTTGCAGATTTTAGCAAGTTAAGATGAGGTCATCAGGGGGCACACTACCCCAATATGACTGGTGCCCTTATATAATGGGGCAATTGGACAGAAATTTAGAAGGAAGATATGTTTGGAGACCCAGGGAAAACACTCTGAAGACAGAGGCTGAGATTATGCTGCCACAAGCCACGGGATGTCCGGGGCTACTAGAAACTGGAAAAAGCAAGGAAAGATGCTTTCTCTGCGGGCTTCCGAGGGGCATGGCCCTGCCAACACTTGGACCCCAGACTTCCAGCCTCTGGAACTGTGAGATGCTTCGTTACAGCAGCCCTGGGGAACCAGCGCAGACCAGCCCTGCTCCTCAACTCTCCTGAGTTCATGTCCACCTGCCTTATTCATAGGACAGAATGGATCTCTTGCCTGCTGTGTGTGATGTGACATTTTCCAGATGAAACAGTGGACGACAGACAAGCAGAGAAGGTGAGAGAGGGGGAAAGAAGGAAAATGAAAGAGTAACTTAAAAAAAAATTACATCCAAGTTATTTAACATATAGTGTAATAATGACTTCAGGAATAGAATTTAGCGATTCATCACTTACATATAACACTCAGCACTCATCCCTACAAGTGCCCTCCTTAATGCCTATCACCCATTTAGCCCATCCCCCCCCCCGTTCCAGCAACCCTCAGTTTGTTCTCTATATTTAGGAGTTTCTTATGGGTTGTCTCCCTCTCTGTTTTTATCTTATTTTTGCTCCCCTTTCCCTGTTCATCTGTTTTGTTTCTTAATGGAATATTACTTGGCAATCAAAAAGAATTAAATCTTGCCATTTGCAACAACATGGATGGAACTAGAGAGTGTTATGCTAAGTGAAATAGAGAAAGACAAATATCATATGATTTCTCTCACATGTGGAATCAAAGAAAGGATAACTTGTTAAGAACACCGAGAAGTCTGGGATCAGTTCTGGTATTTCACTTGTACACTTGGGAACAGCCTAACAGCTAAAGGATTTTGTGTAAATAACCGTTGCCCTGAGCCCCCCAAGCACCCCACCGCCAAGCCCGCTGTACCTGCTACCAGCGTACTCTGTCCCTTTCCAGAGGCTCTCCAGGATCTCCCCCCAGAATCCAGCCAATGAAGGATTGACTCCTGGGCCTGCATGGGGTCTTTGGATTGTGGCCCAGGGCTACCTCTGCCACAGTCCCTTCTGATGGGTCAGCACTTATTGTTAATAATATCATTTCCAATTGAGAACCTTGTGCATTTGGATTATGGTAGTGGACTTCCACCATGATGGGAGAACATGCAGTAGAAGGAGGTGAAACCAGATGTTGCTGGAGAGAGTTGAAGAGAAACAGGCATATAAGAGATCAGAGCAGCAGGAGGGAAGACAGAGCCATAAAGAGAGGTCTCTCTGCAGCTGTTACTGTACAGTTGAGATACTGCTTTCCTTAAAAATGCCTCTGGCCTTCTGGTCCTTTCCCTAGCAACCCACCACCAATCCAGGAGTAGGAGAGAGGGGTGGAAAGAGGGTACAGAGGAGTAAGGCAGGGAAGGTCCAGTCGTTCACTTGCCCACTGGGCCAGAGCAGGTGTCAGGGGCAGGTGACCACCTGGTGATACAAAGCATGGAGGCTCAGGTGGGCTGGCGAAGCTTGGTTATGGGAAACTCTTGGGCAGTGGAGTGGGTAGAGGCCTCATTCCTAACAGCAGTCACCCTCTCACCTCCGCATCTTTACCCCACTTAATCCTCACAAGACCTCTAATGAGCGGGTGTTATCATTAATTCTCATTTTGCAGGTAAAGAATCCGAAATGCAGCAAAGTGAAATAATTTAGCTAAAGGTCAGTGGCCTCTAAGGAGTGGAGCCAAATATCAAACTCAGGAATACTTGCTTCCAACTCCTGTACTCTCAGCCACTAGCCATCAGTCATCTGTGGAGAGGTTATCTGGCCATGTGTAATTCAGCAGCCACTCCGATCTATAAGTGTAGCATCCATGCCATCGCCAATCCAAACCTCCAAGCAAGTAGAATCCTTTGACCAAGTCAGGGTGACTCATGTAGAGATAAAACCTTATACACTCGGATGTGAGGGATATCTTGTTGTAAACATGGGACAGGGTGAGCTTAGGGTCCTCCTATTCTGCCATCTTCCCAAGCTTCTCTCATCGAGATAAAATCTTATAACAGTGAACAATGATTCCCACATTATCAGAGACTTCTGTTCAAGCGACATCATTTAATACTTATTGGATGTCCATTGAGAGTTGAGCATAAGATGCACTCTTGTCACACGCTGGCATTTCTCAAGATTTCTGTATTAAAAAACAAGATAGCAACTATTCACCATGGTCAAGAAGTGATCTTGGGAGATTAGATGTTATTCTTCCTCTAACCCTACCTATAGACTGATTGGATACAAAGGAGCATTTCCCAGATACAATTCAGATTTATGGGTAACATAAATCAGCTATTCTTAAATAAGATTTGCCTTTATCATCTGGCCGACTCTAGAGTGTTCTTAACTCTTTATCTGTGTTTACCCCGTCAACCCCATTTGGTAAACACCACCAAGCATGCTGTCAAACATACCGCCCTTTAGAAATCAATGTAAATGTAATTCTACCAACTTCAACTAAACTAATAAGATCTGAAAGGTCATAATGGTACCAGACATGCAATGAATAATAGCTATGGATGCAGCTCAATGATTGATTCAACCAATGGCAATGAAGGTCTTAGGGAAAATGAGCTATTTAATTTTCTCATATACCCTAGTATGTTCTGAAGCACCTTAAATTTGGGATTGGATCTCAGGCGCACTGTGTTATCACTACATGCTTTATTGGAGCCTGCAGAAGGAAAAAAAACTGAAAAAGTAGAGAAAGTTGATTTCATTGTTGGATCCAGTATGGTCTCACTCTTGTCATGGAAAGACCTTAAATCATCAACGTGCATATTTAATCTATTTCCCTCAAACACATCTGTATTACTTTCAAAAGGCTGCCGTAACAAATTTCTGCAAACTGGGTGGCTGAAAGCAAGAGAAATGTACTGTCTCACAGTCCTGGAGACCACAAGTCAAAAATCAAGGAGTTGGTTGGACTGATTCCTTCTGAGAGTTTTAAGACAGAATCGTTTTTTTTTCTTTATTTCTTTCTTTTATTTATTTATTTTGTTTGTTATTGAGAGAGAGAGAGAGAAGAGAGAGAGCACAAACAGGGGAGAGGGGAAGAGTGGCACAGGGAGAGAGAGAGAATCTTAAGCAGACTCCATGCGCAGCATGGAGGCCTACTTGGGGCTTGATCCCAAGACCATGGGATCATGACCTGAGCTGAAATCAAGAGTCAGATGCTTCACCAACTGAGTCACCCAGATGCCCCAAGACAGAATCTGTTCTATGCTTCTGTCATAGCATCTGGTAGCTCCAGGCATTCCTACTGAGTGTAAATGCATCACTCTAATCTTCCTGTCTCTGTCTGCATGTGGCCATCTTCTTATAAGAACACGAGTCATATTGGATTAGGGGCCCACCCTTCTCCAGTATGATTTCATCCTAACTTGTCACATCTGCAATGGCCCTGTTTCTAAATAAGTTCACATTCTGAGATGCAGGAGGTTAGGATTTCAAAATATTTTTTTGGGGAACACAGTTCAACCATTTGCAATATCCAAGTAGAAAACAGAGTTCATAGCACTATATGCTGTTAGGTTACAAATCAGGCAACGCATTTACCAAAACTATAGTACACAACATGGAAGCTTTAGTTACAAGTAAATAACTTAACTTTTTATATTTTTACTGTTTAAGTTATAAAATAGTTAATATAATTATGAAATATACAAAAAAGAATACATATAATGTATGTATACTGTAGAAAGAGTAATAGAATGAATATCAATGTACCTGTCAGTTTAAGAAACAGGACATTGTGAATAAAATTAAAGCCTCCATATGTCCCTACTGAATCTCATTCTATTTCTTTCTTGGTGAGCAACACAGACTAGGTCCCTGCCCTCCTGAACTTACATTTCAGTTGAAGCAGGCAGACACAAAATAGACACAAAAATGAGAAATAAAATGTCAGGTAAGGAAAGTGCTACCCACAGCACTAAAATATGGGGATGTGACAGAAAGTAAGTGGATGGCTATTTGAGATTGGAAGCTCAGGCAAGGCTTCTTTGAGGTGGTGACCGACTGAAAAGAAGGAGTCAGTTGTGTGAAGATAAGGAAGAAAAGCATCGAGGACAAGGCATGAGAAAGTACCAAGGCCAAAAGAAAAGACAAGCTTGGCAAATAAAAGGCCAGATAGCTGGAACTTAGTAAGGACAGAATAAACCCACAGTTAAGAATATGCTGTAAAAACTGGAGTAAAGAATCTAGATTTTGTTGTAAGAACAATGACAGACTCTATGAGGGTTTTAAGCGAGGTTACAACATGATCTATGTTTCAGAAGCTATCTGTTGTTGCTGTTTGCGAGGGGCAGACTCAAAGCAAGGAAACTATCAGGACTAGGTGGATAGTGGTGGAGATAGACCACATACCGACTTGGGATGTGCTCTTGAGATGGAGTCTGTAGGGCTCAATGCACTGGATATGGGGAAAAGGGGAAAGAGAAAATGTTGCCGAATGCAACTGAATAGATTGAGGTACATTTTAATGAGATGGGAAAGATTTGTGGAGGGAGCAGATCTGGGGAGGTGTAAGTTACAAGTTTTCTTTGATTAAGTTTGACAAATGCCTATAAGACAATCTTGTGAAGATTTTACAAGGCAGTTTACCATATAAGTCCTTGAGTCTTTGTTAAAAACCAGTCTCGTTCCTCATGAAACACAATCAACTCTGCATTAGTCAAGACACGTTCTCTCTTTGGTCAATTTCCTCAGCTGTTTTCTTGTGACCTTCTTTCGCTTTGCTTCCTGCTTATTAAACCCTCAATCATTCATCAAATGTTTTCTAGTACTTGTTATGTGGATGAGCATACTGCTGACATCTGTCATACTGCAGACATAAGTGGCTCTTTTTGAATATTTGTAGAATAATTGAATGAATGAATGAATGAATGAATGAATGAATGAATGAATATACTGCTTAGCTTCTCTTGAGGCTTAAGTTTTCAAGGGTTGGATAAGTCTAGTATAGGAAATAATACATATACTTCAGTGATACAATGCAAAGCAAAAAGTGATTAGTTGAATAGGAAAGTTACTAACAAAGGATTGTGGAAGTTCAGAAGAAGATATGCAATTCAGGAAATGCGGTATATGCACATGATGGAATACCATCCCGTAATGAGAAAGAAGAAACTACAACTATATGCAACAGAATGAATAAATTCCACATAGTTTTGAACAAAATAAGCCATATAAAAGAATACACACTGTATTATTTCATTTATATAAAGTTCAAGAAAGACAGAAGTAAGCTATGGTGTTAGAAATGGTTGGTTACAGTGTGTAGGCGGGCTGTGACCCGTAGGAAGTGTGAAGGGAATCCTGGGATTCTGGTTACATTCTGTTTTTTTTTGGCGGGGGGGGGGGGTGGTTTGCTTATATGTGTTCACGTCACTAAAATTCACCTACCTGTACACTTAGGATTTGTGTACCTTAGGATTTGTGTATCATATGTCGAGAATTGTAAAGTGTCTGAGACTTACTCTGCCAGCAAGCCTGCCACAATTTTATGCACGCTGGCAGAAGACATGATACTCCTGGGTCAGAGACAAAGGAATTGATTACTCAGAGTGCAGCAAGCAGCATAAGTTATACGTTTGTTCTTGTTCCTCTTGCTCCCCTTCCTCAAAGTTGCACAGGGGGGGCTCAGATGGAATGCTGTACATGCCATGGCTTTGTGTCAGCTGAGGAACCCCAAGCTTAGAGAACCCAAATCTTTCATAATGGGATACAAGCAAATCTGCCCCACCTCCGTGGAGGGAGACAATATCTTTGTTATACTAGGTAGTAAACAAACCCGTCCTCTGCTTGGGAGGGAGACACTATCTTCCAAGGCTGTTCTCTATATATTCATCCTTGGAAAGGTAGTCATGAACAAAAGCTATCAGTGCCTCTCTGCTCACAAGGCTTGCAGAAACGTGAAAGACCCCCAGAGGATTATCTTACAACATGGTGTACTTCAATAAAAAGTTTAAATTTAAAATTATGTGGTATTTTAGCTAGATCTTATTTGGGCATGATCAGATTGAGAGAAAATGACTTTAATGTTAGGAACAGTGAGTGGGTGAGTTTTAGTAGAGCGTAGTGTTTTTCCCACCTAAAAAGTCTTCCAACATGGGAAGGGAAGGTAAATGAAACTCAAATGGCCAATTTGACTGTCTTTTTTATTGCTCAGATAAAGGTTTGTGGAAGGGAAGAAAATCACATTAAAGAATGAAACAAGACTTTAAGGAATAATCTGTGTATTTCATTTATCCTTTTCCCTATTCCCCCAACTGTGCATGGGTTTGGATTATTTAGAGTTGAGATTTAGAAAATATTTCCATCATAATATGTGCACAGTTCAGTAGATTTTATTTTGAAAATAAAATAAGAAATACAGAAAATAATAAACTCAAATGCCTTTAAAAGTTTTTTATTTCCATAATTGAAAATTTTAAACCAAAATTATATTGGCCCTAATTAACTTTACTTTGAAAGACAAATCTCTAAATTTCTCTTGTCTTATTTACAATAAATCTCGATGACCCAATAGCATTTAAGCAGAAATGTGATGTACTTAATGCTTAACATTTTCTTAACATTTTCTCTCGGAAACATCCATTTTTATGCTACCTAGGTAAAAGTGTGGAAGTGAATATTAAAATCCCATAACCATATTTTGGTGCTGATGCTGCATTTTCACGTTTTATGATCTATCTTGAGCTGTTTGACTGAATGGCAGTCTGCTGTTTAATCAAGAGCCATGTGTTATTCTATATAAGTGTACTGTATTATAAAAGTGAATGTAAAATTAATTTCAGGATATATATGTTTAATTACATAGTCTCGTGTTACATATCTGAATCAAATTGTGCATTGCCTGTTAATAGCCTGAAAAAGTTTGGAATTAATTTAAGCAGTGAAGCTTGAGATCTTTTTAAGGAGGCTTTTCTTAGATCATAACTCAGTTCTGGAAGTTCAGTCCTTTGTGGTTTTTCCAGGTTAGCCCTTCGAGTGGAGAAGTAAAGGATATATTTATTGAATGCTTGTTTTGTACCAGGCAATGGAATATATGGTTTGCATGTATCACCTTGTTTTAAATTCCATGAGGTGACTGTAATTATTCCCATTTTAGACATGAACAAAAAAATCAAGAGTGGACTACTTGAACTCACACCAGGAGTAAGTGGTGGACCCAGGATTTGAATACAAAGCTGTATGTCTCCATGGTAAAATCAGTTTTTAAAATAGTACTTGCAGGGTGCCTGGGTGGCTCAGTCAGTTGAGCATCGACTTTGGCTCAGGTCATGATCTCACGGTTTGTTTGTGGGTTTAAGCCCTGCCTCAGGCTCTGTGCTGACACCTCAGAGCCTGGAGCCTGCTGTGGATTCTGTGTCTCCCTCTCTGCCCCTGCCCTGCTTGTGCTCTGTCTCTCTCTCTCAAAAATGAATAAACATTAAAAAAATTAAAAACCAATAAAAATAAATAAAATAGTACTTGCACATGGGTAGGAAGAAAAGACTAGAAGAATGAATGTTTACCATTATGTTAGCCATGGTGGGATTAAAGTTAATTTTTAATTCTTTATTTCATCATTGTGTATTGTCTGAATTTCTGATAATGTGTATGTATATATATTTATTTAAATATAGCATAGGGCTTGAAATGACCTTGAGAAGTCATTAAGATTGAAACCATTAACAGCAAGGTCTCCCATGGGCTTTATTCATTTAATGTCTCTTGATATGGGAGGTTTCAATCATGTAGGTTTCTGAAAGCCCAAGGGATGAAGTTGTGTCTGGGGACCGGATGATCATGGGGTGATAGTGTGTCTCTCCACGTCTCGAAGGTCAAGCGTGATCTGAAAGATAACCAATTCCAGCTCTACTCCAAGCCAGAAAGATTCTCATCGGTGGACATTGGATAGCTTGACTATTCTAGGTCATGTAAACAAGAACTTCTGCCTACTTCCCACTACCATTTTCTTAAATTTAAGAAATTTTCTCTAATAGCCATTGAGAATCATGGAATCATTTCACCCACTCCTCTAATAAATAGTCCTTTACTTTGTATATATCCTTATAACAATTTGGGTCAAGATGCAAGTGATTATCCACCCCTACCCACACCCCTTAAATATATCATTCCCTTTAATATATTTCTGAAGCTAATTGTCTATATGAAGGTACTGGGATAGAAAATCAGCTAGTTGAGGCGCCTGGGTGGATCAGTCAGTTAAGTGCCTGAGTCTTGATTTCAGCTCAGGTCATGATTTCATGGCCGTGAGATCGAGCCCCACATTGGGCTCCACGTTGGGCTCTGTGTTGGGTGTGGAGCCTGCTTAAGATTCTCTCCCTTCCTCTTCCTCTACCCCTCCCCCGTCCTCTCCCTTTCCCCACCTCCCCCCACAAAAAAGTCACCTAGTTGTGTGGTATGCCACCCAGTTTCCTCCTTTTGGACCAAGGTCCAAAAAGGTCAATGTCATTCCCCCTCCCACTTCCAGAAGTGTCATTTGCTCACAGCTCATAGTTGAGACCCTCGTCAGAAACTTCCCCTGGCCAAAGGAAGCTGCCTTGCCTAAATTAGCTGCTTCCACAGGGGCAGCCCACATGTAATGCCTAGACTATACGTGGGCACAAAGCCCAGAACCTTGCTGTAATTTGGGGGCATCTCTGAAAGGCCATCCCAGCTTCAGACCTCCCTGTAAAATCATCTGAGACTCCTGTTGCAACCCATCACAGTTCAACTTCGCTTCTGCCCAGTCCTCCTTCCCTCAACTCCTTACAGGCTTTGCTCCTAGGAGCACTCACCAGCAAGCCCTCTCCATATGACTTGTTGTCTGAATCTACTTCCCCAGGAAGAGAAGGTAAAACTCACCTACATTTCCTATGGCCTCCAAATCACCATTCTCTCCCAGGTGAGCTCTTGAAACAGTAGCATCCATTGTGAATATCACAATAACTGTACCAGGCAGATCCCAGGGTAGATCTCCCTTCTTCTTGGAGGACCTGAGTAAGGAGTTAGCCACACAGACTCACACAGCAAGTTTGCTCAGAAAGGGTCTCTACACTCTGCTCTGTAAGCCCTAGTGTCAAAGAGCTTGTACTGCTGGTTAGCTTCTCACTGCAGACAGTCTCTATGGGTTGCCAGTAAAGTGAGCACCGGTGTTAAACCAAACTCCAAGAGCGTCTGCCTTCCTGCACTTTGGAGGACATGGGTGCACTGACAGGTCAAAGCCAAGAGTTTTCTGTAGTAGTAGCCAACGGCAGTAGCCATCGTAAAACAAAGGTCTCTAGTTTGGAATGGAGCAAGGACACCAGTTCATAGGTGACCCTCTGGGATCCAATACGTGTCTCTTGGGCTGGGCTTCCCTATTAAGAAATCACGGAATTGAAACAGACCCTGCCTTCTCTGGGTTTGGTGACTGGGTAACTGGCATCCTCTTTTGATTTGCAAATACTACCGTGAAGCCCACAAAAGCCAGCAAAGTTAGAAAGATAAGATGGCTTCAGGAGACATGACAAAGAAATGTGTTACCTCTTTGGAACAACTCTTTTTTTTTTTAGTGTTTATTTATTTATTTTGAGAGAGAGAGAGAGAGAGAGAGAGAGAGTAGGGAGAGGGGCAGAGAGAGAGAAGGAATCCCAGGCAGGCTCTGTGCTGTCAGTGCAGAGCCCGACACAGGGCTCATACTCACAAACCATGAGATCATGACCTGAGCTGAAATCAAGAGTCAGACATTTAACCAACTGAGCCACCCAGGCGCCCCTGGAACAACTCTTTCTATGAAAAATATACTGGAACAGATTGCAGCTGGACAACCTGGTCAATAAAGACTTCAGGATTTAATTGCTCGTATAGGGGAACATTTTCTTTAACATCAGAGTGAGCTATTTTCCCCAGTACTATAATGATTGTTACATATTTTGTAGAGTCTCCCAGAACTCTCTCTAGATGGGATCTGCTAACTACCATCCACACTAATGCAGGCGATTAATTGACTTTCGGAGAAAAATCTTTAAAAATCATTGTGAATGGTGGGTCTCTATCCTGCTCAACTTGCTTCTCTACTTCTCAGATATAATCTCCTCACTTAAGCATTCAAAAAGAATTTGCAGTATGAAATAATTTCATTCAACCGGTAAATTAATTTAGTTTCCTGAAGATAAACTTTGTAGAGAATTCCTCTAGTTAGGCAGGACCAAGTGCTGCTTGAAATCAGACCATCAAAATAGTTTTTTAAATGATCTGTAGAGTCAACCAGTAACCCTTGCCGTTAACATTATTTTTTGCCAAAATTGAAACGAGGCTATAAAACTTTTCAGGTTGCCCTCTTGCTTTGACTACTAGGAAACTCAGAGCCAAATTTAATGTTTAATCTCAATAATAATTCTTAGCTTAGATTTTCTGATACAATCCCTTTTCTTTTCCCACCTTATCTTCATTCTAGCTCCCCAGTACACAATTTTTAAAAATCGTTTTTTGAAAGTTTACCCTGTTAAAAAACAGAAAAGCAAGAAACATTCTTGAAACTGTAACTACTTCTGTCTCGTTGGCTCAATATTTTGAAGCCGAAATGGGGGAGGCAAGTAAATCATAGGCAATTAATAAGTGGGCCACAAGGAGAAGGTGTCCAAGTTCAACATCTTTCCAAAGACCAAGAATTTGATATGAGTGGCTTCATACAGATTATATATCCACCATGGGAGAGAAAGCGGTCTCTTCAGTATGGAATTCATTTTCCAAAACCGAACAGACCTGCGTCTCAAACAGTTCCATTGGACAAATTATGCCTTAAATCTTCTTTGAACTGCTGAGCCTAAATCAGATTAGATAGAAAAGGTTTCATTTTACATAACCAATATTTAAACCTTCTAGTGAGTCTTTAAAATGATTTGCTACAATGTACGTGTTTTTGGTATGCATCCAACTTCTTAACTTGTCTAAGTTTTGGTGATAAAAGTTCACATTAACGCAGATAACATACCAGCACTGAAAGCTCTCAGACTAGTTATCACTGTTCTCCATATCCTCAGCATATTCAGATAAGATGAACGGAATCTTTATAAAAACGGACATTAATTGGCATGCTTCCCTATATCAATACCTCAATCAATTTTAAAGTAACTTGCCATGTTCTGTGTATGTCAGAATCTGAGATAATGGAGTATGTATGTCAAGATAGCGTGGGCTCTGATGTAATAAAAATATAACCCTAGAGTCCCAGTTACTTAGCACAATAAAGGCTTATTTCTTTAAAAAAATTTTTTTAATGTTTATTTATTTCTGACAAAGAGACAAAGCATGAGAGGGGGAGGGGCAGAGAGAGAGAGAGAGAGAGAGGGAGACAGAATCCAAAGCGGGCTCTAGACTCTGAGCTTTCAGCACAGAGCACGACACCGGGCTTGAACTCATGGACCATGAGATCATGACCTGAGCCGAAGTCGGACACTTAACCTACTGAGCCACCCAGGTGCGCCCCAAGGTTTATTTCTTACTTGTGCTGAGTCCCAACGTGAGTCAGCTAACTCTTCAGAGTAGCTGTCCACCATGCTATGACATACAGATCCAAGCTATTTGTACCTTACAGCTCCACCATCTCAATGCATACTCATCTTTGTGTCATGGCAGGAGAAAAGAGAGTCAGAGAGTTGCACATTGACTCTTGAATGCTTCAGCCCAGGAGTGACTCTTGTTCATGGCCCACTGAGCACATGGGAGCACATGAATATTCAGTGAATAGCACATGACTGATTCAGGGAGTGCACAGCATTCTGAAGAAATGTGCAAATTTTTTGCATCTGTTTCTGTGAAAATGTAGGTTCTATCAATGCCAGTGATTTTTATTTTTATTTTGTTTTATTTTATTTTATTAATAGTTATTTTTGAGAAAGAGGGGGAGAGAGAGAGAGAGAGAAGGGGAGGGGAGGGGCAGAGAGAGAGGGAGACACAGAATTCGAAGCAGGCTCCAGGCTCTGAGCTGTCAGCACTGAGCCCAACACGGGGCTCGAACCCACGGACCACAAGATCATGACCTGAGCCAAAGTCAGATGCTTAACTGACTGAGCCATCTAGGTGCCCCAGCGCCATTGTTTTTTAAATAAGGTCTTATTTAATGGGGCATATTTGAGTGAATACATAATATCCATGCTTATAATTATACACATAAAAGCAGAATATAATTCTGTTTCAACAAATAACTCCTTTGCTTTTTATAAGTGATTCTTGTGTGTATACTAGGATATTTTTTTGATGAAGGCAGTGTTTTATTGTTTGAGTGATAAGGATCAAAGACATACCCCACATAGGCAGGAAGTAGGGTTTCACTCAAATAAGAGGCTATTAATGCTGCCAGACCCCAGAATCCTAGCAATCATCTGGAAACAAAAAACAAAAAACAACAAAAAAACCCCAAAAAACCAAAAACAAAAACAAATATCTTTTCTCCAAAGGGAAACCATGGTTGAAAGCCATTGCTCAGGAAGGTAGAAGAGTGATAATGCTCTTTTCCAAGTTGGTGAGACTATCAGGAGACCATCTGCTGTGTTTTGGAAGGAAGCACAACAATAAGCAGAATAAGGGGTGGGGAGTAAGGTTCCTAGGCAAGGGACTGTTAGTGCGTACTGACTTTTTCAAAGTTTTTTTTTTAATGTTTTATTATTTATTTTTGGGAGAGAGAGAGAGACAGAGTGTGAGTGGGGAAGGCACAGAGAGAGAGGGAGACACAGAACCCAGAGCCTGATGCGGGGCTCGAACTCACAAGCTGTGAGACCATGACCCAAAATTGGACACTTAACCGACTGAGCCACCCAGGCGCCTCGTGTGTACTGACCTTTTAGAAGAAG
Source organism: Panthera tigris (assembly GCF_018350195.1). Lineage (NCBI taxonomy): Eukaryota > Metazoa > Chordata > Mammalia > Carnivora > Felidae > Panthera > Panthera tigris. The sequence goes on from NC_056667.1 coordinate 163,458,800, forward strand.
AATATAAGAGCAAACGAGAAGACCAGTGTCGGCCCTAGGACCTTGCTCACTACCTCAGTACTTGGAGAAGTCAATCTCAATTCTTGGGGAATCAAGGGCTTGTTTTATCCTTTGGACCAACTTCTAGAAAGGAAGCAGAAAATCTTGTCAATCCAGATGAGATTGCAATGAAGGAAGTGAGAAGACTCTGATGGAAGGCTACACTTGGAAAGACAAAGGCAGAATTCAAATTGTTGAGCATGGCTGTGATGTTTGATACCCCAGGGGGTGAGGGGAGAAAGGATGAGGCTGGGGAAATGAACAGTGGCCAAATCATAGATTTGCTTCCAAAGGTCAATGTAGAGTCACTGAGGGATTCATAATCACAACACCTGGTAAAATTTCATCTTTGAAACAGGCTCTGGGACTGTTCTATGCGCAATGAATTTGAGCTATTTGTGACATACAACAGATACCCAATAGCTATTCCTTGAATCTGTGAATTCCTTACTCCTTCAGAAAAAAAAAAAAAAAAGGAATGACTATTTCCCAATATCTGGACCCCACAGAGAAAGAGTGCTGAGATCTTTTGAGAAGTGGCATGTATCTATTAGAAACTAAGATAATAAAGGCTCAATTTTTATTCAGAGTTGTCCTCCACTAAGAGTTGGGGGCTCTCATTATTACTCAGATCTTGATGCAGTATTCTTCCCATTGAGTTAGACCTCCTGCTTCCAGCTGCCTGAATCATAGCTGACGTTCTTAGATCTTCTGAACTCTGTGCCTATATGAGCATCTACAAGCTGGCTTTAGTACCCACAACGCTCACCCAGTGAGCAGGTCTTTTCCCTACCCTCAGCCAGCTTCTCATCTGTCCCACCCAAGATCTTGCAGCCCTGATGTTCATCTGACTGTCTTCCTACAGCAGTGATACAGACACCGATGCTGGGTGTTCATAGGCAATCACCACGTGGTTGCAAATCACTCTTACTAAAAGGAATGTCTATCAACTACGTTAGGAGTATCCAAATCTATTATTGTTCTCCTCCCCCAAATTTCAAGAAGACACCTTATTCATGCTTGATACATGAAAAGTACTCACTCAATGATGTTGAGTGAACGAATGGTAGATAAATAAATTAAATGGGAGGTCTTTAGAAAAAATAAGCCTCTTGCTATTCTGTTAATACACTTTACGCTCACGCACATGTGATTTCTCAATAGTCCCCACTCCAATAGTATATATGCCTTATCATAGATTAGTGGTGAAGACAATTTTCACTAGTAACTAACTAGAAATTGCCAAATTCATCATATATGGAGTCTGAGTTCCACATACATATGTCAAAGGAGAAGGGTAAGCAGGTCAACAGCCTTTGTGATGCAACTTCCCCAAAGTAGAGTGAAGCATCTTTTTTTGCAAACAGAATACACAGCAAAAAAAGGAATAACACATTTTTAATTGGAAAGATTCAGATTTACTCTTAATTTAATTCAGCTGCCCAACAACCATAATTAGATTTGCATCATGATATATCTTCAATACTATTTATTTTCATAAATGCAAACTTTCCTGAACATGTTTCTGATGGATCCTGACATTTTAAAATATGTCCTATTGTCCTTTTCTGTGCAGTAGACCAAGCATAGAGTGTTCACTCCTATATCATTGTCACTGTACTATCAGACCAGATGGCTACTTCATCACAGAATCAAGAATTAGGGATAATTTATGCTGTTCCTTGCTCTAGAATGTGAAAATAGAAAGCATTTGCTGCACACATGCTCAGGGAGAACAGCTCGACCCCGCAGTAGCCACCTCATCAGAGGGCATTTGGTGCTGTGGCTGCACTGCCTTCAGGAGTGAGATTTCATGCCATGGAGCCCTAAGCTCTCAGGTCACAGAGAAAATCATCACAGCACGTGAGTTGATGCTTCATCCAGTAACCAAATTAAGCCTGGAGTGCCTCTTTGTTAAGGAACACAATTTGCAATAAAACAGTTCTAAAATGGGAAAGATTATATCTGAATCTGCCATTGTTTCGTATTCAAGGATTTCTCCCCTTCATAGGAAAAAAAACATACGAATGTTGGCTTAATATTCAGAGCAGTTGTTTTTGTATCTGTGAACATTAAATGTTAGAAGCGGAAGAGCTATTTATCCTCAGCCTGCTGAAGAGAACAGTGGAAATTTCTTTTTATTGGTCTATAAATAAGCAAAGTCTGAACACACCCTTTATTGGGAGAAGAGCCACGGCAACTCGTTACACATACCAACAGGCTCCTCAGGATTCCTCCTCTGATGTTGCCATAAGAGTGCAGATGGAGACGTAGACAAAAGATCGTCCTCTCCAACTACCACACATATTTAACCTGAGGACCAACTAATATTCCCTAGGTAAAAAAGAAAATGCCTATGAAATCAGAAACATTTCTGCTTAACAGGTGTTATTGTTTAGGAAAATCTAGGTGAATCAGTGAAGTATCATTTAACACAAGCTTGGATGTGACAAATCAAATGGCCCTTGGCTCCTTTATTTTATAACCGTGTATTATCCACAAAGAAATGTAGGGCTTTGGGGTTCTGTCTACATAGTACCAGAATCAACTGGCTTATTCAGTTACAAAAAGACTCCCCCAAATAACAGTTAAGACGCCTATTTGAATTATACAAATCTGGTTGCATTGATTTTTTTTATATGTCAATTATTTGTGGTTGTGAACATGCAGACAAGCCATTGAAAATGTCTCAATTATATGGGTAATATAATCCATCCCTTTTATTTGAATCTGTTTAATTTGTTCATGTGTATTAACTTTTTCAGATTAGATATCCTGCAAAAACAGACAGCTACACTAGGGGGATTCGATTGTGTAGGCAAAATTAAAAGGCTATCAGTGTAAAAAGTGAGAGCAGACAGAAAGCTTAACAAATTGGAAAGAACAACAGACAGCTGGCAATAATCATGTCCCCTTTCCAAGGAAGGAACTGTATCTGCCTGTTCTCTGTACATGATTTGAGGCTTATACTCATATTAATGACGATACCTCTTCCATTAATATCTTGGATTATTACCAGTGTCTGGGAGAAATTTTATTGGCTGCTGCAGTTCATTGAGAATTAATTGATATGACACACTTACTCTACATGAACTTGGAAAAAAGTCTATCGAGTGAGTGATTTAACTCATTTTATGTTAATTATAAATTATGCCAGGAAACACTGTTATGGGTGGACTTGTATCTACCTCTGGGACCGCATATGTGAGCAGTTTGTACTTCCCACATTCTGGATACCCTGACTTTGATTGACTGGCTAACACCTTAGGAAAGGCATTAATTCGGCACCCTCACCAGCGTTTGCAATGTGGCATGTTCTTAAACAAATTAGGAGGCAACAAAATGGCCCACGTATCTTTATTTGTAATTTAACCAACATGATGAAAGACAACCTCCAAATTGGTTAATTAAAAATTTTTTTACTCACCCTCGGTATATCTTAAGTAATCTCCTAAGCGTTTCATAAAATTGACAAGGAAGAGGGAGGGGAGACCTGCTGCCAAATCAAACAGAAAATGAAAGATTACTTTAGAAAGAGAATGTAAGAATTACTGGCTGCACGTTAAGGCGGCATGCCCAGGAACTCTTTATTTTCATTTCCTGTTCAGTACTGCTGATGAGCAGATTCCTCTGATTCTCCCTCTCAGTGAGCGCACACTAGTGCCGTTATTAAAAGAAGCCCATCCGAATGCGGTCGTTGTTATGCAGGAGCGGTAACTCACATAATGGGGGATGGCATTTCTTTCCACTCGTGCTGCTCCGCTGGTTCTAATAGCAACCTGGAGCTCAATTTCCTCCTCAAGAACATTGCATTTCATGTGGAATGTCAATTATTAAAATGCAGTGTCCCGTGTCTTACTTCTCACTAGATGAATTCATTTGCAAAACTTGCTAATTTATGCAAATGATTCTTAACCTGTAACTGCCCGGAATCTGTTTTACCCTTTCTGGCTTTTGGCAGCTTGGAGCCTAGATGAGGGAAGGAAACCCATTAATGCGGTGTTTGTCAGTTCTGTCATCGTTATATTGGCTATTGAGTTGTTAAAAAACAAAAACAAAAACAAAACCACCCCCTCCACCACGACCAGATGAAAATATGTTAAGTGGAAGCCAGATGACAGCTAGAGCTGAAAAATCTAGAGATTAAATTAAAGATAAACCAGAATGAGAGGATCTGGTACCTGCACGTCCTGACAACCTGAGTGATGTTAGAAGCTAATGACCTCTTTTCTGGGAGAAACTAACTGGTTAATAACCCAAGGAAGGTCTATCAGCCACCGACTGAGACAGATACAGATAGTCATCAGATAAGATATTTATTCCCAGGAATGAAAATTGAACTGGCCAGGATTTTAGTAAATACAAAGTACAAAAGGAAGTGCATACAATTTTTAATTTTTGGCCATGGTTACAAGTAAGACAAAGCAGGGAAAAAAAGGGATGTTTGTCAAGAAGAGGATTGCCGTGTGCGCGTGTCCAAATATGGGGGCGGGGGGGATTCAATCAGGCTTGCGTGATATTTCTGTGTCTGAATGTGTGTTCCCCCAGGTACCCCATACCTCAGATCTTGAGGGCTTCCTCTGAATGAGTTGGGTTTTACATTCTTACATCAGTGGAATTATATTTTAATCAACTCTTCTGAAAAGACATTGCAATTTTTGCCCCCACTGGCCCTGACTGTTACACAGATCTTTTTATGAACGGTGTTATAAAAGTGCTTTCTGCAAACCTCAAAGCTGCTCTTCCTTGTCCTTTTTTGAGGTCCGGGGAAGGATTCCGATTCTGGGCCTGGCTTCTGAATCCACAGGAAATGGATACATCGCATCGCTTTTATTCAGTGTTCTTCATTCTGGCAAGTTTCTTAAGGCCATTGAGCTGTTGAACAACCTGGATTGGCTTAGCCAGGGAGATTCAACCAGGGAAGCAGACAGTCACAGTGTGTGTGTGTGTGTGTGTGTGTGTGTGTGTGTGAGAGAGAGAGAGAGAGAGAGACAGAGACAGAGACAGAGACAGAGACAGATAGGGAGAGAGAGACAGAGAGTTGCACAGCTGAGCTCTAGTCTGGACACCCACCCCTAGCCATTGATGTTACATCATACACTGCCCTGGTTGCTCCTGTTGCCTGGCCTCCTTCTGACTTTTCTGAATCTGTGCTACATATACATGGTCACAAACTGTCCTTGTGACCTGTTGTCATGACTGCTGGACTGCATTTTCCTTTTTCAAGTGTACCAATAGTTGCAAAGTGGGTAGGGGCATTTGTTGTGGGTTTGGAATGGATTCTTTCAACTCCATGATAGATTCTGATTAAAGAGAAAAAAAAGAATCTACCCTGGTAAAATGGACAATCACCACTTCAAGCAACTTGCCCAAACCTCAGAAGAATAATACCCCAGAAGAGTACCTATTTAATCACTCACTTCGCTCCTCTTTCTTTCAGAACCATGTCTCTTTAAATCTACTGAAGAAGATATTCCTTCTGGCCCACAGGATGCCAAAATGACTTGATGATTTATTTATGCAGGATTTGGCAGCCCATAGTCCAGATTGTGGCTGAGGCTGAATGTTATGAGCCCCCCGCTAGTGAATGCATTTTAAAATTATATTTAAAATACATTTTTTGAAAACCTCACCACGTTTGGCCCAGCCTCAGATCCTGAGAAAAGCAGCGATACGAGTAAGAAGTTAACATGGCTAAGGACCTAGCTGGTGAAATTTTATTGTGAGAGGTTAGAAAAATGGTAAGTTTTCATCTGGGGAAGGAAAAAAATGGTGTTTACACCTCAATGCTTTAGTGATATCGAATGTGACCTTCCCTATTGACAGCAACTCATCTGGTCATTCAGCAATTTATTGGGCTTCTCCTATGTTCCGGGGAATATTGTAGGCCCAGAAGACCGTGGTGAAGAGAACACCACCACCCCTCCTCTTCAGGAACAGCCATATCAGAGGAGGGACATGGATGACACACAGGTAAATAAACGCTGCAGGTGAACAGAAGGCTTTGAATCACACTAAGAGTAATTCTCATGTAATAAAGAGGGATGTTGAGCTGAGACTTACCTGAGGTACAGTGAGCTTACATGTTCACCTCAGAGGATAAATTCTCTAACATCAAATAGAAGAGTAGAGCGTCTGACAAAGCCGTTCCCTGGACAATTTCACTTTTGCAAATTCTTGGTCAAAAGATACGGTCAAAAAGGAAAGGGTTTAGACCAAGAACAGGGTGTTGAGGAGACCAAGGTGATCAGACAGAATTGTTCTAGAAGTGGTTTTGCAGTTTGGCACCATGGATTCAAACTTTATGTGATCAGTGATTAAGTGTTGTAAGGAGACCCAAGTGTACAAGGTCTGAAACAAGGCCAGGGTGGGAGGGTTTTAATCAATGGGTAATAAAAAAACGACATGGCCAAGGATAAGAACTTAAAATCCTGGCTGGCCAGTCTTTACTGAGAATTATTAATAGTAATATCTCATACTTGCATATCATTTTATGGGGTTTTAGAGTAAAAGTCACACTTTTTATGTCTTTTGATTGCCACACAATCCCGTAAGGTGTTACAGTCCTCATATTAGGTGAAGAAACTAAGTCACAGAAAAATCAACTTAAAAATGGTGATGTTGTTCTCTCTACCATGGTTAGCCATTCACTCATAAATGCAGATGCTTCACAATTTTAAAGCAAGCATTCTCTGTGATCATTTTACACACTGCTGCTGTAACTAGTTGAAAAGGAAAACTTCTGGTAGTCCATTATTTTGTTCCTGGTTTTATCCCTCTTTACGTGGATTTTTTAAACTGAAGTTACATCTTCAAAGCGCAAAAGTAACCAGTTAACTAAGCAAATTGGCTTAGTTAACTAGCAAGTAAGCTATTTGAAGCCATGGCTTGCTGTGGAGTCAAGTGGACTAGAAGTCAAGTTCAAAGACAGTCTATCTTTTATTGCTGACACTGTAGAGGTAGATTTCACTTCATTTAAATTAATACTGAAAAACAAAGCTCAAAGGGAAGCCTAGGATTGTATCTAAGTCTAGGCCGTAAGATATCAAGGGCCCTGTTATTAATCTTAAAAACCAGAGCCAAGAACAATCACAAAAGCTGAGACTCACATGTGAGCTATTACAACCTAACCTTTGCTTAGGAACTGCTGGCCAAGGAATGAAAATTAATCATTCAAATTCAATGTGCTGAAATCATATTAATATCTCTTTTTTGTAAACAAAGATCTTTTCTCAAAACATAAAGTTTCAGAGAATTTATCACTTATAAAGGAATAGATGTAATTATTACCAGGTAACATTAATTGAGTGTCAAAAGCATTTTAATTAATTTATTGGGTACTAAAAATTACAAGGATATTGTATAGAACATGAAATTAAACACTTTCCTACCTATTGAATGCCCAGACACAGTTCAACAGATAGACACAACTCAACACTCTCAAGCGGCAGTAAATCTATCACCAGTAAACTTACTAGTGATCATCTTTTAAAAAATGTTTCTTGTTATTGTAACTTCTCCACAATCTCAATGCCCAGGTGAATTCAGGTGCCTCAATGAGAATGCTTTAAGAGACAATTATGTGAATGTTTCACATAATTTCAGTGTGCATTTCACTGCAGGTACTCAAGCATCATTTTGAGTTAGGATTACAGTAATTTTGTTGTCAGAAAGGATTGAAGGGGAGAAGGCTTGATCTAAGAGGTGAGGTGTCCCTTTCTAATTGTCTTGTACACAACTACATGCTATGTTGATTGAGCTGATGGTTAGGGGAAACTTTGGTTTGGTTAGACCTCATTTTCTTAAGAATGTGGAGGAATCCTTCTGCTGTATTTCAGTCAGGACTCACTGTGCTCCTTCAGGTGATGATAGGTAGATTCTGGATGTCACTTACACCACGACTCACACTCCAAAGCAATCTTGGATAGGCAGATTCATCTACATTCCAGGGGAGAGCTCCACAATTGGTTGAATGTCTGTTCTCCTACATGGCCAAAACCCTTTCGTTCTTTTTTCTACCCTTTGGACACTACATGGAATCAGCTTCATTCCTCCTCTACATAATGGCTGGCTTCTTGGGTTGTTGGAGAAGTTTTCTGTACCAAAGCCGGGAGTCTTAAGCAGGTGATACCATAGTATTGCTAGAAAGGTCATGCTTTGGGATCAGCTAGAACTAGATCTGAATCTCAACCTTACCACCTTCTGTGTGAGTTTGGGCAGTTATTACATCCCTCTTTGACCTCCAGTTTCCTTATTTGTAAAATGGGAATGACAGATGCCCACTTGTTAGGATGCTGTGAGGGTTAAATGAGAAAAGAACCCAGCAGGAAGTTACATCTAGTAAGTGCTCAAATCTTTAAGCTCCCTTACCTCATAGCCCTCAAGGACCTTGCCTTATAAGTAAATATCCCTTGATCTCATATATCAGTTCAGGTCACAGACATACAGAGTTGAATTTATGCTGCACATTTCATCTGAAGTTTCTAAGTGCTTCATTGGTATAGTCACGTCTTCTTCTATATCAGCCTTGGATTTCTTACTCTAGAGCCACTGTATATACATGGAAATGTGTAGAACAGCAATAACTTCCCTCAAACATGGTTTAAGGTGAACTCAGTTGCCTTTTCGTACAACATATGACACAGTGGGAAAAGGAGCCACTAAGTATTACCCTCTAAGGTGATACTAAGTTCCATTTTGCAGGTAGGACTTAGGATTTCTCTTAGGCTGAAGCCACTGTTCACAAAGTGAAAATACTGGACTAACAGTGGCTGAGTTCTGTTGTTAATACCAAGGAAAGTAATCAAGTCGATTTACTTAATTCATTATTTCCCCATCAAGGACAGCCTTGTCACTTTCACAGGGATGGGGATTTGGTCCCCTTTAATTAACATGACTTCTTGGAGGTAAAATGCTGGATAGACTCCGTGACTCCCACAGCACAGTCTATTTTCCTAACAGCTATCTAGACAGGATCAGTGTTGTTACTTCAAGAGTTATACAATGGAATAGGGGGGAGTTATAGGTAATCCCCTCTTCTGAACTAGCTTGAAATAAAAATTAAATGGGCCTTGAGCGTTTGTGAATTGCAGTGTTTCACTGGGGCCATGGAACACTAAGTGAGGCTCAGAAACAGGGTGTTAATTCAAGCCTAATCATTTAATTCCACTCTGTTATGTGCCGTATTTATTGCCCTCCTGGATCTGTTTTCTATGGCCTGATAAAGAGACAGTGATGCTCTGAAGCTCAATCAGGGACCATTTTATTTATATCGTTAGTTAGTCCAATAAAAGCACTGGCTTCAGATTCCTGCTGTTATTTTCTGTTTTGTAGCCCTGCCATTAACTATGAAAATGCCATGGGGGTTTTTATCTCCTGGGCCGGGGTTGCTTTGCAGTTGAATGGGGGCTTGCAAGGAGAGGGCTTGGTCAGGGCCACACTGGCTGTAGAAAATTGAGGTTTGGTGTAACTAGATGAAAACTGAGAGTCAACTCAGGGGTTAGCAGCAAACATGAAACTTTCCTTCATTAAAGTGTCTTGGTGTTGTGAAAACTTGATTGGCATTTTTTTAGGGTGAACCAGACCCTTTTAGGCTGTGATTCTGCTTGTGAACCAGACAAGTCTTTACATTTATTTTAAACCAAATCTTGCTGCAACTCTCTCCAAAGTGAAAATAGTTGGAATTTCATACGAAAGGAAATCGAATGTAGCTGTAGAGTTGTTCGTACATGTCACACAAAGGAGAAGTGATGAAAAACAAAAAATGCAATAGGATCACCCTTCAGATCATTTCTTTTTTACGAATAGTTTGAACTGTATAGTTTAATTGATTAATTGATTGTTTTCCTAATAGTCTGTGAAGTGTTATGAAGAGGCCCAGAATGAGAAAACGGTGGCGGGAAACAGATTTATAGAGGTCGCTTGAATTAATGATATGGCAATCAGAAGATAACACAGGTGCATTAATGTAACATACTGTGTAATTACCAGTGTTTCCAATGGTGTTAATGTGTAGTTACCCACATAATAACGGACATTATTTCATAGAAGATATGCAATTAGCTCATGTCAGCGGTGTGTAGTACACAAATGAAGCAAATCATCATTGTTGTTTTAACACTAAAAGATGAGGACGTTTTGAGGGCCAATGGGGCTCCTTATCACACAGATCATCTTTTTATCTTTGTCTAACTCATACACTCAGCAAGTAATTGTGAACGAGATTAACAGTCCAAGGCTTCTGTATCTATGCAGGTACTGAGATGTTTGGAGCAATTAGCATTGAAGAAAGTTGTATTTGAGGAATGCGATTGAAATCATATGAACAAATTTGTTTGGAAGTGCAAACATCAATAACCAAAAGTTATCATGCTATCATTGAAAGGTGAGGAATGAGGGGCGCCCGGGTGGCTCGGCTGGTTCAGCATATGACTTCGGCTCAGGTCATGATCTCACGGTTCGTGGGTTCGAGCCCCGCATCAGGCTCTGTGCTGACAGCCGGGACCCTGGAACCTGCTTCAGATTCTGTGTCTCCTTCCTTCTCTCTGCCCTTCCCCCACTCACACTCTGTCAATCTCTCAAAAATAAACATTATTTAAAAAAAATTTTTTAAATAAAGATAAGGAATGAAAATTTATTCATTTGGCCCACAAAGATTTGTTGACCACGTTCTAGGTCACACCTCTAAGCACTGGATAGAAACTGAACACCCCAGAAATCTTGCCAATTATAATATGGCAGAAGGAGATGGCCGAAATTTCCACAACCCAAAGAGCCATCCGAAGTGAATAAAATAGTCTAATTCTCCTAAATACAGAGAGATATATCCTTGAATTGTGGAACATTATCATGAGAATATTTGCTAAGTCCCTGTCTGCTCCACCCTAATACAGTGTTCTTTAGCACTAGGTGTGTGGGGCGGGGAAGACAGGAGGACTGGGCTGTGTATGGGGACATCTGAAATACAGGAACAATTTAGAATTTATTAAGCCCTGTCTTACACATTATCACATTTGATGTGCAAATCCAATTTGTGGCGTGGGGTAGGCCAGGTGCCCCTATTTTACAGATAAGGCAACTGAATCTCCAAGGGCTCACGTAGCTGGCCCAAGGTCACCTCTTGCGAAAATAGGTAGCATCAGGTCTCCTCACCCTTAATCCAGTGCGATTTCACAAAATGAAGATAGCGAAAAGCTCTATGAGAATAAGCTATTGTATAAGAATAACAAATGGCCCCACTCCCTGCCAGTTTTAACTTTTTATTGTTCTGTGACAAGTGCCCACTTGTGGATTCTGGAGAGGAAAGGAGCTAAGATCATCAGACGAAGGTGTCAAGCAATGTGGGGATGGTGTGGGGGGAGTTCTGTAGAAGAATGGTAGGGATGCTGCTGGCTGGTGGGATGGCGGAAGGGGAGGATGGGGAGGACGGCGGGGGTGGGCAGACGGAGGGTGCAGCACCCGGGTCCGAGTCCACCAGGCAGAGGGAAGCATAGGGAGCATGGGAAATACGCACTGAATGGCAGACAGTACCCAGATGGTGGAGGCCTCGAACACCAGCTGGGGAGTTTATCTAGAAGAAAGTGAAGAACCACTGAAAGTTTTGAGTAGGAGAATGATGTCATAAAAATGACTTTTGAGAGGATTAGCCTGGTGGTGTGCAAGAAAAAGTAGCTGTCGTTGGCAGAGGCACAGTTATGAGACCACAGCAATTGTCCAAACATGAGGGAGAAACTAATACTGCTCAAGAGAGTATACGACCACAAGGATTTAATCATTCTCTGGTGAATTAGAAAAAAAACGATTTTCAAATGTTCTAAAAGTATTTAGATAAATCAGTCACAGCTGCTCCCCCGTCTTGAGAAACAGCTCCAAATTAAACTTGGCTTTCAGCAGACATGAAAAGCAAAAATTAGGCAATCATCTAAAATCCAGGGCAATGTCCTATACTTAATAGGTGCTCGATAAATTTTTCTTATAATTTTGATGAAAATATTATCCAGTTCAGTCAAGAAAGATCACATTTCTCTAGACAACCAGCTTTTTCAGATATCAATACTCTTGTTAAAATATGATTTGTAAGACTGCTTGAACTCTGTTATGTATTTTAAATGTATATAGTAAATGAATGCTGAATTTGGAGGCAAATACAAGATTTTCTTTTCTTCATGAGCTAAGTGACATTGAATAGGAGAGTAGGAAGAATAAAGGAATACATTTAGTGTTTTCAGTCTAGAATCTTTATTAGAGAGAATTCCATTAAACTTTGGTATTTGCTAAGGGCCACGGTTTCAACTGGTTGAATCTAATGGCCTTAACATAAGTAAGCTTTATTATTCCTGGAGAACCTTGGGCTAGATTATGAACTAAGGTAAATGAGCTTTTAGAGATGTCCGATTTGCCAGTGTAAATTGTCATTGGCTGGTTAAACTTGATGAGCAGATTCCTTAATATCTCTGGGCCTCAGTTTTCTGATCTGGGAAATGGGAGTGATAATAGCAGTACTTTCCCTTACAAGTAAACTATACAGATATTAGTCACTCTTGAGACTCATTCCCTAATTCCCTGAGTGTGCCCCTGCCCAACGCCTTCATCACGTCTTCTGGGAAACATTTCATTCTCCCCTCACTCCTATTAAAGGTTACCTATCCTAAGTTTCACCTCATACTATTTGGTGCCTTAATTTTGGCTGATAACCTGTTGCTTGCCAAAATGTTAATGAATGTTAATAGATCTGTTTACCAGCCATTCTAAGACACCTTGTTTGCATTTTAACAGTGCTAAAAAGGCTTAAGCGAAACAGTGAAAACAGTGTTAGTTTTTAGGTTCTTCAGCTGGCTAATGAGGAAGATTCTGGAGAGAGAGACGGAAGGTGGGCCTAAGTCATACCTCCACCATACGGCACACTCTGGGGAGAGCCTGACTTCCTGGCAGTCCCTCGGTGGCTCCGTAATTAACACCTGATTGTGTTGCGGGCAGCTACAGCCCTAAGCCAGTTTCCCCACTGAGGTCAGTCCTGTATGCCAGGAGCTGCTTTCTGGTTAGGAAAATAAGCTGCCATCCCTCTCCTATTCAGCAAATGGGAAAGTTGCCCTCGCTGGGTTCAGTACGTATGCTTCCTACAGGTTTTATAGCTCAGGGCTCTGTGCTGGCATCTCATGTTCCAGCTACAATAAGGGCCCACTGGGATCTCCTCCTGCATCTACACACACAAGCGTTTAATCCACAGTCGTGTTTCCCGTTGCTGGAGTGGAGAGCTCCCCTGCCTCCCTGCGTGATGGGCTCTTTCCACTCAACCAACTGTGGTCCTCGCTTCCCTCGGCCCTGGCGCCCACCTACAGCTGTGCTCACCGAAGTGAGACTGTAATTTGCTACAGCATGCCAGAGTATTAATAGACAATTATTTATTGCAAATCTGAACCATTTATACTGTTTACTGGCTGACACAATGTAAAATTTTGATCCAAATGTTAATGTGTCCATGACATTGCATAATTCTGTTCCATGCCATGGTTTTTCTCTTCCAAATGAATCGAATTTTCAGTACAAGGAAATGGCATTTTTAATGGATGAGTGATTTACAGCCTCAAACTTATAAGGCTATTATTTGTGTAACTAAGGGAGAATTGACTAATTGCAATAACACAGCAAATTAGACAAATTTAGGATTGTACTGGGAATAAATTCGTAGGGAGAAAACGAAAATAACTCACTAAGTTCTTAAAGGGTAACTGATAAATCTCACTTGAGCTTTACAGGTCAGTTGTATTTGGGGGCGGGGGTAAGGGGGGGAGATCAGGTACCTTTGAGGCCAAAGAGACTTATAAATATTCAATTGAGTAGAACATAGATAAAAATTACCTCTTCATAAAGAACCATATGTGTAGGAGAGAGTACTTCCAATTCTCCAAATGTTTACTGAAATTGCCTACACAAATGTTTTCAGCAGTTGGGTGAAAACAAAGAGCTTTATAGTTATGTGGTTTCCATGAAAAAGGCACCGAGTTTAGCATATTTACCTTCTATTTGTTGAGCATGCAACACAATGTCAGGGAAGAATGATTTCCTAATGGAGATCTTCATGATTTTTCAAAATAAAAAATGTGTATCAGCAAAAATAATATTTCTTTCTTTCTGAGGTCTTCTTAGGTTGTTTATATCGATTCCTGTTATTTTGTTACTTCTGCCCGCAGAGAGATTGTTAAGATAAAAAGTGCCTCAAGGCAGCTCTAATTAAATCTCTGAGAAGTGAGCTGGGATATCTGAACACAAGGACATTTGAAGTGAAGATTCCTTCAATATTTTAGTCCAGGTGGCTCCCACAAATTCATGATGAGAGAAAACAGATTTTGGGGGTGCTCTAAGGATCATAATAAAATATTTGTGTGTCCTTCCCAGTTATATACAAAATGGCCTTCTCTTCTCCAAAGGTGAGCTCCTCCCTCTCGCTGGCTCACTCCTCTCCAGTCTGTTCTCCACATCTTTCTAAACTGTGTGTTTGCCATTTTTCTCCCCTGCTGAAGCCCGTCCCCTGAGTGGTTGGGATAAAACACAAACACTTGAACCTGGTGCGCTCTGAGTCTCACACTTGATGTCTCTGCACCACCTCCATTGCTGTCTCCTTCTGTCCCCCTACTCCTCTTCCTCAGCGCCCCCTTCCCCCTGCCCCCCCTGCCTGTTTACCAGAAGCTCCAGGTGACTCATAATCCTTGGAACAGGCCATGTGCTTATCTCCCACTGGAGGGACCTTTGCACATCCCTATTCCCTCTGCTTTTACTGCCCTCCTCCCTCTGCTTGGCTGTCACTGATGCTCCCAGAGTGGGTTCGGACAACACTTCTGGAAAGACTTTGCTGAGCCCCGAGCTGGTCGGCCACCCCTGCCCCCCCTGTCACAGCACTGCCACATCCAGTTGGGAGTCTTGGTTCTTTAACCACCTCCCTGGGGCTGGAAGCTCCTGGAGGGCATGCCTTGTCTTCTTTACTGGACTTGGCCACTGAGTAAGCACTTGGTAAATGTATGGGGAATAAATGAAATGCCTGTCGAATATCCACTTTGTCTCAGGCACCACATGAGGCCCTGTGAAGAACACCAAAATGGTTTGCACGTGCTGTCTTCTCACAAATAGAAGGGCTTACAACAAAGGAAGATGATGGGAGAAACCCAGAAAGGACAGAGCGGACTCTGTGAAAGACCACGAGAAAGGCAAGACTTGCTAGAGTGTGTCAGAAAAATTGAAATTCATTCTTTAAAACTCATGATCTTCTCTGTGTTTCTCCCTCACTGACTCTGAAACCAAACAGACCTGGAATTCAATCCTCATTCAACCACTTTTTAACGATCTGACCTTGGCCAATTTACTTTACCTGAGCCTGAGTTTCCTTATTTATAAGATGAAGATCATAATAGTTACTCTGCAGGATGCTGTGAAGATTAAGTGAGATAGTGCAAAGGGCCAAATGCACAGAAACGACTCTGCAAACGATGCCAGGAATATCGTGTCGAGAGGATGAACTCTGTTGTCTCACATACGTGCCTCTGCACCACAGCTCTTAATAATCAGCATCTTCTATTTCACCCGTTGGGAAGGTATCTTAGAGTAGGAGCCTTAACTGCATATGGCCAATAGCTTCTTTTCGAATAAATTAATGCTTGGAAAGGCCTTGGTACTAGTAGCCTTTCATTTGGGTCTTTCTGAATTGCTAAGGAGCCAAGGACAAAAACCAGAGCTTACACTCTGCAGGTACTTAGAGACTTTTTGCTGAATTTTAATTGGAGAACTTTAAAAAATCTGATTGATTTGTCCAGCACATATTTATTGCGTTCTTGTATAGACCTTCCTGCTCTATCCACCTTTCCTTCCACATACCTCTATCTAGAATGGGAAAATGTCGGGGGAAAATGGAAAGCAGTAGCCAACCACAGCAATACAGAAAATAGTGATGTGATCACTGGTTGAAATGGGTTCCGACTTTAATATTAATTGCACTGCCTGTGTCAGATCGAAAGACCAAACACCATTGCCATAACTTACATGACAAATGAGGCCAAGGCCACTGTCCACCATATTAATAATGGACCCATGGGTATACCACAGTCAAGAATTTGGAATGTAAAATTAGACCTATATGCCTGTGTGATTTCATACAAATTACTGAATCTTTTTAAACTTCAGATTCTTCAGCCATTTCATGGGGATTACAAAACCTACTTTGGGAGATTGTTTTGTGGGTCAATTAAGATCATGCATACAAAACACTGAACCCAGGAAGGACTCGATATTTTGTTATCATTTTGAGGATAAATCATGGAATGCGTAGCATTTGAAAATACATTAAGGACACCTATTTGAGACAGAAGATTTTTTTTTACATTTTTCTGACTCAACTGAATGCCCAGCCCGTAATCACTGGCAAGTGCAACCAGGTCCTCTTCCAGACTGTCAAAGAATGGGGCACGTATTCAACACACATGCAAGAAACAAGGTCAGTAGATCCCAAGGTCCTAACTACACCAATGAAAAGAGAAATTTCACCTTACTTATAAATAATCAGCAACCACCCTCAGTACTTGTGACTTAGTCTGGCTTTCTTTGCTATCAAGCAAAATTGGAATGTGGGAATATTTTTTTAAAAAAGAAAAAGGAAAGACACATTTTTTAGGCTTTAGGAGCACAATTTGGCTCAGGCCTCTGCCTTCAGGAAGTTAATTGTTGAGCATGTTCTCCAATCTATAACCAAGAGGACAAACTGACAGAGTTGAAAGAAAACCCACATCAGGCAAATGTCGGCCTGGGTCCCCATATTGGAGACTGTAGCACACTGTGCAGAAATTCACTTCAGCATCTTTGCAATAACACAATCATCTTGTCTGAAGTATTTCATGTTCAAGGCATTAAGTTTGCTAATTTTATTAATTGGAAATATGCCTCAAGTTCTGTGACTCTGTCTGGATGCCTCTTCAATTTTTTTTAGGATGCGGAACCTCTAAAAATGGAAGTAGCCTGGGCCACCGTCCTGACATGTAAGGGATTATGCCCTTTCTAACTCATTTATGTGGTTAATGCCTGGTTTTGATCAGCAGAGGGGAAACTACCCCCTGTTCATATTGAATGTATTTATTTTACTTTTGCATCCCATTCAAGAAGAGAAACCATAAGCAGGGATACATTGGTGAAGGGCCAGTTTTTAATTGTGTCCGATGGAAGAATTTCTTGGGGGTTGCATAGGGCTGTATCACTGATGTACATCAAGAGGAATTCAGATTTTATATTATTTGTTCTAAACCAGAACATTTTACTTATTATTCATAATACATGTTGAAAGCAGACACCAAAATGGCTCATTTGGAGCCTTTTTGTGCTTGCCTGCTAATGCACATTAATGCCAGTACACATTCTGTATTACAGATCCATAAAATGCATTTGCATAATATTGAAATTATAATCCCAAATGTGTAGTAAAAACCTTTATGAAAAATTGTTACTGCTCAGCTACTATACAGTGGCTAATTTTTAATCGTCAGCCTCTCAGCTGCGAGTAAAGATGGGGTATTCTTTAAATAAAAATCTCAGGAGTAGGAGCCTAGAACTGAACTCTCCTTTCTTTTAAGCAAGATGTTTTGAGTTAGGGGAATATAATATCTAAGTGTTAAACCATTGCCCTCACGGTGATTCTGGCCTTTTGTGAGCTGATGTCTTGACTTTGTAAACTAGGTTGCAAAGTATCTCCATTTTACCTGCCTTGAATCAGCAATGGGATGAGGGCCTCTCTCATGACCCCACCAGAGGGTCTCTTCCTACTCAGTGAAGAGCCTTCTGGAACAGAATCCAAGTGTCTGAGGTGACAAATATTTTAGCAGAGAATACCATTGACCACTGTTTCTTGGGTGCCATCTCTGTGCTCGGTGCTATGGGGGAGTCTTGATTAAATTATACTAAAACCTCATAATGATTCAAAGACATAGACATTTGTCCCTTACCATGAAACCATCTAGAGAGTGTAGGCGCTTGCCAGGGTCTCCCACCTCTCAGAGGGAGAGCCATGTCTGGTAGTTCCCTTGTCTGAACTGCTGCATCCAACAATAGTGTTAAATACAGAGGTGTGATTCTTCAAATGGCTCCACAACTGGACTTTCAAATAATTTCAGAGAGTTCTAGATGCGACTTTCCTAAATTAATGTCATTGAGTTGTCTTATCCACATAGGCTTTAATAACAGGGAACCCTCCCTAACGGCTGGGCTGAACACTCACCTTTGTGCCCAGTGGGGCCCAGGAAATGGCCCTGCATTTCCTCCATGGAACTGGTCATCTCTTGGCCATTTGTCCCTCTTGCCTTTTCACATGATCCTAAGCAGAGTTCACATGATCCTTTTTCACCCAGCTCTGTGCAACTCCTGGAAGTTCCACTCAATTCCCGTTTATACCTGGTGCTCTTTCACCAGGCTGTACCTTCTTCTTCCTCTTTCTGTCTTAGAAATTTACAGCTATAGGAAGGAGAAGAGAAAACCAGAGTCAAAAAGGCCCATCCCCACTGGATGGCCACCCTAGACTAGTGGCTTCCTGACAAAAACCAAGGGAGAACCGGAAATAAGACAGAATCAATCCCTTACTTTATTTGGGGGATTGTGGTCTGGAAAAAAGTTTTCTCATTTTCCCAGGTACTTATTTCATTTCATTTTAATAGATATTCCTTGTGGATTCAAAAGGTCTAATAGTTCCCAAGTTATTTTTTATGCTATGGGAAGTATGCTTTCTGCTTAAGAATCCTTAGGTATACAGGTGGTAGCATATTACACATGATATTCTGCACCTCTTTTTCATCCATTAGTATCTTCGAAATCCCCTTCTGCAGAGACATATAGAGATGCCTCTTCCTTTTAATGTATATGTGCTTAACTTATTTAATCAGTCTTGATGGATATTTAAGTTGTTTCCAATCATTAGCTGTTACGAACGTTGCCACAATAAATCACTAATTCATAGGTCATTTTGAAACACGTAAATAGATGTGTAAGAGGAGGTCCTGGAAATGTAATTGCAGGGACACAGGGAATGTATCCTTTTAGGTTTGGTAGATTTTGAAAAATTGTCCGCCATAGGGAGTGCCCCACCTTACACTCGTCCCTCCCACAGCCCACTACCAGCAATGCATGAGCGTGCCTCAGCTCAACCCTCTCGATCATGGGTTTCTGAGAAGTGATGACTGGGACTTGGGAGAGGATGGATTCAGAGGTGGGCTGGACAGAGGCTTGGCTTGGTGGAGGACAAATGGACTGCTAGCCTGCTTCCCAGGCGTGTGACAGAATGAGAGAGGCTGGGGAAATTCTTGATGAGCCCATTCTTAGTCATTTCAAACCACTCCGAAATAAACTCAAACATATGGGTCTCCTGTCTGCTGCTAAAAGTCTCCGGGAGGTAAATTCCACAGCCTTCTTGGGTAAACTATTTGGACTTCTCACAACTCTTCTGAAAGTCAGGACATTTTTCCTTATGTCTAATATAAATCTTTCCCACATACATCCACTTGTGAAAAAACGTGTGCTCACATCACCCTAAAGCGATGCAAGTTCCACTAGGTAGACAACATGATACTATAATTTCATGGCTAAAGTATGTATCTTCCTTTTTTTTTTTTTTAAATAACACACATCCCTTAAATCACTTGAGAAACTTTTCATGCATATGCAAGGAAGAGCATGAGTATTTTTATTTTGCCCTGCATTTAACTTACTGTGTCTCTGTGTGTATGTGTGTGCGCACTTTAAAATTTTGCTGTGCTCTCTCATTTTATTCTTCTCGTGTATAATAATCCTAGAATTATGATACACTCTCGTTAGATGCTGATTAACATATAGCTTTCTTAACAACACTTCCAAAATCACTTCTGCTGAATGAGACAATGTCGCTGTGACGGAGAGGCTTGCAGGTTATTTCTGAGCATATCTTTCTTCTTCTGTCTCGATACAATAACTATTTTAGGAACATTTGGCATCCAAAAAATCCCAGCATTGTGCAAATTAAAACATCTGCTTATACTTTGACACCCTCATTCTTCAAAGGTTAGTTGGATTTGCCATTGCTTTGTTCAACAAGACTGCTCTTAGAGCCCAAGGATGCACATTTAATTATTGGGAAGATATGTTTGACAGAGCTGTGGGGGAAAAAAATTACCCTTCATATTCAGACCAGCATTAACATTTTTATAGAACGAGATTGCCTGAGAGTCAAAGAAGGGGGAAACTCCAGGAAAATAAATATGAATCTGTTTGGTCACTGGTCTTCTTTTGCTGATTTACACGACACCAACCAACGACTCTTTGCTCTGTTGCCTAGAACTCATCAGTTTGCGCTCAAACTGGCATTTCTGATTTCTGCTGAGGTTAAAGACAGCAAAGTAAACTCTGCTTCCAACAATAAATAACAGGGGGAGTTATTCTTTTCATTCAAACAGGCTTTAGATCACAGCAGACAGCTACAACCAGGTGCATTTAGCTACATTTGTCATTGCCACAAATGCAAAACATGTAAAGATTCTGCTGCACACAGGTCTCTAGCCAGCCTGTTTCCCCCTTAAATACTATCCCATCCCCAGGTGCAGTTGAGCCATTGTCAACCAGAACCGTAAGGAAGGGCCGAGGGTGCCTATAGTCACAACACCATCTCCTCATTGGTTTGTTCATTTCCACAGGTCATCGGTGCCAGGTGGCAGATTGTACCCGGGAAGTCTTCCCGTATCTCAGGCCAAAGACTGGTAGTCTCCCTGGGCAACGCCGAGATAACACATGTCAAGAGGCAGCAGTGGCTGGTAAGCCAAGTCATCACTTACCTCGTCCCACCGCCCCGCCCGGCCCCCTCTGATTGCAGCCTTTTCCTTGCCATTCCAGAAGCCACAGACCTTCCCGGTTGGACTAGGAGGGAAGGGAGAGGAGATGGGGAATGCATAACACATGCCGCAAGAGGGATTTGGTGAGGCGGGAGCCAGCAGGTGAACAATGACTCATTTGGAAATGTGCAGCTGGGTGTGTGTAATTTGCATATCAGGGACCCTTTGTTAAAGTGGCTTGCCCAGCTGTGTGGGCGCATTGGTGGCGGGTGGGTGCTGGTCTGAGGCAGGAGATGAATCCTCACAGAGATCACAGTCACTTCCTATGTAATTTGTGCACAAGTTGAGGGAAGGCACTCTCATCGGGGACCTGCTGCAGAAAAGCTGCGTGGCTCTGAGATTTATTTTCCTTCTGCCAAGTATATTATTTCCAAACTCGCCTTTTCAAGATCTTGCAAATTCCCTTGAAAAATGATTTAACAATTTAATGAAAACAACAGTGGAACAAAAGCCGTGTTGATGAGGGACAGAGGTAAGGTTGGGTTTGAAATGAGTGACGAACCTCGTAATGAGGTGTGCAGCTTTGTATATTAAGCGATTTCTCTGCGGTACTTTTCCAGATGTGATGGAATACATTTATTTTTGTGCTCATCTGAACTGAAATAATACAAATGAGATACTAAAAAGATATCATTACGTGCAGAAGTAGGCGAAGAATTTAGAATCCCAATTCTATAAGTTAACAGCTGTGCGTGAAGCAATTCGCAACTGCTTCGAGTCTGCAGGTTGCCGGAGAACCTCTGTCAAGCTCGTATGGACCAGTGATGATCTACGTGTGAATCCTGCATGTTGATAGTTCAAGTCTACTTTATTTCAGGCAAAAATAAATGGCTGCTAGTAAGAAGTCTGTCTCTACCGAAAGCCTGCACTACAGCTGAATACAGCCGCTGCAGTGGTGCAATAAAATGGGATGAGTTTTAAACTACCAGATGGTACCCTGTACAGTGCCTGAAATAAAATGGAGAATTAGGGTGCCCCAAGGTGTGCACAGGAAAGGCAATTACATGAAATAAATGGGCCTCAGGCCTACAGGATGCTCAAGTATGCTACACAGGAGACAAATAGTACATCTGGTGAACAGATTTTATCACACACTGGAAAGCCATAAAGCACACCGTTGAATATCGGATCCCCATCTCGCAATGACATTTCACCTGTGTTGGTATTCAGTGCTGTTTATTTTAAAAGGTGCTGTAATCTCAATGATGTGTTTTAAAAGCCTCCTTAACACTGTTTTCTACTATGTACGATTTGGGGGGGGGGCGCGGAACGGATTGACAAACAATGCAATGAGATTTTGTGGACAAATAGCCACTCTGGTGGCACGAGATCATGTTTTTATTTCATCTATCTCATTGCCGATGTGATTTTAGTAATAGGATTATACTTGTCAGCACTCCCGGTTTGGGAAAATGCCAACATATTTTTAATACTAGTTCCCACATCTCCATTTCATTGTCTGTAACCTCACTAGAGTTTCCCTCCCCACCCGCCCCCACCTTTGCCTTAACGTTCAAAGAAAAACCGATTTTAGGGGGTGAGGGTTTGCAAGGAGGATCCGTTGGCATGGAGCCCTTTTTCTTTCTTCCTCCACGAACGCAAACCTGCTTTCTGTTTGAAAATTGTGTGTTCCTTTTCTATTGTAAAAAAAGACTGAGGAGCATGTAACATTCATTATTGTTTTAAGAGTTGCTGTAATAAAATCCTCTCAGTACTTAAAGATAGTTTTAGTGTCCCTCCTAGGATTCATTCTGGCTTTCATAATTGGGTAATTGCATCCCCTCCCCCACCAATAAATATTTTCACCCAATTAAGTTTAAAACTATAATAAATTTTAAAGAATTATAGTCTAAAAATTCATACCCTAGAACCAGTATTAAGTATGAATATTTATCTTAAGCCAAGAAGCAGTGCTGCTTGGTTATACGCTTCGACAGCTTCTGTGGGGTGTTGTAGCTCTCCTAGTGTCCGAGAGCTGCCTTTGGGAGTGTGGCTTCCCTGGTGGCCGGGCATGAGCTGCAGGAGCGGGGGTATGGTTGTCACACAGGCAATCCGTGGCTCCCACCTCCCAGTCCTTTGTTTCCAGACAGCATTATTGAACCATTCACTCATTTCTTCACTCAGTCATTCACTTATTCATTTGCTCCTTTTATTCATTTGCTCATCCCTCATTCATTCATTCATTCATTCATTCATTCATTCCTCTGAGCACGGGGTGGTGCCCAGGATGGACAAGGTGACGGCTCATACAAAGCTTACTGTCCGCTCCCTTCCATTTGCTCCACAAACCAATGTGTCCAGGTTGGTCCTGCAGGGCTCTCTTACAAGTCAAGACGCTCTGTTGCACAAGAGCGCATACCATCAATGGCAAAGGGCAACTAAGTGACACAGGAGGACCCTGACAAACATGGCTGGGGTATGGAGTAAATGCACAGGAACTCACAGTCCAGGAACCCCATTTCAAGCTCCAGCCCACTAGAGACACACAAGCCTCTGTTCCTTCCTTAACAAAATAGGGATTCAATCACAGCCCCCAAAGCCAGTACCTTTTGGCAACGGTGTTGCCTGCAGCCAGCAGCAAGGACAAAAGGGTCCCATTTGCACCAGCTGAAGCTGAAGTCTGGAAGAAGGGACAAGAGCAGGAGAGACTTGGTGTAGCCACAGCAGGAGTAAGAGGCAGGGAATGAGCACTAGGGGAAGAAAGAGAACTCAAAGGAGAAACTCAGTAGGACCAACTGGGGTGAGAAGAGGAAGGATCCTGAGCTCTGGGAAAAGGCTAATCCTGAGGGCACCATAGGGATTCCACCTTGCGGTTTCCCTCCACCTGCTCTCCTGTGACCTGCTGCTTTCTTTCATCCACTCTGCCCCTCTCCCCACCCCCCCCCCCCGCCGGTCAGTTCTATCATGTCATCCCCAAATGCACACACGTGCTCTTCCATGGTCGCCATCTCCACCTCCACCATTGAAGCTTAGCCACTTCTCTCCCACCCCCACCTGAGCACATGGTGGTGTTGGATGCCCAGGTCATTGTACTTCAGATGAGAGGTCGTGAGAGAATAATGCCTGAAAACGCAAGGGCAGTGGTGCCAAAGTCCGAGGTAATAACATTTTAGGCACCGGATGCTGTGAAGGAAGATGATGCTAATGATGATATCAAGTCGGTGGGAAAATTGTAAAATATTTCGAAAAACTTTAGCTTCTAAAGCTCTGAATAAATGTCAAGAATTTCTGAGGACATCGAGAGGGAAGTCGTTTTAAAGATTCAAGATTGACACCTGAAAAACTCAGGATCTAGGAGCTTTTCCTCTTCACATAACCTTTCTGATAAGTGTGGGGAGGTGGTGGGGGTGGCAACTGAGGTTTACAGAGAGGAAACATCCTGAGTTTTGAAGTTCAGCATCGGAGCTGGGGCTAAGACCAATCTGGTATGTGGCTTGTTATTCCATATGCAGAACTGATCAAGATAATGGCAATAACACTTCATGTCATATTCACTCTCAAATATTTCAGTAGATTTCAAAGATTTCATTTGGGGAAGTAACAGTCATGCACTTAAAAAAAAAACCAGTCTAAAAAAGGCAGTCTAAGCTAAAGGCAGGGAAAGATGACAGGGAAGAATTTGCAGGGAATCTCTTTTGTGTCTGGATTCAATTTTTACTGCATGCAGATTTTTCATCAGTTCTTGATAAGCAGCACAGTTAAACTGCAGGCAAGGCTGGGAGTGATGTGGATGGTTGTACGTTTCTAGGAAGCTATGAGGGAAACGTGTGGAGGCAGGGGATCTCCTTATGAGGTGTGTGAGTTTCTTTCGAGGCTGTTTCTCCAAGGGCGGTTTGGGCCACTGGGGAGGCCTGCTGCCTGACGCCCGTTGGTGTGGCACCTGCCCCGGAGGCAGAGTAAGCTGAAGCAGGGATCAGTCCAGAATTAGCCAAGGTTGCAGGGAGACACCCCCTGCCCCCCACCCAGGTGGAAGTGGCCTGAACAGGTGTGGAGAAAGGTCGTTTCCATGGCAGCTGTCACGAGGCACCCTGCCAGGGAGGCTGTCTAGGACTTAGTGGACTGGAGGCAAGACGTCAGCGTCTCCGTCCTGCACTGCCACACCAGCAATCAGTGAGCACACCCGGCTTCCCGCAACAAGGCGCTCCAGTGTGCCGGCGAACACGACAGCGGACAGGTGGGATGCCTACCGCTGTTGTTCTCTAGCTGTGGAACCCCAGCAAATTATTTCCCCCCTTTAAACCTCAGTTCTCCCTCCACTCTATAAAGCGGGCATGAAAATAATAGTACCTTCCTCATGTAAACAGTAATAAGGAACAAATGAAATAACCCAAAGAAAGTACAAAGTACAATGCCCGGCTCATGGTAAGAGCTCAACAATTTTTAGCTATTCTTGCAAGGAATAACTCTGTAGGCAAGGGTAAATGCATTAGAGGTATAGAGAGGAAAAGGAAAGGAGGCTTTCTTTGAGGCATTACAGCATAGCATCAGAAGGCATGGAAAAGAAAAAAAGACATAGAGAATGGCACCGTGGGCATGGAGCAGAGGCAGGAGGTTCCAGAATTAGATCGAATTAGAAATAGAAATTAGCTTGGCCCACTGGCTACTTGATGTTACAGGGTTCTCTATAGTTGAGGAGGCTTATCTGAGGAACAGAAATCCTTTGGGATAAACAGAGGCAAATGGTGAGTATGGAAGAGTCAACCGGAAGCCATTCTAGAAGCTGGCTTGGCGACAGTAAGTAATGGAAACTGCGTGGCAACTTCCCCAGGAGTTGTTGGATACAGTGAGAGGTGGATCATAGCTGTCATGTTACCTGTGGGTATAAGGACAGGAAAAGTGGGAAAACGGGTCCTGTGGGTGAAGGTTGGCTATTGGGGGGAAGACAAAGTGAGGACTGCTCTACGTTGTCATCACAGGGATATTGCCAATGCTGCTTGAAGACCCTCACAGACAGAGATCTGCAGTGTCTCGACACGTGCATGAAGGTGGTACAAATGAAAATGTCCTGTGCTTATAGGAAATCAGTAAGTTGAGAAACAGGAGGAATCTCTTCAGAAGGGCCCGAGTGAATATAAATGGCTCCAGCTACTGACATTCAATTTTTTTAAGGTGACAGAACAAAATGCATGTTAACTGGTAGGGAAAATAAGAAAAGTAAAGAGGAACATAAAAATATAAAACATGAATTGACTTAGAGATAATTCCAAAATGCTCGGAAGACAAAAGGGATTGACAAAAACAGCTGATATGTCACAATGCACTAGCAGTCATGTTGGAGGGAGCAGAAACGAAACTGGACTGCAGACATGTTTCAATGCCAGTCCTATTGACTAAACAAATCTGAGATTTGTAAGGCTTTGAGATCAGCAAAGGCCTAGCCGTATATAGTTAACTTTTCAGTACTGGGAAACAGAATGATAAGAAAGAGAATTTCCTTAGGCTATAGACAGAAGAGAAATAGAAAGAGATAAGCTAGCAGTACACGAGAACAACCTCCATAAATAAAAAAACGTATACATATATATCATATTTTTATAATATCATCTTGCAAAAGAGTTCCATTTTCTCACCGCCCTGTCTCACCTTCCTGTCTTAAATTCTGAGTTCTATCTCTTTGACTCCATTAACTCTCTTCTCTCAGAGATCAGTCACCAAGTCTACTGACCTGTAGCTATACTCATTTATTCAATGCATATTTGCTAAGCATAGTCTACATATAGCACCCTGTACTAGATACTGGGTGATGCAGATCCTGCCTTCAGAGAGTTTACAATCTGGAGGAAAGGCAAATGTACACAGATGAATACACAGAACAAGACAAGAGATCAATACTGAGTTCTACGAAGACAGTGCCAGGAGGGTAGGGCAAATGAGGCAGGAGCTATGAATTTTCATCAGGTGGACTGAAGGAGTTTGGGGGGAGTTTACGATTTCAGCAATGACAGCAGAGGTGTGAGAGGATATCCTAGGCAGAGGGACAGGAATGAGTCAAGATGTTCTCCGGGAATGGTAGGAAGTATGGAGGTCAGGAGAGTAGAATAAGCACTTTCCAGTTGTGGAAGACCCCGTTTGCCTCATGATTAGTCCTGCGTATTGCAAAGCAATGCTTTCAACAATGTGGACAAACAGAGAGACAGAAAGTCCAGGGAGAGATGTCGGTGGCCTGAACTAAGGCTGTGGCAGAAGGAATGGAGAGGAGGGGCTGGGTTGGAGAGACACCATGGAGGTAAAATGAACAAGACCGAATGCCTTGTTGGGTGCAAGGAGTGAGGGAGAGGTTGGAACCCAAGATCCTCTTCGGAGTTATTCTCTTTAACCTTCTCCCCCACATGACGTTGCTTACTACTCCCGGCTTCTTGAAGCTTTCTTCTGATTCTTTTAATGAGGCGGCACTGCCCTGCCTCTCCTTCTGGTCATGAGCAGAAACTTAACAAATGACCTTTGGTAAGAAATTCGACTCTTCATTCCAACGCTCATCTCTCTAAAAGATTAAGTGATTTATGTGACTCGGGTCAAGTTTGAGTTAAGTGGTAGGTCTGAGGCCATGAGACTTATCTACCAAGCTGAGTTCCATCCCCCAGGGAGAAGAAAAGGGAAAGATATTTGGTTGCAGGTGTGTCCAGATGTGAGCCTGGAGAGTTGAAATGTTCCTAAGACTCTTTTGGCTGGGAATAAGGCTTCATACCAGCAGGCAAAAATAGTTTACAGCTCATTCCCGAGATAGAGAGTTTTAAGTAGAGATATGATTTGGAATGGTTGACATATAAATCTTCTTCCCAGGCTTCAACATGAAGCACGAGTTTGATCCAACAGACAGCAACGAGTCTTTAAGAGCTGTAATGGCCTATCATGTCAAAGGGTATTTATGGATTTACGGAGTCTTCAGAAAACTGGATCTTGTACAAGCATGATAAAAGCCCACAGAATTTTTTGCACAAATAAATGAGTGCTTAGCTAGCTGTGTTTCTTAAATTAAATGACTCAGCCATTGTTCACTTGTTGTAAAATACCCAAGGGTCCTAGTCTACATTTTGGAGTAATGTGCTGCAGCGTTTCTGTTGGAAGAACAAAGCAGTTTGGGGCTGTAGGAAATCACTAACTTCTATTTTTGTTTCGCACACTGCTAACTTAATAAGAAAAATGCTGCTGAGTACATGCTTTTATGACAGGCATTTCTCAGGTCATATCTCTGGTGACACACAGGGGTGATGAGAGCAAAGGAGCCTCGTATTTAAAAAGCTGATTTGGGACATAGGTCAATAGTCTGAGGAGCCAAACATTTTGCTAGACTCTCAATTGATAAGACTTACAAACCAATGATTTTGTGAATGGAAGTCTTGCCCACAGTACCAGCAATTTCTCTCACTCCCGGCAAATAGTTGAAGAACTACTCACAAGCTCTCTTCTATGACAAGGAGACAAAGAGATAGCTACTCTCTGTATCTTCATGAAATGCTTGCCATTCAACATTTGAAACAATATATTTTTATAAGTAAATTGTGGTAAATGAAGCTTTTAGACAAGTAACTGCTACTAGGGCAGTCAGTGCTGCCAGAGGACATTCACAGTCCCCAGGGTTTTCTGTGTGTGCCAGAAGCCAATGCACTTTGTTTGGCTCAACTCAAGATCGGAGCCCAAAGGATTTCTGATTTGGGTCAGGCAGATAAATCTGGGCTTACCAAGGATCATTTCTTTAAAAAAAAAAAAAAAAAGCTTTCCCAGTCTTCATGTTTCGTGAGATCAATATTGAGAAAGGGCCAGATATAATGTTTCTTTCTTGGTTTTCAGTACCGACATGGGAACGTGTCATATAACGGCAGCCCCTTTGGGAGCAAAGGGGGCCTGTGGCAGGCTGCTGCACCATCACCACTGTGCTAGTCTTCCAGGAAATCTCCTAAGTCTTCAGGAGAGAGGCAGAGTTCTCCAGCTTGCTGTTGTGGTGACTAGGAGATCGAGAAAAATGGAGGAAGACCAGGAGGGGTTGTCATTCTACCTCTGCCAAAGTGACCTGGCTTGCCTTCAAGTCAAGTCCTCCTGGATTTGAAGGAGTCATTGCCTTACTTGTCAAAGAAAACCTCAGCTTTTTTTTAAAGAATCTGAAGATGAGTGGCCTCGACTTATATTTACACGATATATGTGACTATTCAGAGAACACTAAAAACCGTATGTGATGGAAGCTCCCCTAAGAATCATACAGAATTCCAAAAAGATAAAACAAGTACACATTTAAAGAAAAGTAGAAGGCTGGTACGTTAGGGGCACCAGGTAGTAAGATGAAGACTTGATTCCAAAAGGAAAATGGAATCCTTTGAAAAGTCAAGTCCCCAGTCCTCTCTAGTGATGCTTCAGGAAGAGTTCAGACTCAACTTTAGGGACCAAACAACTTTTCAGGCATATGAAACCATAAACATCTCCTTGATTGTGAAAACACTTAATCTCCAGGCAAGATGGGAAACACATGTGTGTCTTCCTTTCATCTTTCCCCAGTGCGGACCACTGGGTGGTGAATGCTCAGAGGGCGTGGTGAAAAGCCTTCCTTGAGTTTTCCAGCCTCTTCCCCACGCTGCCCTCTAGTGTGGGTCCACCATCTCCTCCTGGATTTGGGACTCAAGGGATTGGCAATAGTGTGCATAGGCCTAAGCGGTTATGCGTTTGGTTCTTTTGGCCACTAGACTCACTTGGGTAAACAGTGGGCACCAGTAAAGACCATTGAGCAGAGAAGGGGCATAAGTGGAGTTGCGTTCTACAAAGATCATTCTGGCAGCAATGTGAAGAATGAATTAGAGCAGGAAGAAGATGATGGCAGAGAACATAGCCATAGCTTTTCACAAAGTTCAAGTGAGAGATGATGAGGAGTTGGAGGACAGAGGGGATGACATGGCCCACCCATGACCACAGTCACTGGTATCAAGAGCAACCTTGCGACTAACAAACTTCCACATGAGCCCAGACCATGGCCATGCCTGCCTTAGCGGCCTCTGTGTCTATGCCTGGTTTCTCCCATGAGACCCTTCACACCTTCCTCAGACGTGAGTCTACATGTCATAAGTATGTCTGCTTCTAATAGGTTTTAGTGTGCATTTCTTACCATAAAAGACTTGTAGTGAATTTGCAGTTTTGGCCCAGGGCCATCTCTTCATCCTGCTCATAACTAAACCCAGCAAGATCTCCTTTACCTCTATCACATTTACTTTCTGATAACAAAGACAGGTGGTGCAGGGATATGTGCATGGTGATAGCCAGGCAAACAACCTCTCCCTTCCAGGATGAGGAAGGTCAGGAGAGGACTCAACATCAGCATCATCGTAAATAACAATTATAATAACAAATAATAAAAAATTACTATTGCAGCTTTGTACTGAGCATGTGGTCTATACTAGGTAGACTTTGAGCTGTGTTTTATATATATTTTGTCCCTTAATTCTCACACAGTCCTATCAAGTGGGTACCATTAGTCTTCCCATTAAACAAAAAGAAAACCAAGGCTGAACTAGAGCTTAAGAAACCTTCTTAAATGGGCGGTTCAGTTGGTTAAGCATCTGACTTCAGCTCAGGTCAGGATCTCACGGTTCCCAAGTTTGATCCCTGCATCAGGCTCTGCGCTGCCAGTGTGGAGCCTCCTTGGGACTCTCTCTCTCTCTCTCTCTCTCTCTCTGCCCCTCCCCTGTTCGTGCTTTCTCTCTCTCAAAATACACAAATAAACTTAAAAAAAAAAGAAGAAACCTTCTTAAATACACATGTTAAACCCATCCATCGTTTTATATTAATTACATGTCAATAATGCTGCAAGGCAGGGAACCATGCAGTCTACTACATCCACACAAAAAAGAAACTCTCTTAAAGTTACACAAGTAGTAGGTGGCAGAACAGGGTTTCAAATACAGGTCTGTCTTATTCCTGAGCTCCTGTCTAATTGAGTGGCCTTGTGCCACAAAGAACATTGGCACCTCATCATTTCCTGCACATATGCTAATCTATTCCTGGAACAACCCTATGGTATAAAGTCAAATAAACAAAACTGCAGACATTTCTTCTAGTCTAATTCAATATAGAAAGAAGAGTCTGTCCCAAGTCATAAGAGACCATTTCAGATTTAATCTAGCACTTGAGTTCCGGATCTTGGCAGAAAGGGATTCAGCAAAGGATCCAAACCAGTTGAACCCTCAGACCCACTATGGCACGGGCTCAATCCAGGTCCTGTGAGAAAGGAACAGAATGTATCCAACACCCACAATGTCCCTTCTTCCAGAGTTGGTGACTATACTCATCCCGAACATCTCTCAGGGACTTCCTGGCATAGACGGGTTCCTGTCTCCAATTCATGAAACTTAGGAGCCAACAGTCTTGGCTCAGGTGAGGTTTTGTGCCTTGACACTAGTTATACGTAAACTCCCAGAGTGCTAGGCAGCCATATCTGCCAAGGGAAGCAGGTCTATCAGCCAGGGCTCCGAGAACAAGCCTTCATCTGCCACAGTGCATCGTCAGCTGAAAAAAATCACTCTTTTCCCAAATGCAGAAACTACTTCTCACCATCAATTAAGAGCATGTTACAAAGAACTCTAAAAAGTCTGATGGCATAGAGAAAGTAAACAAAAGATTAATATCCAACATTTATATGCAAGCAATACATCATTAATGATCATTATAGAGAACTTGCTTAGTTCAAATGAGGTTCCAGAAGACTGGAAGCGTTCCACTGTAACACCATATTTATAATAGCCACCCTGGGGAACAGCAGGCCCATCAACTTGACGTAGCTAATATGCAAGGTAATGGAAATAAGTAGAGGTGAAACGGAGCCACACGGACACTGAATTGTCTTGGGAGCCAAACTCCATGCAAATAATTAGAGACTGCCTGTTTATTAGCAGAGTGGAGAGGACATTCCTCAGACACCTTAGGTCACATTTTAACTTACCATTTGAAACCAGCACATCATGTTACCCTGCTAACTTAAAATCACAGCCACTTGTGAATTGACAGAGGACAAATCACTTCTCATGAAATCTGAGGAGGGAATTTGTTCACGGGGTTGGGGAAGCATGATAAGGCTGCAGAAGAAGAAGGTGGTCTGCATTTCAGAGACCAGAGACTCACTATGCAACATTTTCCAAGGCACTTAACCTTCCTTTTTATTACTTTCCTCAACTCTGAGATGTGGATAATATTGCCAAACCACGTCTTATACTTTGTGTAAAGCAGAATATCAGAGCCTATTTCAAAGTGCTTGGTAGAGTAGAAGACAGGAGAGGGAAACGCAGGTGCTTAGTGGGCCAAGGGGCATGCGTGGAGCACAGGAGGACACAGTGAGGATTTTGAAAACTGGCGAGATCAGTTCTAACCAGCATCAGCCGTGTTACCTTGAAGAAATATATGCCTCACATCGTAGGTCCTCTCATTGTAAAACAAAATTGGGAAAAAAATTTTTTTTTCTGACTATAGGAGAAATCTCTCAATTGTAAAATGCAGCACCTAAAAAGTTTCTAAAACTCTGTTCATGACCGCATCCTGTTCATAGGCTATTAGTTTGTAACCTCTCCCTGATGGGTCACAGGTTATAAGAGCAACTAGGAATTTTATTAGTCGACAATAATAATTGCTAACATTTATAGTAAACTTAACTATGTACCAGGTACTTCTAAAAGTTATACAAAGTAGTCTGAAGAAGCCCATGAGACGAGTAATTTCATAATCCTAAGTTGACACGTGCAGAAACTGGGTGAGATTATCACTGGCTGAAGTTATCTGAATTTCATGGAAGCCTTAATATTTTTTTTTTAATTCAACAGAGGGTGTGATGTAAGAACCCGCCCTGCCACCCCCTCTCAACTTTTCTTAGCAAAAACCCTTCCCCAGTGACCATTCCAAGGAAATATTTTCTCAAAGCACAGTTAACTCTAAGTATTGCCTATAAATAAGTACAGAGAAGGTATCCACATTTCTGGTCATACATTTACTTCTCTTTAGGTCATCCTAACCCACGGAGTTAGTACACGAAATACAATTAACAATTCATTTTTATTTTGCTGGACAAAGCAGAGAGTAGCCAGGAAGGGCAATTTCTTAGCCTGACTCAGATACCACAGCATTACACGAAGTGGAAAAGGTAAGCTGTGCAACTCAGGTCCTGTGCCAACTTCAAATACGAGGTCGCTGAGCCTAGAGGTGGCGCACTGTCTCACCTTCTGATTACTGTGAATTAAAGACTCCACCAGAAGTCTTTTGTCCTGAAAAATATTTCTAGAGGGGATCTTTAAGTTCAAGAGAGATATTTCCAAAAAGATCCAGGAATAAAGAGAGAGGCCACCTACTGGAGAGAAGGCCTCTATTTCTACATGAGTGGTCATAACCATGTGATTATCTGAATGGTGAGTGAAATATGACTTTACTGACCTGTCTCCTCCTTTGGTCAACCTCTCTCAATGCCTCCGCTTGTTCATAAGACTGCTGGACAGTACGCGAGAAACATTTGGAAAACAGTGTTCCCTGTAGGACAATTAGCAGAAAATGATCACTTGTTGTAACTCTTGGAAGAGAGCTAACAATAAAGGAAATTTCTGATAACCTAAAATCCTGAAGCATGCTGGACCTAGTGTTCCCCAGGCTGGGCACCCCCATTTCCCACACTGTGCTTTCTCGGCCCCACCATTTCCAGCATCCCCCTGCAGCATGGAGACGAAGGGCTCCCAGGCGATAGGAGGCAGTTAAAAATACCAGAAAGGAGCTGGCAACCGAAGGTGTGGGAAGTCAGTGATGGGAAGTCAGAAATGGAATCTTACCAAGGGTCAGTGTGTGGCACTCGGAGGATTCCGGTGCACAAAGTGACGTACTTGGGCAGAAGAGAAAACAAAGTGGCGGCCCAGACGGAGAGGAGCCTGGGGCACCTCCTCCCTGTCCGTGGGCCTTGGGGCCTGTGTCCCTTCTCTTCCCGTCACAGGCTGAGTGTTTCCCCGAGGAACCGGGGAGTTAGAACAGGATGTGTGTAACCCCCGGGGGACTCTGAAACAAAAGCAAAACAAGAAAAGAAACTTCCCTTCATGTACCCTTCACCAGGGCATTCATTCTGAGAAGCAGAGAGTTCTTTTAAAATGGCGCTTCCTTGGCCTGTGAGAGGGAACTAGTCAGTCAATTCTCAGAAGCAACGACAAAAGAAGAGTCTAGGGATTACGACAACTTGTAGGTACCCGTGATATTAATCATGAAAAAGGAAATGGCAGCCATTAGAAAATTCCCAAGAATAGGTTATGCTGGGGCGGAGGAGGGAACGGTACTGATTTTTTTTTAACAAGGAGCAGTATGCCTTCCATCTTCAGCCCCCAAAATATAACCAGTGGGTCTTAAGCCCCTTACAACACATTCAGTTTCGTAAGTATTCACAGAGCTTCGGTACGTGCCTGGGCACTATGCTAGGTGTTTCATTTTAGCGGCCATTAAAAGAAAGCTTATTTTTGTTCGTTTGTTTTGTTTTCCCACCAGAATCAGACCCATAAATACGGAGAACAAACTGGTGGTTGCCAGAGGGAAGAGGGGAGTTGGGCAAAATGGGTGAAGGGGAGTGGGAGATACAGGCTTCCAGATGGGAGGAAAGGTAGAGCACAGGGAATACAGTCAATGGCATTGTAATAGTGTTGTGTAGTGACAGATGGTGGCTACACTTGTGGTGAGTATAGCATAACATATAGAGACGTTGAACCATTATGTTGCACACCGAAACCAATGTGTCAACTATACACATAAAAAAAAAATGTTTTTTTAAAGAGAAGGCTTTGGGGCGCCTGGGTGGCTCAGTCGGTTGAGCGTCTCACTCTTGATTTAGGCTCAGGTCATGATCTCATGATTCATGAGATCGAGCCCCACTTTGGGCTCCGTGCTGGATGTGGAGCCTGCTTGAGATTCTCTCTCCCCCTCTCCGTCTGCCCCTCTCCCCAGCTGGCGCTCTGTCTCTCAAAAATAAATAAATAAGTAAATAAATAAATCAAAATACAAACTAAAAAAATAAAAATCAAAAGAGAAGGCTTTTGTTTTTTTTTCATTAAGCAAAGGCATCACACTGGGAATGGAGTCACCGAGTCAGGACTGTTTTTCATGATCCTCAAGCTTAATGGGGGATTTACGTCCTGGTCCTTGATTCAAGATGGGAAAACTGTCTTGTGCACATTCCAGAAGTGGGCATCCCAGAACGCGAGGACACTGAAGTTATCTCAGGTACCAAAGAGGTCACGGGCCTCTCAGACAACTTGCAGGCCATTGCATACCCAAACCTACTGCTCCATGGAGAACTAGAACCAATTAAATTCACAACTGCTTTGCAAGTGCCAAGTTCCAGGCAACTTCCAATGGATTTAGAATGAGGAGTAGAGGCAGGCCCAGAGCAAAATGAGCTGAGTAGGGAAAGGGGAAAATAGATTCAGAATGTAAAAAGCAGGGTTCTTTGATGGGCTGAGGAACTGACACATGGAAAATGTAATGCATTATTGACAAACACGTATGCTGGCTGCAAAAATAATTAACACAAGCAGAAAAGAAATAGGAATGAAATGGAGCAGAAAGACTTTGAAAGATTGTGAAGTGGCCGCTGAAATTGCCAAGCTAATGTCAGAGAGATGATTAAAATTTTCTGATAGAACAGGTGAATAGGTAGTTAGGAGAGTGTGATGTAAACCAAGAGAGAGCAGATCATTATATGAATCTGCACTGAGGTACTAATCAGCATTTTATGTGCAACTTCGCAGTGCACATTTTAGCAGATGGAGGAAGCTCTTAAAAGCTGATAGCTAAAGCGAGTCTGACTGCCTTTCTACTCCATAATCGCCATCCCTGGAATGGGTACTTGCTCCAAGTGAACACTGCAGGACCAGTTCTCAGAATAGAATTCTGGCCATATCAATATGCTCACAAGGGAAAGAGATCTGCAAAACTTTAGGACCAAGGGAGAAGAGGGAGAAGAAACAGGAGGTTTCTGTCTTCCTAAGCAGAGGTGCCTGGATGAACGGGCTTTAAACACATAAGCTGGAGGTTCAGTAATCAGAATTCAAAGTCTCAAAGTAAAGATCAAGGAGCAAGCAGGAGCGATTCTTCTGCAGGCCAAACTGCATGCACGCAGGCGCGCACTCACATTCTTGTGGAAACTGTATTGCTGCAGTAACAAAAACAATTAGATGGCGGGTTGTGGGGACGTTAAAAAGGAATAATTCTTCATGATCAGAATGGTTTTTTCGCTCATTCAACAGAAAAAGACTCTTATTTTTTATTTGTTGGCAAAGCCAAATTAGAAAAAATATATATCTTTACGACCACAGGAGACAAATGAGTGATACCAAATATCACTAAAAATGCTATTAATCTACAGTGATATAAAATTACCATCTCAGCACAAAGAAAGCCTATATAATCTGAATTTCTCTAGCATCATAAAAACGAATGAGAAGCGAAATTGAGAGTAAGTATGCTTTTGAGATGCCGTTAAGAGTTACACGCATTGTTAACAAATGTGGCTAGACAGACTGGTGATTTACCTTGAGAAACAAATTTACAGAGACACAGAAAATTTCCAAATGGGACCAACTCATTGCTCTTCTCGTGTGTTGATAACACCTTTGAGGGTGTTATTCTGCTTTCTTAGGTGCTTAAGTGTGGCTGATTAGCCATTGACCTTATGGATTATTTCCCCCTGCTTTCATTTGCTCATTTTCTGCACATTTCAGAAGCCAAAAGGAGCTTGGGAGAGGGGATAAGGGGTAAGGGTGTGACAGGAAAGAGAATACAGGTCAGGGATTTCTTCTTCAGGAAACAGAGGAGTCCAAGTGATCCCACTGGGTGACCAGTGGCCCCATCATTAGCGGGCCCTCCCCAAATGTGAACAAGGTCACCCTCTGTCAGTCTTCCCTCACCTCTTGCTCTGTCTGCAGGAGAGGAATATCAACCCAATTCCAGGATGTTTCACAAGCCTCTGGAAGAGCTGGAAGAGGGCAATGGCCAGGTCATGATCTGACTGGAAGTTGAGGGCATCGGCATTGGACTATTGATTGGGTGGGAGGCTAATGAGGATATGGGAGGAGAGGGTTGAATAAGGTAAAAAGACAGAGCAGTGAGTGGAAACAGGAGGGAAAATTAGTGTTTCCACTTCTTCCATTTATATTTAAAAAAAAAAAAGAAAAAGAAAGAAAAAAAAGAGGAAACTCACCATCACCATCACCACCACCAATTCCACTTTGGGAAATTTAGAAAGGGACATATGACAGTTTTCAACAAGTCTCAAGGGTGATGTGGGAACAGCATATGAAGGCGGTAAAGCTTCACCAAGATGCTACGGGTAACTCAGTTTGTTGCTAACCAGAGGAAAAAGCATGATAGCAATAGATTTTTCCTTTTTGCTGACCGCCTTCTTCTACATAGGTTTTTGGCATCTATATGTAATGCTATGAAATGCTATTACTATACGTACTGCTAGATGCAGGACATTCTTGTGTGATGAGGACACTCTTATTTAGCTCATTTTACTGGTGAGAAAGTCTGGTCACAGGGCACGACAGTGTCCTGCCCAGGGGCACATAATTAGAACAAGTGTAACCCAGAAATGGAATGGAAGTCCCACTCTGATCCATTGTCCTTTCTAGAAACCCAACCAGGCACCAACTCCTCACATCCCTGTTGGTAGAGACACCAGCCTTGAATACAGGGATGCTGGGCATGGCCTTCTGTGTCCCAGCAGAAGTGAACAGAAGGGACAGAGCCCAGTTGACGGCACCTGAAGCTCTAACTTAGGGGGCATTCTTTAAGAAAAAGCATTCAAAAAGATGAATGCAAAATCAGGCATGAGTGGAAAAGTCAATGTGAACGAGGGAAGAAATTACACCAAATCAGAAATTTTATAAAACTGACAAATGCCACAAATTTCCAAAAAACCCAGAACAATAGCTGAATAACAAAAAAGTATTTTTGTTAGCTTATTAGAACTGATATTCTATGATGCTGGTTTCCCCAATTTTTTTCTTGCCTTCATATTCTTTGATTGCCTCTGTATGATAACGATTTTATCATATTTCCTAGAAAGAGGATAGACAAGTAATTCAGTCTTTCCTCCAGCATGATTGATCAAAATGTGTTTATGATGGATGGTTTTAAAAAGTGACTCTTTGCTTCAATCTTTTATGACCATGCCACATCTGTAAATTCATCAGCAGTCTTTTTTTTTTTTTTTTTTTTTTTTGGCTTGAGAGGTGCTTCTTACCTGGCGCCACAGCTTTTGGAGACTTGAAGCCCTCTGGTCAAGCCAGGAAGCCCCCTCCCCACTTTCCAGTCCCAGGTCCTCACCTCCCTCTTCCTCATCAGGCCTGACCTGAGGATAGGGGTCAGGACGCCAGGTGGCCATAAGCCCAGGCCAATGAGCAGTGCCTGGTCCGGATACTTCTCGTTGAAGGCAAAGATGGATCAGGATGCTGAAGGAGGCCCAGCAGAAGAAGCTGTCATTAGGGACCAGTTGGATGGAGAAATTGTGCCCAGCTGGCCAGCCCAGCCAGCAGCCCCAGAGCCACCACAGGCAAGGGCAGTGATGCCCCCAGGCTGAGGCAATGCTCTTTGTCTCCTAGCTCAGGTGACTGCTTTCTCCTGCAGGCAACACTTGCACCTTGGAAAAGACCTTGAATTCTCAGCTTCTCCAGCTGTGCTGTGACTCTGCCTTTAGTTGGCTCTGGCCACATTTTGAAATAGAAGGCTCGCATTCAGGACCTTGCTTTCTCCTTGGAGCTTTACCTGTTCTTGGAGTATAACTACAGTGGAAATTCATAGATAGAGCATTTGTAGCAATAAGTTTTGAAGCTCAAGGAACTTTTCTAACCTATGAATAATAAACATTCAAATTTTGATCAATCTTGTGAGAGAGAAGACTGAATTGTTTTTCTATTCCTCCTATAGTAAATATTATAAAATTGTCACGGGAAGAGTCAATCAAGGAGTGTGCAGCCAAAAAAAAGTGTTGGGAAAAAAAAAGTATTGTAGCAGTGTGGCCCCCTCAGCAGCCCCGGAACCCAGAGGAGATACTCCCATCACTGAGATAGCCCCAATCCTTTGGAGAATTGCTCTTGGCTTCCTGCTAGATTAAGAAATGTCTCCCCCTCAAATAAATGCCTGGGAACCATTTAAATTGCCTCATACCTTGCGTGAGTGAATTTAGATCAGAAATATTAAGACAAAAATCCTCAAGGTTTCAAGGAACATAGCTGCAATGGTGGTTTTCCAGGGAACCAGTAAGGAAGATACCGTAATGTTGGAGAACACCCCCTCAATAAGGCCACGAAACGGACATACCCATCACATGTATGTTTAAAGTCAACAACAAATTTTGTAACAAACTTTGTAACCTTTTCTTTTTAAAAAATTTTTATGTGTATTTATTTTTGAGACAGAGAGAAACAGAGCATGAGTGGGGGAGGGGCAGAGAGAGAGGGAGACACAGAATCCGAAGCAGGCTCCAGGCTCTGAGCTGTCAGCACAGAGCCAATGCGGGGCCCGAACCCACGAATTGTGAGATCATGACTTGAGCTGAAGTCACCCAGACACCCCTTAAAATTTGTAACCTTTACATTAGTCCTAGCTTCCTCACAGATTAGAAAGGGAAGGGTACTATGGTTATACTTAGCTCGAGGGATGAGAAAGCACCTACCACAGTGCCCTACAAATGTGCTTAATACATGGTATTTCCTTCCTATTGCTTTACAATATAGGCTCTTGAATTTTACAGAGTTCTATGGTGTCTTTCATCTTTACTAAATGCTCCATTTATGCAACTTGAATTCCTGCTGGAACCCAAGAGACCCCATTGTTTTTAAGAGCTCACTGAGTCCTGACTTTTGCTTTATCTTCTTCACCCAAAGACCAAACCCTGAACTCTTGTTTCCACTGTATAGTGCCTGTTTTGTGTGATGTTGACACTAATTCATAGGACAAATGAGCGGGCAATGTTAGATCATTTCTTCACATAGCTTTTGATGTTCAGTCTTCCTTGAAAGAGCAGCTACACATCTTGGAGGGGAGTATGAGGCATCATGATGCATGCTTACTACTTTTTTCTGTAACTCAGACTTCTCCAGGCTGCACATATTTATAATGTTAGGAGGGCCTATAAGCACTTAGAGTCATGCACTTACATATTTGAGGGTCTGTGCCAAAGCTGTCCATGTCTGATCAGATCACACATGCTCAGTTATTGTGAGTCCCTTCCTTTGAAATGGAAACTTTAATACTTCAAAGTTTTCTGATATCCAGCAATGTACTTTTTCAGACCTTTCCTAAATTATGTCGATTTGAAGCTCTACAGTAGAGTTTTTATCTTCTTTTGAATGCTAAATGTGTCTGGCTCATTTATTATTATTATTATTTTATTATTATTATTATTATTATTATTATTATTATTCTGTGTCTGCTCATAAAGAGACAGGGGGTTGGGAAAGAGAAGGCAAGTAAGGTAGAATTCTGGCTCAAAACATGTTGATTAAAAGGTAGTGATTGTCAATCAGATCTTTAGCCTCACTCTCAGTCTGAGATAGTTGTCTCTAAAGGTGGAAGGAGATGGCTTTGAAGTAAATGGGCAGCAGTGTTGAGATGTAAAAGTGATTGACAGGGCACAGCCCATATCAGCAGTGCCTTCTGAACACGAAGGGAGCTTGTGTTCATATCATCTCATCATAGCATCTCATCATCTCATCTCATCTCATCTCATCTCATCTCATCTCATCTCATCTCATCTCAATCTCCTCTCAACTTATATCCTATCATGGCTTCCTTCAAATTGGTCTGCATTCGTAAACTTACAGGAACAAAGTAAATGCTTGCAGGAATTTTAGCTTAGAGAAATAAGCTTGTGGCATTCATGTAGCACCTTGAGTTTTTCGAAATCAAGGCACGGGCTCTGGCTAAACTTTCTTTGCTAGTAAGTGTTTTGGTCACAAAGTCATACCCAATTCTATTATCTGTGTAATTCATACAAATCCCTTTGGTTTGTAGCAAGACCATTTTGTATTAAAGTCATTCAAAAATCACTGATCAATTACTGAGATGAATCCTAATGAGAAAGAAAACCTCGTCATGACCACAGAAGTCAATAGATGGTTCAAAATAGTTTGGCAACTGGAGTAAACCTTAGAAATAATTTCATCCAATCCAGTCATTTCACAGACAGGAGAACTGAGGCCCAAGTTGCTCATGTGATTTGGTCCAAGAGAGCAGAAAACTAGCATTAGCATTCAAGTGTTCTGGTGTCTACTTGAAGCCAAGACAGGATATGATAATATTTGCACACTACACTGGAATAAACGGGAGGGGGGACTTAAGGATACAGATACGGGCAGGATGAAAACATCGATTGCATTTTTTTTTTAGTATTTTATTCCTATGATAATAAAAATAAAATACAGAGCACTCGAGATGGATATTAAAGATTAAATTCATATAAAAGCTCAAAATAAAATCTTTTCCAAAAATTTTAATGAGAAAGTCGAGCTTGTCTCCATGCACATAACTGTTTTATACCAAGTTTTATGTTTGAAATGGCTACAAGCAAGTCCTGATCAAGTCTTTTTAATGATCTCTTCAAATTCTTGATAGTCACCATTGATGAGAAACTTTGTTCACACAAGTAGGTGATAAAAAATTTAAAGCCCTTTTTTACAGCCATTCAAAAATTTACAGCAGTCGAAATTATCTTTAAAGAATCTAAGAGCTCTTCTTTTTTATTTTCTTTGACCAATGTGGATGTTGAAATTTCTTGTGATAACGAAAATGAATTTCAAATCCAGTCAAACTTTTCCATTCCAAGTGTTCAAAAAGAAAGGCGTTTGGTGTGCAGAATGTGCACTTTGCGCGAGAGCCCTGGCCCGGCCACTTGTGTGGACTCCAGTAAAAGGGCAGACCTGTGCAAATGGGCATAAGGAGCCAGTAGATGTCAAGAAAGAGGGGCCAGGCTGCCTTCGAGCTATGCTTTGCAAGAGTCCCCCCGCCCCTGGCTTCCCCGCCACGCCCTCCACCCATCTCCCACTCTCAACCCAGGCTTGGGCCGCACATCAGGCTTCACAGGTTTCTGCAACTGGAAGTCTCCAGCATCTCTGCAGCCCTTTTGCCAGCAGTGTGCTCTGCAGCAGACAGTTGAGACAGATGGCAAAGAGCACCTTCTTGGCAGCGCTCAGAGCATCAGAGAAACTCATGGTTTCAGCCGTCTGTACAGAACATGGGGCATGCCCGACAGAGCCCTCTGGCTGCTCTTGACGAGTCCTGGACTGACGGCCAGCTCCGGACCTCAGGTAGTGAGGGTTTACCAGTTCACAGTACTTCCAGCATAGCAATCAGGAATCCCAGAGAGATGCAAATGGCTGGGGCATGTCGACAAGTGGCAGGACGGGATTGTCCAGCACTCAGTCTTCTCTCCGTTTTCCAAGGTGTATCTCCGTGAGTATTCTGGCCAACATACTCTCCCTAAGGGCGAAAGTAATGCCTCCTCACTTCTACCAGGGGGCCAGCAAATGTGGTAGCTCGACTTCCTTTGTCCAATACGTGGTGGTCCTCGAAATTCATACAACTGGTATCTAATTAAAATTGTGTCTTGCAAATGAATTAATAATACTAAATCTTATTATACCCACTTGGGTATCACAGAGGTCTGACAGCTCTCTTTCCGCGAATGCTCAGTGTCAGTGAGAACAGCACCACTGACCACTGTAAAAACAAACCTCATATGAATAGAAAATAAAATCAAGCAGTCTCCTTTACAGTTTTTTGCCCAAACTCCATTCATTGTCTGACCGCATATACTTCTACCCATTTCAATTCCCTTGGGCTGAGCAGTTTATGTTATAAAGGACAGCAACCTGCACGAAAAATGCCCTTCTTCCACCTTTGTTTTAAAAACGAGAAACATTTTCTTCTGTGGTTGGTAAGAGGTGCTGAGTGGACAGCCCTGGTGGCTTCTGTTCATACTGTGAGTAGCTACGGACCACATCGGCACCAAATTCTCTCGATTTCTGCCGGGAACAATGTTATCCTTCAGGGACCCACCCTTGGGCTGCAAGAGCAGTTTTAGTACCTCCGGTGCCGCCAGAGAGAGTGACAGCCAAATTCTGACCCTGATCTGTGTTCAGCAAGAGCATCATGCCCTACACGGCAGCCCCCACCATTCACAGCTCTACTCACACCTACTGGGGACTCCACCACTCTGCTCACTCACTGTGCCCTATAAACACTATACAACACACGTTCCTTGCCTTTTTGATGTGCTCAGTCAGCAGTTCTGCTTCTATCAGGTAGCTACAGCCACAGTGATGTTATGCCACAAACTAGTCCCAATCTCAGTGACGTGAAAGAGCTATCATTTATTTTCCCTCTTACGTTTGGATTTGGCTGATCCAAGCTCGCTTCAGCTGGCCTTGATTTCAAGCCACAGATTGCATCCAGATCATCTCTACATGTTTTTTTCATCCTCTTTAGACCACCAGGCCAGGCTTGGTATTTTCTTCTTGGGGCAGCAGCCCGAGAAGGGCCAGCCCAAATGCACAAGTGTATTTTCCATCTCTGCTTGTGTCATGTCTGCTAATATTCCACTGGGCAAAACAAGTCATGTGGCCACACCCAACATCAGTGGAGTAGGAAAGTGCACTCTCCCAGGAAGGCATGGAGGGGCAGTGGTTGGAGGCAGCTGTGAATATTTGCTGAGCCATCATCTAATCCACGACACATCAAATCCAAATTATAGGACCAATAAACATGCTATCAGGATGTAGTCAAGCCTGAGACAGTCTGCTCTAAGAAGTTTATGTGAAAGAATACATGTCTCACATTGTACAAACATTTCACATCAAATCTTTGTGACTTGGCTTCTCAGTCAGCTCCCAGATGATCTTGTTTGAAACAATCACGACTTGCCCAGTGAGAGACCCCGGTTTCCAGAACCAATGCAGCCTCATCTTTAAAGAAATCATTCCCTGCTGGAGAGGATGTGGAGAAACGGGAACCCTCTTGCACTGTTGGTGGGAATGCAAACTGGTGCAGCCACTCTGGAAAACAGTGTGGAGGTTCCTCAAAAAATTAAAAATAGACCTACCCTATGACCCAGCAGTAGCACTGCTAGGAATTTACCCAAGGGATTCAGGACTACTGATGCATAGGGGCACTTGTACCCCAGTGTTTATAGCAGCACTCTCAACAATAGCCAAATGATGGAAAGAGCCTAAATGTCCATCAACTGATGAATGGATAAAGAAATTGTGGTTTATATACACAATGGAGTACTACGTGGCAATGAGAAAGAACG
This sequence comes from Panthera tigris, assembly GCF_018350195.1. NCBI lineage: Eukaryota > Metazoa > Chordata > Mammalia > Carnivora > Felidae > Panthera > Panthera tigris. The sequence continues at coordinate 163,503,014 of NC_056667.1, forward strand.
AAATATGGCCCTTTGTAGCAACGTGGATGGAACTGGACAGTGTGATGCTAAGTGAAATAAGCCATACAGAGAAAGACAGATACCATATGTTTTCACTCTTATGTGGATCCTGAGAAACTTAACAGAAACCCATGGGGGAGGGGAAGGAAAAAAAAAAGAGGTTAGAGTGGGAGAGAGCCAAAGCATAAGAGACTCTTAAAAACTGAGAACAAACTGAGGGTTGATGGGGGGTGGGAGGGAGGGGAGGGTGGGTGATGGGCACTGAGGAGGGCACCTTTTGGGATGAGCACTGGGTGTTGTATGGAAGCCAATTTGACAATAAATTTCATATACTGAAAAAAAAAATAAAAGAGAATCATCTAAAAAAAATAAAAAAATAAATAAATCACATTCAATGGAGAAAAAAAAAAAAAAAAGAAATCATTCCCTTCTTCTCTGACTTGTATTCCATACTGTTTGAATTGCCTAGGCACCAGAACCTTCTGTGTACTTCCTTTCTCCCAATCTCACTCCCATTTCCAACTCTCCTAAAGTCCAAACAGACTTCTTTCCATGTCCCAGACTACTTCCGGTGAAGTATGGAATGACTTTGCAAATGCAAAGGAAGAAGAAAAAACCCTTCTTTACACCCTTTTCTTCTTCCAGCTCCAATGAGGTGTGTGTGGATGTATATTTGTAGCATGTTTGTGATTCACCCTACTCCTACCACTGGTGATGGAGCAGAAGTTCAACACACACAAACAACTACCACACGGGTAGCACTGGCCCCTCCCTGCAGGGGGGTTAAGGCACTATCCTTGGAGCAGGGAGGGGCCCTAGCCTCTATTGTTCTGCAATGCCTTTGGTCTGAGAGTCAAATGGAAACTCTCTTTCACAGAGACAGTGACATAGTGGTTAGGCACGTGTTTAATCCTTCAGAGTCAATATTTGCAGAAAACATGAGCACAGCAGGATACTGCCTTGGAGTTGTTGATTAATCCCTTTCTGAGGCTTCCCTTCTCTAAATTTCCTTTTTATTTTCAGCTCATCATTAGTTTCGTAATGGGATGTGTGCCTGCATTATCTCATTGCCCCAAAGCCTGGCGAGGACCATGGTGAACCTTAATTCTGCATCAAGTCATACAGACCTCCTCCTTCCCATCCTGCTCCATAATCAGTAAGAATAAGAATCCTTCACCCGGTGTCCTTGGGTGAATAGGCAGCAGCTATAGGTGCCTGAGAGAAGCATTGTGGGGCCGCTATAATCTCCAACCTAGATGACAGGGATGTTTGTCACCTGTTTAGAAAGTTGAAACCACACCGTGAAGTAAATAGTCAGTTGATACCCATTTCACATACAAAGCAAAGGAAGCACACACACAGATGAAGTGACAAGGTAAGAGTCACACTGTGAGTTGGTGAGAGCCCCGAATGGCTTTAGGAGTTTCTCAATGCTTCTCCAGACAGTGAACTCCTCTCTTGAGAGGATTCTTGACATTGTGAATCTTTCATTGTGCAAACCCCTTTCAGATGGCTTTTAGGTGGGAGCAGTGAAACTGAGAAAATATCAGAAAAGTTGTTCTGCAGGAAGGAGGCAAGCCATTTTCAGTCTTCTGACAACTTTCCATTCCTCCTTTCTAGAGGTTTAAACAAAAATTTTTAAACGCTTATTTATTTTTGAGGTGGGGGTTGTGCAGAGAGAGAGAGAGAGAGAGAGAGAGAATCCTAAGCAGTCTCCATGCTGTCAGTGCAGAGCCTGGTGGGGGCTCAAACTCACAAACCTGAGCTGAAACCAAGAGTCAGATGCTTAACTGACTGAGCCACCCAGGTGTCCCAAGGTTTAAACAAATTTTAATCACAAATCCTCTGGGCAGACTGGTTTTCCATCCCATCTGCTATGACATGAAATAGAGAACTTTCGTTGTTGTGTGTCTGTTTGTGTGATTACTTATGTAGCCTGTAGACCTCAGAGAAATTGATTTACTTCAGATAGTAAGACTTTATTTTATATTTATTTCTAAAAATGTAAAGTTGAGCATCTTAGCTTGGAATCATTTTTTTAAACTTTTTTTAAAATTTTTATTTATTTTTGAAAGAGAGAGTGTGGGGGGCAGAGAGGGAGACACAGAATCCGAGGCAGGCTTCAGGCTCTGAGCTGTCAGCACAGAGCCTGATGTGGGGCTCGAACTCATGAGCTGTGAGACCATGACTTGAATCAAAGTCAGACCCTTAATCGACTGAGCCACCCGGGCTTCCTTAGCTTGGAATCATTAAGTGCCAAGAAATTAGTCTAGTAAAGCGGCTTATAGAAATTGAAACAATTAAAATTTCTTACAAAGCTGAAAAACACACACACATACAACTTTTTAGTTAAGGTCATTCAGCCAAGCTCGTGTTAAATGAAAATTCCATTAAATTTTCTAAAACCTTTTTGCTGGGCAAGAGGTAAAAATAAATTTAGAAACCCATGAAGAAACTTAAAAGTCACTTAGACAGGCTTCCCTGGGAAAGGCCTTCAGCAGGTCTGTTTCTGTTACTGGAAGTCGAACCATCTAATGTCCATTTACTCTTGAATCCTCTTTATTTCCCACCCAGAGCTCACAGTCTGCCTGTTTCTAATTCCTCTGTGCCAGCATATCTGTTAATGTCCCAAGCGGCTTCCTTTACAGCCGCGTGATCATCTGTGTATTATTAACTAACCGCAAATTAAAGTCATTACTTGGTGCTTAATTTTATGTAACATTTCTTTGTAATGTGTACAAAAGAAATTTGTTTTTACAGGAGTTTGGTAAATAGCATGTGTCATGATTAATTAGAGAATATAACGGGTCTGTTGGTCTGAAATTAAATTCAGTGTGACAATTTTCTTTGAAAATAATTTTTTAAATGACATTTCCAGGTATGTGAGCTTTTAAGAAAAAAAGGAAACACCCTGCATCGATGGGGCTTATGCCCAAACACAGCTCTATCTGTTGGACTTTCCCTGCTAAAGGACTCATTTTTATATTTCTCAAATCTAGAGGCGCTCTAAGGAAGAACAACATTCAAATAGCTATTCTAAATCCTTTCCAGACCAAGATGGAGTATAAATGCACAAACTAATAAATAAGCAAATTCTTAAATATTCAGAGGTCAGTTATCATTCAGTGCAGTTCACTCCCCTCCAGCTCTGTGTTCTTCCTTGTCCAGTTCACTCCAGCTCTTGTGTTTCTTTCTTCTTCAGACACACCAAGTATATTCCTGCCTCAGGGCCTTTGCACTTGTTTCTTCTGCCTGACATCTCTCTGCCTGGGTCTTCATGTGGCTCAAACCTGAGACAGGGACTTCTCCAACCATCCAAGCTGAGGACATGCCCCAGTCCCTATCACATCACTGTGTTTAACGTTTTCTTCACAGAAAAAGTCACTCCCTGACATTATCTGACTTATTTGTTCATTGTCTTTCCTCTGTCTCCTCCTATAGAAGGTAAGATCCTTGAGAGTGGAAACTTGTCTACGTTACCCTCCCTGTATCTTCAACACCTAGAACAATGCCTGGCACATTAGGTCAATGCTTAATACATCTTTGTGAAATGAATGGAAGAATTTCGTTGCTCTCGCAAACCCCTAAAAACAGCCAGGCTCCTGATGGAGAAAAAGCATAATTGAAGAGGGGCACCTGGGTGGCTCAGTCAGTTAAGTGTCCAACTCTTGACCTCGGCTCAGGTCATGATCTCACTCTTTGTGAGATGAGCCCCATGTCAGGCTCTGTGCTGACAGTGGTTTGGGATTCTCTCCCTCCCTCTTTTGCTGCCCCTCCCCCACTCACGCGCGCGCGCGCGCGCACACACACACACTCTCTCTCTCTCTCTCTCTCAAAATAAATAAATAAACTTAAAAAAATAAAAAGATAAAAGTTTTCTTTTAAGAAACAGAAATTCAGTATTTGTTGACTAGTCATGAGCACAATGGAAAGAAATGAATAATTAAAATGTGAACAAATTAAAAGCTGGAAAGGACAGGAATAATGGTTTGCAACTAATTGCTTAGCTTGCACAAATACCAAGTACCAACCAAGAAGTGAAACTTCTGATCAGTTGACACCTTCTATCTTCATAAACCCAACAAACAGTTTGAACTGCTCCCATTAAAAGAATTGGCCAAGCCACTGTCTTTGCTGATAATTAACTAAAAGATCTGAAGATCTTTCAGTTTTCTTATATTTAAAGCAGAATTCTGAAGGTTGAGATGATGTTTCATGGTACAAAGATATGACGAAGAATATGCCACCATAATGTAACAGAGTCCTGACCAAGGATAAAAACTAAAAGATGTAAATTTCCATGTTCAGTGTCATACTATACTTATGTGTTATACTTAAAATGCCCTGAAGTCTCTTTCCCAAGAATCATGTGTCTTTTTAAATGTTTATTTGTTATTTTGAGAGAGAGAGAGAGCTGGGGAGGGACAGATAGGGAGAGAGAATCCCAAGCAGGCTGTACACTGTCATCACAGAGCCTGCTGTGGGCTTGATCCCACAAACTGTGAGATCATGACCTGAGCCAAAATCAAAAGTCAGCTGCTTAACCAATGGAGCCACTCAGGTGCTCCCCCAAGACTCTCGTGCCTTTTAAAGCTCTTCTGCAACTCAACATTGAAGTTTTTATAAAACTAATAATAATAATAATAGCCTAGCAGTATTAATAAGATTTTATTTCCCATTTCCCAGTTATGAGTAGGGTTTGGGAAGTGTTTATTTCTGGATTTTCTGAATGTGTTTACAGTGAACAGAACTAGGTGGCTCAGAGTGCAATGAGTTAGAATCTCTTTATGTTCTAATCCCATCTCTGCCATTTGATAACTAAACTTTGGTAAGATATTTAATTTCTCTGAGTTTCAGTTTTCTCATCTGCAAAATGGGCCTGATATAACTCATGTGGATTAAATGTAAAGCATTTGCTTCCATATAATCAAATGTGTCAATCATTTTACTTCATTACTTTTAAGTTGTAATTTACAGTTATCCCCATACTAGGTTGTAGAGTAATTCACCCAGATTCACTGTTGATTCAGTAATCGTATTGTGGTGGTATCGTTATTGGTGTTCTGAAACTATTATGTTTGCAGTGTGAGATAAAGCAAAAATGTATATATATGGGTGTCATTGGGAACCAGGACTTTCAGCTTGGGTGAGAGCAGACGCAAATGTAAGATCAGTGAGATTAAGTAAAAATCCTGCAAATAAATCTGAGGTAGCAATTTGGATTCATTCTGTGTTTTGCATTTAAAAAATACTCATTTTCTAGTTCTGTCCACTGGAAACGTATGTAAACAATGGCCAACCCAGTAGAATGAGCACCCCTGGAACCTTAATTGTGTCTCTAAATACTATTCCCCACCAAAAGGAACCAAGCCACTTGGAAAGATGGCTGATTCCAGGCCTGAGGCAGGAAGCTCGTGAAAAGAGTCTGGAATATCTTGACATATCAGATAAATAGAAAGCTATGAAAAGCTACTGGGGTTCTATCCAGAGGGTTTGGGAATCAGCTTAAAGAGGATCCAACTGGCCAAAGATTTGAGCATCAGTATGCTGATAAATGCAATGGATTAAAACATATCAAGTATATTCAAATTTGTAAGTTTAGTATGATACAAAAAAAATTAGATTCACCTTTAGAGGATACTAGGGAACCAATTCATTGTGCTAAAAAACAAAACAAAACCAAAAACACCTGGTCTCATAGTAACCAGAGAGTCAAGGAGAATTTTCTCTTCGTAGAATGTTTTCAGCTAATAAATGAATAAGTACCAATAGAATCAGGATATCACCATTTTGTGACCTCCTAATGAATTAGTGGATCTGAGCAATGACCACCAATGGCTGCTCAGATCACCAAAAAGAGACGATCAGATATGTACCTCCTAATTGAAGTACAAAACACTGCATATGAAATATTCTTGACAAAATAATTGAATCTGAATTTTATCAAGTCTCTAGATCTAATTGCCAATTTAGAGCTTACAATGACAGAATAACACAATAAATAGGGACACAGTCAACAAAATCCAAACTGTTGGAAACTCCAAGAGAAACAGCCAATTTCTTCAACAACAACAAAAACTGCAAGGGAAAAAAAAGAGAAGAGATGATAGGGAAATATATAAATTTTTGACATGCAAATGTATTTATTTGATCATATTTTAAAGGGCAGGAAAGAATCACATCCAGTTTTTAAAATAGTATCCCTGTAAACAGACTGAAATTCAGAGCTACTAGTTTTCTTTAGAAACTTCTAAAGATCGAACATAAGCAGCCTAGAAGCCTTTTCCTTCCCCTCCAGGCTCTTCCACACTTGGGATGAGGGGAAAGAGTTTGGTGACAGTTGATGCTAAATAAATAGCGTATGGTGGAGCTTTCCAAACTCTTTCTGTCCCCTCTCATTGGCAACAGGGTGACTTGGCTTATTCTTTAACTAAAGTCATCAAGTAAGCAAGAAAATAGAGAGCAGTTTCCATTCAGATAATTTCCAGAAGTAGGAATGGATAAACTCAGAGCTTAATTGTTCAGTCCTTTCTTTTGCCACCCAGAGTGAGGAGCTCAGATACTTGGTCCATTGAGACATCAGTCTAATGCTCTCAGTTCCTTTGATTACAATGTGTTGGAAAAGCCATCTCTGGAGAGGGAAGAAAAGTTAGTTTATTACAATTATGGTGCTATACAAGGAAAATCAAAGCAGCAAACAGCAGGCAGTGTCCCTTTCCTCTTGAACTCCAATAATCAGCTTCAAACTCAACTGGGAGAGCAGATGGTGAGGTCAGAAAAATGAGGAAAACTTTATACAGATCTGTGGACCACTCCAGATCTTCTTGGATTCCCAACACCCTTAATTTTGTAATCTATCTTGATTACTTGAGGGATTGAAGCTTTCAGACTCCATTTTTTGACTAGTGCAGTAAAATGGCATACATAGATGATCCTTTTAAGGTATACTGTGTTCTTTTCTGATTGCGCCCTCCAGGGTTTAGATGCATAAATAGCCTCCCCTTTGATGGCTAATAAATGAATATTGCAGCAAGAAGCCTTTCTTGGAAGATTGGAATGATCAATCCACCTTTAGCTGGTTCATCATTGAGAAGATAGTTGCTTCCCAAACCTACTGTCTAAACCAGTGCTGAAATGGTTTCCAATTCACTTATAATATAAAGACATGGCCCCATCACGATGATAATTCCAGGATGCCTTGTGGATGGTGGTGCACATCTCCCATTTGTGATCTAGTAACCTTCCTGGCTTGAATTTGTCCTGACCGTTGTAGTAACATCCATGGTAACAGGAGCATTTCCAACCCCATGGATCATTTACCTTCATCCTTGACAGGGCTATCATCGAAGAGCCAAGAAAGAAAATTTGTAGAGTTGCAATAAGTATTAGGGTATTCTCATTCTCCATCAGACCAACAGGTTAAAAATAAGGTCAAATAGCTCTGGCATCTTTTTCACCCTGACAAAACGCTGTGTTCTGAAGCCATTTTTCTTACAAAAGAGATAGAGGGGATGGAACCATTCTGAGAGTGAGTGAAAGACTCCATGGCTTATGTTCCTCTTCTGGACATCTGTTCCCAATTCATCAACTCAGCAGAATACGATGGGGATGGGGTTCCAGATCCTGGGAGCTCCAGCTGCAAGACACAGGCCTTGGCCAGTTTGCGAAACCTTTGTGATGCTCCATGGTCAGGACTTCCTACTGGCCACATGGCTTGGAGAAGTCAGCCCACTCATCAGGGTGGAAGAGGTGTGCGGGGAATGGTGGTCCCAAGTCCACGTGGCTACAGCTGGGCTGGTAGTTGTCTGTCCTGAGGCGCTGGTACTGGGGCTGCTGCTCCCCCATCTGGTGCCACCAGTACCACTTGTTGCTCCAGGCCAGCTTCGAGAACACACCCCCAGGGTACTAACTCCCCGAACTTTGCTTCGCAGAACAAATCCAGAGTCAAGATTCAGCCAGTTCAGGGCACAGCAGCGCGGCTGCACTGAACTCCCAATCAGTGCCCACCCGGCCCATGACCTCCTCCCCGGAGCCCTGATACCTGTCAAAAAACTCAGAGAGACTTTTTTTTAAATTTTCTTTTCTTTTTTCTTTCTTTTTTAATTTAAATTTTAGTTAGTTAACATACAGTGCAACATTGGCTTCAGAAGTAGAATTCAGTGATTTGTCACTTACATGCAACACCCAGTGCTCACCATTAACAAGAGTCCTCCTTAATGCCCTTCAACTATCTAGCCCATCCCCCCACCTTCCTCCCCTCCAGAAACCTTCACTTTGTTTTCTATCATTAAGAGTCTCTTGTGGTTTGTTCCCTCTCATTTCTCCCCATCTTCCTATATGTTCATCTGTTTTGTTTCTTAAATTCCACATAAGAGTGAAGTTATAGGGTATTTGTCTTTCTGTGACCAACTTATTTCACTTAGCATAATGCACTCTAGCACCATCCACATCATTGTAAATGGCAAGATTTTGTTCTTTTTTATGGCTGAGTAATATTCCACTGTGTGTGTGTGTGTGTGTGTGTGTGTGTGTGTGTCTCACAACTTGTTTATCTCTTAATTAGTCATTGGACATTTGGGTTCTCTCCATAGCTGGGCTATTATTGACAATGTGCTATAAACATTGGGGTGCCTGTACCCCTATGAATCTCTACTTTTGCATCCTTTGGGTAAATAGTAACAGTGCAATTACTGGATTTCAGGGTGTTCTATTTTTAGTTTTTTGAGGAATCTTCATACTGTTCTCCAGAGTGGGTGCACCAGTTTGCATTCCCACCAGCAGTACAAGAGGGTAAAATAAAAAATTTTTGTAAGAGCGAGACAGAGAGTGCACACGAGTTGGGGAGGGAGGGGGAGAATTTTAAGCAGGCTGCACATGCAGCACAAAACCTTACACAGGGCTCAATCTTCTGACCAAAATCAAGAGTCAGATGCTTAAGCAACTGAGCCACCCAGGCAGCCCTCAATTAGGAGATACTTAATTCAACAATCCTAATGAATGGATCTTGTGTGGAACCTGACCCAAGCAAAACAAATGCTTTGTTATGTTGCTTTGTTTGAAGGAAAACAGGACCAGTATAGTGTTCATAGAAGGAAATCCAGAAGAACCGGGAGCCTTGAGGAAGAGAGGTTGGGAGTGAAGGCCAAGGAGGCGACCATGGGACCTCCTCTCTGCCATACCCACCTCAACCTCATTTAGATCTTGTCTCCAATTAGCCCCTCAATGAAATGTTTTGGTTTAAGTAGAATCTTAGAATAGGGATCCAGAAAAAGATCAGCTCTATTAAACCATGCCCTCCAACTCAACTAGAGATAAAACAAGAGAGAAAGGAGACATATCTCCAAATTCAATTCGATCTTCAGTTATGCTTTATAGAGAACTTATGTCATTCACAAAAGAGATGTAGCTTCCCAAGGGGAGACAGCAGGTGCACGTTTTCTCTCAAGGTTATTTAATTGCTGTCAGGAAGACATATGATTAACAAAACCAAATGCTGGAAATATGAAGTAGAGACAATTTTAAAGTTGTTTATATAGTTGATTACAGTATATCATACAATGTGTTCATATGCCATAAACCTGCCTATCACAAACTGTTTCCACACCTGTGCATCTGCACTCAACAGCCTACTGCTTCACTGTGCATACATTCCCAGCTGAGAGAATGGCCAGCACCCAGGAGAACACAGTTTTCCTTCATGGCCTCTCAGTCACCTTCTGCACACCAGCTTCACACCAGGGAAGCTGAGGCCTGAGGCCTGGTGACCGCCAACGTCCTCGACTGTGGTGAGAGGCCTCTGACCTCCACAAAATGACAGGCCTTTGGGGTTCCTCACTGTCCTTTAAGATATTGCTGTTCAAAACGAGGCCTGCTATTGTAATCTTGGTTACTGTTCAGAGATGAGACAAACACAGCATCGAGAGGAAGCATTTCAAATGTGGAGAGACATTTGGCAGGAGGAGGTTACGTCTGTTGAATCTAATAAAAAATGGGACTTGAATTTTGTGTGTATTGGTTTTATATTCCATTTTAACTTATTTTTATTGCACCTTAAAAAATATCAGGCTGTGGCAGATTGGAAATTTAAAAACAACAACAACAGCAACAACAACAACAAAACTTACCTTTCACCATACATAATCTGAGAAGCACTGCCTTAGAGTGATGGCCCCCATGCATGCTACATCCCAAAGCTTCCCTGTGACACTCTGACAGTTCCCAAGAGGCAGCCAATGGCAAAAATGTGGACCCAGAAAGACGGTCTTCTGAAGGGTCAAAGGGCCACTCATAGATGAGAAGCAAAAGTCAAATCTGCACATGGGTTAGGTCCACACCAAGGGTTGGTAGATCTCATGAAACCAGTCCAACTGACCCCTGGTCGCAGGATAACACTTAGCCTTTCCAAGAGTAAGAGTGTAGTAATGGTAGCAATAGAAGCAGCAGTGGCCAAGACTTACATAGGACTTAACCATGATGCCGCTACCATTCTAAATACCTTACATATACCAAATGACGAGTGGTGCCTCTCTTTGGAGTGATGTATATGCATGTCGACACACATACACTGGGAAGCGTAGCGTTGCGTCTGTTTACAGTGATTCCTTACACAGCCCTGAAAATTTGCTAATGACTGACCCCTTATTTGAATATGTTAAGACATCACGACAAATATACTAGAGACACTAATCAAAGAATAGAACAATAATATCCAGTAATAACTCCAATAAATAGGAAGTTTGTGTTCAGATATTCATCATAGAGCTCAGCTGGAAAAAAATGTTAATGCAGAAATAGCATCCAATCTTGGAAAGTAGGGGGATAGTTTGAGCTATGTTTTCACTTTTTTGTTGTTGCACTTGGAAATTCTCAGGCAGGAAACAGAGATTCAAAAAATACATGTAAGAGGCAAAGACAACAACACAGCAAAACTTGCTTCCCAGCACAGAGACATTATCTAGTACCCAGTCTTTCATTTACTAGTTCTCCCCACCCATCCAGAAAGGTTATGAGACTGAGGCACAGTTCAGATATTTCTGTACTCTTTGCCCCAATGTTGAGGTTTAATAAATGTTCACATTTTATGAAGCCCGTATTTCACAAGCAGAATCTATCTGCCCTTTGAGAATGAGCCTTCTTTGCCTCTTACATCTGCCCTCTCCTGGAATCTCTGCTACATCCAGGGCTACCCCACTGCTGTGGGCAGCGAGATTCCCTGCTTGGGTTTGGAGTGGTCAGAATATGTTCATCACACACAGATTTTCAGTCCATCTTTGTAGGAAGGGATCAAGGAGTTCACCCTGGTGAAACATAAGTAGAGGAAAAATTAGCTCCTCCCTCATGTTTCCATGGCCCTTATCCCTCCTTAGGTTCTGGGCATGAGCTGAGGCTTGACTTTGTGGGGTTAATGGATGTTCCCAAACCAACAGGAACATACATGGAGATGTTTTCTCCCAACTGACTAAAATCTCTCCTTCTTCCCACCAATTTAAAACCTAGTGGGAAAATGGTAATGCTAAAGCCCAATCAATTAATATTCGTTGGAATCCCATAACATTCCAAAGCCATGATTCCTGCCCCTAATGAACCATGAATCTCAAGAGATTCTTCTCCACATTAACTCTCTGTGCCCTTCAAGATGAGGTCACGGGTGTAGGCGTCCTCCTGAAGATAGAGAAGAGAAAGAGAGAGCCTCCCAGGCAACTGGGTGAAAGACACAAGGTGAATTAGTGAAAAGACAAGAAGAGAAGGATATCTGTTACTTAGTGGGGATGTTTCCAGGACAGAAAGTCCTAATGAATTTTTTTTGTTATTTCTTATGTCTCTGTAGTAATAAGAAGTAGGATGATTCCATATAAAGTGCCTTCAAAAACTTGTTGGGATGTCTGGCTGGGTCAGTCACTGGAATGTGCAACTCTTAATCTCAGGTCATGAGTTCAAGCCCCACACTGAGTGTAAAGATTACTTAAGATTACTTGTCATTTTTACCTTCCCAACAAGAGATGACAAGGATATTAATATCTCCATTTTAAAGATAAGGACACCAAAACTCAGGAAGAATAAGTCTTTGTTCCCACAGTCACACATATTGGAGCAGAGCCAGCACCTTAATGAAAGTTCTGCTCAGTATTCTTTTGGGTGCCTGGTTGGCTCAATCTGTAGAACATGTGACTTTTGATCTTGGGGTCATATGTTCAAGCCCAATGTTGGGTGTGGAGCCTACTTTAAAAAATAAAATGAAATAATAAATAAACTCTTAAGCTCAGTGCTCTTTTACCATCATAGCTGCGCTTATGGTCTTTCCCTGGATTTAATATATCCAAAACTGAATTCTTTATTATTCCTATAAATGTTTCTTCTCTCAACTTCTCTATAAGTCTGGGAGTTATCTTTGATACTTCATTCTCTCTCACTTTCCCAAACCCAACCCATCACCAACTTTTGGCAATTTTACCTCCAAACCCCCCTCTTGCTACTTCTAGCTACACTGCATGGGTCAAGCACTCTGGTCACTTATTTGTTAAATGCATGTCAAAGTGGAATGAGTCCAATTAAGAATGTCACCAGGAAGACAAAGTAGTTGGGAGATGAGCTGGATTTCCATTTATTTATTTATTTATTTATTTAGAAGACACAAGTGAGGGAGGGGCAGATAGAGAGAGGAGAGAGAGAGAATCCCATGAGGAGCAGAGAAAGAGAGGGAGAGAGAGAGAAGCGGGGTTCGACCTCACCCAAAGTGGGGCTCCACCTCAACCGACACGGGGCTCGAACTCATGAACTGTTAGATCATGACCTGTGCCAAAGTCAGATGCTTAACTGACTGAGTCACCCAGGTGTCCCTGGATTTCCTTTTAAAAATAAGATTTTTTAGAAGTTTCTTCAAAAGAAAATAAGAAAAAATTAAGCTTGAGGGTCACCATATTTCACTTGGTTATATTGGGAAGGATAAGTTGTAGCCATGGTAGTCTGAAATTTGCGTTTTAACTTCTCTGAGTGCAACTGAGATCTTTTCTGGAACAGGACAGTTTCAACCAAATGCGTTGTGGTTTAATAACAAAAACAAGCAATGCTTTAGATGATCTACTTAATCACACTCAAAGCTGGGAAAAAAATATTCCTACAATTTTATGGATTGATGTGTATTTATTTTTGAGAGAGAGAGACAGACAGATTGCAAGCCAGGGAGGGGCAGAGAGAGGGAGACAGAATCCGATGCAGGCTTCAGGCTCTGAACTGTCAGCACAGAGCCCGATGCGGGGCTTGAACTCAGGAACTGTGACACCATGACCTGAGCTGAAGTTGGATGCTTAACTGTCTGAGCCACCCAGGCACTCCTATAATTTTATGGATTGAAAACTGAGGTACAGAGAGGCAAAGTGACTTGCCCAGGGTTACACACCAACTAAGACTAGAATCCAGAATACCCACACCTACATAGGTGTTTTTCCCCTGTCGGCTCTGTTAACCTCTTGGATGCATTCTGTTCTAATATTTTAATGCTACGTCAACTCAAACAATAAAAGGACAATAAAAGGAATGTGAAGGGCATTCAGAGATTTAAGCTGAAGTCTGTGGCACAAACAACATGGCCCAGAGACCGAAGTTCTTCTATTGTTGTTCTAGAGACAGTGTGTGTGCTCCAGAAAATCAAAAGCAAAGACCTTAGTAAGAAATTGTCTTAAAGGACAAGAGTGTTAAAAATAACTATAGCTACAATAATTTGGCAATGAATACACAATATTAAAAGAGGTAAGTTGTGATATCAGAAACATAAAAGGGAGGAGTAAAAGGGTAGTTTTTGTATGTAATCCAAATTTGGTTGTTAATATAAAATAGACCATTACATCTATAAGATATTTTATGTAAGCCTCAAGGTAACCAGAAAGCAAAAACCTCCAGTACATTCACAAAAGATAAAGAGAAGGGAATCAAAGCAGTCCGCTGTGGAAAGCCATCAGTTCACAAGGAAAGGCAGCAAGAGGGGTAGAAAGGAACAGTGGGACTACAAAGCAGCCAGAAAACAATAAGATAGCAATAGTAAGTCCTTACCTATCAGTAAGTACTCTAACATAAATGGATTAAATTTTCCAATCAAAAGGCATAGAGTTTCTGGGTGGATTAAAAAAAAACAAAACACCAAACTATATGCTGCCTGTAAGAGACAAAGTTCATACTACCCAGAGCCATCTATAAATCCAATGCAAACCCTATCAAAATTCTATCGGCATTTTTCAAGAAATAAAAAAAAAAAATCCTAAAGTTCATGTGGAACCATAAAAGATCCTGAATAGCCAAAGTAATGTTGAGAATGAAGAACAAAGCTGAAGGCATCAGCCTTCCTGATTTCAAACAAGATTACAAAACTATAGGAATCAAAACAGTATGGTGCTTGCATGAAAACAGACACATAGACCAATGGAATAGAATAGAGAGTCAGAAATAACCCCTTGCATGTAGAGTTGACTAATATTTGACAAGGGAGCCAACAATACTCAATACAGAAAGATAGTCTCTTTAATAAGTGGTGCTGGGAAAACTAAGATAGTCACATGCAACAGAATGAAATTGGGTCCCTATCTTATACCATACACAAAGATTAATTCAAAATGAGTTAAGGACTTAAACAGAAGAATGGAAACCATAAAATTCCTAGAGGAAAGCATGGGGGAAATCTCCTTGACACTGGTCGTGGCAATAATTTTTTGGATATGACACCAAAAGTATAAGCAACAAATGCAAAAATTAATAGTGGGACTCATTAAACTAAAAAGTTTCTGCACAGAAAGAGAAACAACCAACAAAATAAGAAGGCAACCTAGGAAATGGGAGAAAATATTTGCAAATCATATATCTGGTAAGTGATTAAAATCCAAAATACATAAAGAACTCATGCAATTCAATAGCAAAACAAAACAAAACAAAAATCCAATTTCAAATGGGCAAAGGAACTGAATATTTTCCAAAGAAGATATACAAATAGCCAACAGGTACAGGAAAAGACGCTCAATAGCACTAATCATCAGGAAAATACAAATCAAAACTACAAGGAGCTATCACCTCTCACCTTTAGGTGGCAATCATCAAAAAGACAAGAAATAACAAGTGTTGGTGAGAATGTGGAAAAAAGGGAATCTCTGTGCACTGTTGGTGGGAATGTAAATGAATACAGCCACTATGGAAAACAATATAGAGGTTTCTTAAAAAATTAAAAATAGAACTGCATATGATCAGCAATCCCGCTTCAGGGTATATATTCAAAGGAAATGAAAATAGGGTCTCGAAGAGATACCTGCACTCCCATGTTCACTGCAGCATTATTCACTATAGCCAACTCATGGAAACACTCCAAGTGTCCATCAAAGGATGAATGGATAAAGATGCGGTATATGTATATACTGTATACAATGGAATACCATTCAGCTAAGAGAAAGAAGGAAATCCTGCCTTTGCAAAAAACATGGATGCACCTTGAAGGCATTGTGCTCAGTGAGATACATCAAACAGAGAAAGACAAATCCTGCATGGTATCCCTCAAATGCAGAATCTTAAAAAAAAAAAAAAAAAAAAAAAAAAGTCAAACTTACAGACACAGGGAGTAGAATGGTAGTTACCAGGGGCTGGTGCATGGGGAATGGAAAGATGTTGGTCAAAGGGTACAAACTTGCAGTTATAAGATGACTAAGCTTGGACGGATCTAATGTTCAGCCTGGTGATTATAGTTAACCACACCGTATTATATACCTGAAAGCTACTTAGAGAGTAGACCTTACAGGCTGTTGCCACAAAAAAAGAAATGGCAATCGCGTGAAGTGATGGAGGCGTTCACTGATGCCACGATGATAGTGATTTCCCAGTATAAATACCTCAAACAAATATGTCATACGCCCTTAAACCTATACAACGTTATATATCAATTATATCTCAATAAATCTGGGGAAAAAGATCTTTCCTTTATTGGTAAAATGACAATTGTACAGGGAAAAACTCACAATGACATATTTCCATAACACTCTCTTACACACTGGTTCTTTTTGCACCGGATGTAAATGCTTCTTCAACTGACTGTTAATGTTACCGATCTCCTCTCTTCAAAATCTTTCCAAAATATGGTCCTTCTTGGAATCAGAAGCCATATATTCTAAAGAAACTCAAGAAGGAATCTAAAGGAATTTTTCCAATTTACTGTTCTATATAGGTTGAGTTGGGTCACTACAAAATAAAATCTTTTTTGGTCAGCTCTGGGTAACCTAGGCAAAGTATTTCTTTTCTCCCCACATGTATGTTGTTGAAAAATCTGCCATAAGCTTCCCCAAAGCTGGGTCTTAATGCTAAAGTACACTTGTAGAACTGCAAAGATAATAAGAAAAAAAAAATCTGTCAGTGATGTAGACGAAAATGAATGTTAGAGCCATTCCCATGCAGCAGAGAAAGACTCCAATGTTTACATAATCCCAGCGTGCATGTGTGGCTTCTTCTACATTTCCCTGCTAAAACTCATCTGGCTTTGCTCAAGATCTCAAATGCAGTGAATGTGAGGCAGCACCTAATATTTATTCATGCCATTGTCAAGAGCATCTTTGCAGTTCTTGCCAAGGTCTGCCGTTGAATATGTTTATCCAGCTGCGTGGCAAAAGCATAATACACAGTCATCATTTTACTCAGTCACCTACTCAATAGTTTCTTCTATGATTAAATTAACTCATAAATATTACACTTTTAATGCCAGAAAGCCATGGTTCATCCGGCCGGTTGAATACTTGTTTGTCCATTTTCTAATATTGCTGGGCACCCATTTATTTCATTACGGAGTCTGAAACAGTGACTATCATTGCAATTACTTAATATGCACAATAAACAGAGCAGGATGCTTCCATGCGCTCCTTTGCTAGGTAGTGCAAGGCCACTGGAAGAAATTTTGTAAAAAGCACCAAGGACCTGTGGGAGCTGTGTTGGAAATGGTTTTGGTGTGTATGAGCAAATGTGCTCTGACTGCTTAACACAAAGGACAGAAATGTTGGTTCTGTTTGCAACTGGCACCATCTCTTGCTCGACCAAGGAGGGTCTCAAATAAACACACACACCTGGCCTTGCCCACGCTCGACTCATTACCGGACTGTGCTCATGACCCCTGCAGGCACTTGCCACGTACTGTGACATTTTGAGACTTCTTTCTCTAATATCCACCTGAACTTCTTTCTCTGAACTTCTTTCGCTAACATCCACACGCGGTCTGGCTGCTTAAAGCAGCCTACAGAAGGTCTCACACACTCATCTTCATATTAGTCAAGGGATTACAGCTTAAGGGCAAAAGTCTGCCTTTGCCCTCCAATGCCAGCCCTGTGTCAGCAACACAATATGCATCTGCAAAGATACGTGGCCCTGGAGGCAAGAGCCACATGCTGCAGGACCCTTCTCAAATCACCTCCTGAATGAAATATTTATAGCTGGCACTGCAGGGCAGTTAGCTTTTCCAGAATTATACCCAAATTTGCACTATCATTCTGGGAATAGCCTTGGTTAGCAATTGCTCATAATGTCAACGCTTTTGGAAACTTTTTACAGTCATTTTATTGTTTTTATTTCAAAAATAAAACTTAAAAGAGCTTGAAAAGTAGGTTTTTAGATGATCACGCAACGGCCTGATTTCAGGGGTTTCAGTTCTATGCATTTTACTTTATGTGCACCTACTGAAATTAACCAAAATTAATCCATATTTGAACAAAGACTGTGGATACAAATGAGCCCTAACTTCCGAGACTACTCGGTGCAGAGCACTAGCTGAAGCGTTTGGAATGCATTGGCCCTGGGAGGCGAAGTTATAGCAAACAACATATGGGCTTTAAAACTGGAACTATCCAAGACAGAACAAGAAAGCTATTTTCACTTTCTTGTTCCTTTTTTTCCCCCCTCCAGAAGATGAATGATTTCTAATCACATTTTATTTTCATCTTTAGAGCTGGATCCCAGAAGAGCCAGGTCGGTTTGAAACTGCTGGTGAGTGTGCAGCCCAGTCCAATGATTACCTAATGCGTTTGTGTCATCTGCTTTTCCTTGTTGTGTGAAAACACACTAAGGAAATGTGTAAGTCCACTGAATTGTTCCCAACTCTTTTATTCACCTTGCAGCATGCTAGTTCCTTCCCTTGGCACTGATATCATTATGCATTTGTCAAAGATAGACTGTCATTTTAGGGCCTCTATTATGTGCAAGAATTGGCAGCAAATTTTGCCACTGGGACTTGCTTATATCCTCTGTATGTTATTGTACTTCTTTGGCATTCAGTAAATTCCGTACACCCACTTCTTTGATGTTCATTCCAGCCCCTAAATGTGGAAACAATGACTGAAATTTTGGATCAAAGCATCCGTTGATGTCAGGCACACAGCTCTCTGCTCGTTCCCTAAAACATAGAGTACCCCCAACCCCCATACACGATCTAGACCGATGGTCCTCCAAGAACAGCTCTGGCTGCTGCAGTGCAAAGGCAAAAGAGGAAGTTAGAGACAACTCCAAGGTTTTAAGAAAAAGAAAGAGATGAAACAAGGTGGCAAAATTGAAGTTCATGATCATTTCTAACCAGAGAGAAAGCTAAGGACTGTTCCAATTGGTTCATCTGTCGCCCCCACCCCCTTCAGCCCTGCCCCCATCGGTCTAGCCTAGTCTAGCACTTCTCCTGAGCCAGGCTTTTTTTCAGGTTTGGGAAAGTCTCTAGATCTAATTTCTGTATAACGTCAGCTACACTAGATGGCTCAGATTTTTTAAAACAACTTTTTAAAAGAAGAATTAAAGGGCTCATGAATTAAGGACTTATAAAAGTAATTGACAAAAAAAAAAAAAACCCAGAACACCAAAATTTTAGTGAGTTACTTTTGCAAACTAGAATTCGCTGTCTGGAACACATTTCCAATGTTTGCTTTTGCTTTACTCCTGGGATGCCAGTGTAAATAATTACTTCATTCAATTTATTTCACAGGTCAACTTTGACTCATAAAAGCATTAAAGCAGGTAACCCCCTAGGGATGTTGGGAAGACAGATGAGCAAATAGATATGAAACTGTTATAAGCTCTTTGAGGGGGGAAAAAAAGACACTTTATAAATCCAGGGTATTTTATGGTTATGTTTTCACTTCTCTCCATTTGGTATCCAGAATGTGTTAGTTATAATTAATATACAATGTTGGGAACTATTATAAAAGTACCATATTCCTTTTAAGTATAGTGAAGAAGATAATTGTATTTGGGGAATTTCATCCTGTATAAATTAGAAGAATTCCCAGGAGAGTGCCATAATTGAGAATTGGGCTGACTGCACTGAATGGAGAAGAGAGTTGTCTTAGCATGGTAGCATGTGCTCAATCAAACCGTAGAGTGCCAAGGAGGTAACATAACGGCCCTTAAAATATCCGTTTCAGATTGCCTAAGTGGAAAGTTTTTACAGCCAGACGTATGCAACAGTGACATCCAGCGGTTGTAGAGATAATTACAAGTGTGTCTCATTTTAGAATATAAAATGTTTCATATTATAATCAAATGTTTTGTATTGTCAAATGTTGTTACAGTCTTTTTCTGGTCACAGTGTAAGTCCATAATGCAGACTAGATTTCCAGTGAAGCTAAATTTACTGTTTATTTACTAAGTAGTTTCCAAAGTCGGTTGTTTCATTATTATTTGGTTGCTTTTTTAATTTTACTAAAATTATAGCAGGTCTACTCTCCAAGCCTCTCTCTGACCCTCCTAAACACACCTAAATATTTTTTCAAGGATAAATGAGACTTTGCGTATTCTGCACACCCAGCAAAAATGGACGCTGTGCTTGACTCCATTGTTAAACACTCCAGGGAAGGCATGTGTGACCCTGAATAATTTCATTGTTGTAGAATTGCTCTAAGAAATTCATTACGATTTTTTCCAAGTCATTGAAGAAGAGAAAGAAGGAGAGGAAAGAGGATAAAAGGAAAGGAAAATAAAGGAGAGAAGGGGAAAAGGAAGGAAGGAAGGAAGGAAGGAAGGAAGGAAGGAAGAAAGGAAGGGAGGGAGGGGAGGACGGAGGGAGGGAGGGAGGGAAGGAGGGAAGACGGAAAGAAGCAGGAAGAATGGAGAGAAAGGAAGGAAGACAAAGAAGAAAGAGAGGAAGGAAGAAGAGGGAAGAGAGAACAGGACTACCCTTTGATCTTTAATAAGTTTTGGTAACGGGTGCATTAATGTGATAAAATATCTAAAGAGGGAATTCAAAGAGCTGTTAGCCTCTAAAATTTTTTTCATTTTAAATTGCATTCTTTCAATTGGCAGGCAGCTAAGACTATTAGTAATAATAATAATAATAATAATAATAATAATAATTTTCATTTAAAAATATCCCAGAAGAGCCACTGCTGCTTAGAAGTACCTAGAACAATGCCGCTTATGAAGCACCCCCTCTGCCATACTGGGCAAGAACTCGACAGAAGCCTG
This sequence comes from Panthera tigris, assembly GCF_018350195.1. NCBI lineage: Eukaryota > Metazoa > Chordata > Mammalia > Carnivora > Felidae > Panthera > Panthera tigris. The sequence continues at coordinate 163,523,462 of NC_056667.1, forward strand.
TTAGGTCACCTCAGCCTGTACATTATTTACATCCACAGCAATGCTGGGCACAGCAGGTGACTGCTTACCAACTTGCCAGGCGGCACTCCTTCAGAGAAACCGTCATCTTGTGGCAAGCTGTTTCTCCATCTTAGACTCCCTTGTGTTGGGGTTTTTCTCTTCAACTGGCTGCCTCTTTAAAGTCAAGATGGGAAGAACTTGAAAGTGCCCTCTTTCACTTCTTCCTTGTTAGAGGAAGGGGAAAAAAATCAAACAAAACAGACAAAATATCTACCCAACTCCAGCGAAAAAAAATCAAGACATAACTCCATAAAACGTGCCAGTTGCCCTTTAGCTAATACACTCCCATTGTTTGGTGGAACATCATAGAAACTGTTGCATCGAAGGAGCATGTGTGCGTGAAACCCGTGATTTGCACGAAGCAAAGAGCGCTAGGACAAAGAAATGGGGATGGTCTCTGCAAGGAAAGTCTGGGAAATGATTCCCATTTGTGTCAGAGAGAGTTAGGGGAGATGTGCATTGAAACAGAGCAGGTAAATCTACAGCCTTAAGCCAGGTTTGTTTGCTTTTCCAAGGCCTTTGAACTGCATGCTGGCCTATCCAGATTCTGAAGAGAAAGAATGCCGTGCTCCCACCACTACTCTCCCAGTGTCTTCACCTGGAGATTCCTCTGCCCTGTTGCTTCTCCCAGAAACTTTCACAGCAGGGCTTCGTGGGGGACATAGGGAGAATTAGCGTGCCCAGGTCTCACCTCCCCTTGGAGTTCTGCGAGAAACTGGTGGGGCCGGTTCTTATTTTGTGCTCCCAGGAAGCCCAGTTCGATGGTTTCTACAGTGAAGTCCGGGGTCCCTCCAGAGCGAAGGTAGAACTTTCCCTTAACATGCCCGGGCTTCCTGCACCAAGGTTGCTTCAGCCACCGCATTACCAGCTCTTGCCAGTCCGAGGAGCAAGAGGCTGGCATGAGGAGTCCGTTCCCTTCTTTTCTCCCTAAAGAAAAAAACCCGTCCTGCAAAGCTTTCTCCAGGACAAAAAAAAAAAAAAAAAAAAAGCAGTTACATAGTTACATGACATGCATACCCTTTCCTTGCTTACAGCTTTGGGTATAGTTTTACTGCAGTATATAATCTAATAATCCATTTAATTTCTTTAGAGAGATGTTTTATATATATACAGGTGGCATTTGGGTGGAATCACATGCCATAAACCTGTCTGCTCCTATCCGGGTTGAGAATACAGAAAAGGATCTGTTTTACAGACATTCCAGAATTTTTACATGGTCAATTGGCTGGTCTTGTATTCTGGAACATATCAGAGCGTCTGCAGGAAAATATATATATAAATTCTATAAAATGGTGGCAGGATTTCTGATTTACTGATAGTGCTGGTTTGAATTTTCACAAAAATATTTAGCCATAGGACAATGTATTAGGCGTATTCTTAAAGGTAAATAACTGCAGCCAATAAAAGTTCGGCCTATAAAGGGTCCCATCTTCTACTAGTTTTCTGCACCGAGAATTACTACCAGTATAATCATGGCTCCCTGCACACTAATATTTCCTCTGATACAGTATGATCAATGTTGTGGAAAAACATTTATTATATTTCTTCTAGCTACTTAAAGGCATTACTGAATTATGGGCATCGCAAAACGAATCCACTGTGCATTTTTTCTTTATGTGACGTTTTTACAATCTTCATTTTCTGCTTTGCAGCCACTGAGCTATAGAGATCCACACTTTGTCCCTCTTACAACTGCCACTGGGGCCACCCTCTCCTTTCTGCTTTATTACATCTGAAATGCACTTCATATGATAACATTCCTTTTCATTCTGTGCCAGACTCTTATGTGAAAGGAAGAAGTGATGAAAGAAATTAAACAATCGGTGTTGTTAATGATAGTTCTTAATCTCCTTACCTAACAAAGGTTGTGAAGTTTAGACTGAGAGGACAAGGGGAGGAGATGGTATTTTACGGAATCATTCCCGAAGAGCTGATAGACTCGGGATGGGTGTGGGTTTTGCAGTTTTGACATTTAACAATTTTATTAACATCTTGGCTTCTTAATCCATGGGATCTGCAGCTGGGAGAGAGTGTCCAGCTAACAGCCCGTGTCTCAGGCCCTGCCAGGGGATGAATCAATTAGCAAGAGAAGCAATGATGCAAATGCTCCGGGGTCGGTCACTCGGGATGCTGTTTGCCTTTTTGATAGAGAAAGCACACCATAAATAACATCACACCTCAGGAAATCATTCCGGGAGGCCCAGATGCCGGCCTGGCCGCTGCCGGGGACGGAAGGAATCATTTGCTCATTGTGTGTATTTCCCCCATCTCAGTCAATGGAGGATTTGTAGTAAAATCAAAGTATTTAAAAGGAGGACAGTATGTGGTAACGGAGGCATGGTTAGTAATTTTTTTAGTACCAGAACCTGTGATTTATGACCCAGAGTTACAGCCAACTTTATTACAAAAATGACTTCACCCATAATAACCTTATTCAGGGCTCTCTGGAGAATGATGTAGTACCCAACAGCATTATAATCTAGCAAATATTCACAAACAATTCCCGCCTCGGTCTCCTTTCCACCTCCCACCACCACCCCAGAGGCAGGCTTTCCCCTTCACCCGCCTGGAGAAGTTGGGTCCCAGGAAAGATGGTGTGCTCTTTCTGTGGGGATTTGCCTGGAAGAAACCAAGACAGAAAGCTGCCTCCTGGACACCTTCCCCAACCTTATACCCTGAGGAATAATGAGCACAAGACACCCACTCACCCTTCACTTCCTCCCCTCCCAGAACCCTCCTCGCTCCGTGTACCCCAGTCTACTCTTCCAGAGCTCTGATACCCACCACCTGAGAAAGGCTCGCCCAAGCTCCTCCCTCCCCCATTTAAATTGCTATGGTAACCGCCAGCTCCACTAACACTGCTGGGGCTGGGTGTCCAAGCAGGGTCCCCTGGGCGTAGGGGATCTAGGAACTGGCCCTCCATCTTATTAAACTCTGGTGTCAGTTCCTAGCAATTGTTCTAAATTTACACCCTCAGAGTGGCTTAGTGGGATTACATGTCCATTTGCATTAAAACAGGTTTCTGTCATTAAACTGCCATACAATAAGCTTCCTTGGGACAAATTAATGAGCTCTAAATATCATCAAGTAGAAGTTCACTTCACCAAGAGGGCCAATAAGGGGGGGCAGAAGGAAGTGACTGCTTAGAAATCTTAGCCCAGGAGAAATATAAGTGCCAGCTGAAGGAGTCTTGTCCTGTTTCTTAGCTGTGAGATAAATGGTTCTGATTTAGGGCTGATCTGGGAGAGTTGGTGACATCCTCCCTGCTCACCCACATCCCACAGTTCACCCCCTATTCCGTGTTCCAAATATGCCTTTCCCTTGACCCTGGCTGCTGAAATTTGCTGATGGACCATTAGCCCCTTTACTCTGTGGTGTGTCTCAGTCTGTTGTCTGTCTGTCCTTGAGGAACTTGTGTGCATCCAAATTGCCTGGAAATAACATGCACACAGCACACCATCACCTGTAGCTAGAGTGAACGCCCCCAACTCTAAAATGCCTGGACGGTTGTCCGGGACTGTCTGGGCCATCAGTCATGGACCTGAAACCCAGAACGCTAGTCCTGATTAGGGGCACCTTGCTTTGGCCATCTAGAAGCAGAATAGGAACCGGAAACCGTTTTTAAGGCTGGATTTCCCCTGCTTACAAGGACTGCCGACACTTTCGCTTACAAACACGAATACGTGTCTAAGTAGAAATTTTTCATCAAACACAGGTAAATCAATCTCCAAACTTTCCTTTATGTAAAGGAGTAAGGTTGACTGCTAGACAGACTTCCTGAGTCACATAAGCTGTGATCTCATTTCTGAGTAGTCTTAACAGGGGACAGTAATGTATGATTGAGACACTGCTATATTTAGGAATGACAAGATGGGCATTATTAATAGCTTAATTGACATTAAGGCAATTACCCCTACCCTTATTACAGTTTGTAGAATTACACAGAAAATATTGGCTGAGGCCTTTTTCTCCCTAGAGCTACCCAAGGATACAGCATTTTATTTCATGCCAGATCCCAGCTTTGACATTAGATACTTAGCCATAGAATGATTCCAGTAAATCATTATAAATGCATTATAATAAAGATGTTATGAGCTATCAGATATTAACCCCCAACCCCTAAAGAGAGATAAATAGTCCAGTTGCCTGATTCCCACTTTTGTTTCGTAAGAAATAAGCTTTTGCAAAGAGCAACTGACTAATGAATTATAAAATGGTGTGTTGAGCTCAGATAATTAAACAATGCATTTTAGTGTCTAGTGCAGGATGAACACTAAATCATACACAAATAAAAAGGGAAAAACCTAACCCCTAAGCCCAACTCCTATTTTCAAATAACATTAGAGGTTGGTCTATAGTCCAGAAATGCTTCAACTCTTTTCTTATCTGATTAGAAGGGCATATCAATTGTAAGATCAAGACACAAGTAGGTAAACTAAACCAAGAGTCACAACAAGAATTCTGGAGGTGCTAATTTCAGATAAGCCCACAAGGTTATTTTAATGGAGATTTTACATGGAGATAACTTTTCTTCCCAAAGTGTTTACTGGGGCAAAAGTCTAGAAGAGTTTTGAAGCTTCCAAGTTTCCTTATACTGTCTGAACTCATGGTAAAACATATGGAGGAATGTTAGGAACTGGGATCAATGGTGGTCTTGGACTTGTAGTGCTGGAAAGACAAATGGGAGGTAGGAGGGGTAGGGAGGTGGGTTTGGGTTCTGTCCTTAAGGGTCACCATGCCTGGCAGGGCTCCATCTAGTGGTCAACCTTGGATCACCAACAAGCTTTCGCCTCCAGTGGCCTACAGACCATGTGGGACTGGTCTGCTATTGGTTGCTGTTTCCGGAATGTCTTGAGTTTGCCCCAAGATTTGAGGCTGAGCTTAAGCACATCCTGAATATGTTTTAGTCTTCCTGTCTCTCAAAGATACGGGGACCGCCTCCAGGCAGTCTTCTGTTTCTTGGTCAAACAGCACTCCACTAACGACCATGTGGCCAAAATTAGAGATGACCTTGGACTCCACGCGGGCAATGACCACCTGTGCTGGCAAGCAGGGCTTCCCTGGAGCACCAGGTAGATCCTGTTCCACTTAGCCATTCCTCTCCTGTGCTCCAGTCAAACCAGACCACACAGCATGGTCTTTCTTCCATTTCTCTAGGCAGCCCCACATGTTGCCCACTGCAACTGACTTCATCTTTCTAAAGCTGCCTTTCTTCCAATGTGAGATGAGGGTAATGATAATGCCTACCCAGAGGGTTGTGTGAACATTAGATGAGATCAGTTATATAAAGATATATCTATGTAAAGAGAGAGTAAGCCCACAATTAAATGCTGTCTATTTTTACTTTAGTTATCTTGTCTTATGCCTCTCCTGCTTCTTCTCTTTGTTCTACCCTTACATTTCCCCCAATTTTCTCCCTCCACCCTCTCTCTCTCCCTTACACACACACACACACACACACACACACACACACACACACTTTCAAATCCCTAAAAGCAGAGGTTCTGACCTATTCATTCAGGTATAACTTTCAGGGTCCAGCACAGTATATTGCTTAAGCTCCATATGTGCTTGCTATCCCGAAAAGTGTTGGTAGTAACAACTACTACTAAGAGTTAACATTCTCTGACCACTTAACATGAGATAGCCACTATGTTAAGTATCATCACCTCACTCAATTCTTTCAACCAGCCTGTGAGACAAGTATTATTTTCAAGCTCATTGTATGGGTAACTAGAGTTTAGAGATGTTATGTAACTTTCCCAAGGTCACACAAGCTCCTAGTGGGCAACCAAGATGAAAACCCAGAACTGGCCTAGATCTGGAGACTCGGCTCTCTGCCACTGTGCCGGGCTGATTTTTCACCTTTCCTCTCTTTTAGACTGGGCTCCATCAAGGGATCAGTCATGAGTACACATCCACTCTTAGATGGACGACCCTTAGGACTTTGATCTTTGACGTTCCAGGAAGTCCAGGAGTGCAGGCAAACTCTAGTTTACAGCTGCCCAAAAGTCACTTGTCTGAAAACTCCTGGGTCATTACATAAAACCATCCAAATAGACTTTACAATTGCGCACCCCATAAAGTTAATTTCACTTTGAGAGAATGTGTCTGAGGGAGGTGATGCACTCTGTTATGTATTCAGGTTGGTGGCTACAATAGATGGAGCTGTCCTGTCATCCTTGACACCCTGGCTTCCTGGCGGCCTCGCTCCATCACGCTGTCAGAGGCGAGGAGTGGCCTCCCAGTCTTGGCTCAAAACAGTTATGCTTCCTAATGGCCCAAGCCTCACAAACCCCACACCTCCCTTAATTAAAGAAGTAAATTAAGAGGAATATTTCAACCTTAGGGATGAATTATCTTAGTAATTTAAGACTGGCATTTTATTGGGTAAAAGGACACACATGGGTATTTATTTAAAATGCTGCCTTTACATACAAGGATCTGTGGAAGAGGTTGCCCGAGGTGGTGAGGCTTTTAGGTGGCCAGAGACATGCACTTGTAAAACAGCAATCAGAGGGGCTAGGAGGGAGCTCTGTCGCTGCAGAACACAGGCTATTTGTTCTACATTTGTCCTTCAAACACTGCAGCCAGACATTCAGGATTTTCTACAGTCTTGATTTCAAACTTGCTGACTCTGAGTGCTGTGGTGGACACTACTAATGTCACAAAGAGTCAGGCACCCTCTCCTCCCAAGCACATATGTCTGCACGGATCAGCTCGTTTGCAGTTGGATAGGCCATCTGATTCGTCTGGTTGTCATGAGCAGAACTGTGGGTCACTGCCAGGCGGAAGCATTCAGCAGTGGGTGACCCTCCAGCTCTCTCCTTCCCTTCAGAAGTGATCTTGGAAGTACATGCTGAAATGACAGAGAGTCCAATATCCCGGATTTCTGAATGACATGGAGGGACTGCATCCTCCCCAGGCCCATGTTGGACATGTAGCGTCAGCAAGAAGTAAACCTGTGTTGGATTAAGCCGCTGACGTTTGGAGGTTATTTATTACTACAACAAAACCCAGCCCATCCTGACTAATCCAGAAGTTGACACTTTGTTCAGAAATATGGTCTTTCTTTCCAATTCATAAAACTCTTACCCTTTTTCCAATAGGTTTATTCACCCATTCCATAGTTCACACACTTTTCTTCCTCCTCTCAGATGCCTAAAATTGCCAAATGAGCCTGATCTGGCCAGAGCAGTGGTTTGCCTTCAACCACTGATAAATACTGGTACTATGAAATAAGTGGGCAAAACAGAAGACAAGGGTGGCCTTTTGAAAATACTGTGCCATAGTGGGATTAAAAAAAAAAGGAGGAAAAAATAGAGAAAAGGGAAAGAAGAATGAGAGATAAGCAATGAAAAGTAAAGAAGTACGGAAAACACAAAGGAAGGAAAGTAGAGAAAACAACACAAAAGATGGGCAATTTGTTTTAAGACAGCCACAGCCAATTGTTGGTATTTGGGTTCCCCTCCAGAAGACATCTGTCAGGATATCTTGAATCCTCAGCACCAATGCATGTGTCTGGCATGCCAAGATGCTCAAGAAGTGTTGGTTGAAAGAGTACAGAAAGGAATGAATGAATCTTCATTTTGTAATCTGGAAGACACATATTATTTGAACTGGTCTAGGGCTATGAATGGGCACACCAGCACGCACTGAAAGGCAGGGCACAAAGTGAGGGGGAGCTAGAAATAATTGAGTTTGAATAGCTCTTCATAACCTTTAAACCTGAGTCCTTGAAAAGAGCAACTATGAGGTCAGAGCAATTATTCTTTGTCTTAGAAACAGGACATCACTGATGACTCAGAGCAGTCTGTTTAAAATAGTGTTTCAAATAAACTGGGTAGAAATGTCCTTGTTTTGTTCGCTTCTGGCTGGGCTGATTGGAGGGTGCAGTCAGCATGGAGGCGTCTATGGCCTTATTGCAGTGGGAGGTGAAACTATGGGAATGAAATAAAATTTGCTGGCTAATTTATTTTTGAAAAACTTCAAATGGGGCAAGGAAAAACTATCTACCACAAGGATAAGAAGGAAGAGCCGTGAGTCCTTCTACTGCTGAAACCGACTGGGAACCTCCAGCAGAATATTTACCTGGTGGTGGGGTCATTCACTTCCCCTGAGATGCACAAAAGAATGGTGACAAGCCTGCCCCCATTCAAGAACGTTCACAGGTAAAGCCAACGGAAGCCAGTTGTAGGGATTCAGAAGGAAGTTAGCTTTTCCTCTGGGGAAAAGTGTGCATCAATGGTCTCTTGCCTGTGGGTTTATTTGTATGCTTGTGTACGTGCTCACACACACTCCAGCAAAGTTCAGATATGAAGGACGTGCACTGAGAATGGCAGCCTCAAGAGTGCTGATGCATGGAGAAGTGGGGCAGCTGGTCACTACAACTTGGAGCGGGCAGGAAAATGCACACACAGGAGGAGAGTATTCTTGCAGATCAAATGGAAACATAGCAGAAGTGTTGTTCTGTCCCGCCTGCCATCTTATAATTTTTTTCATGTTAATTTACTTTTGAGAGAGACAGAGCATGAGCAGGAGAAGGGCAGAGAGAGAGGGAGACACAGAATCTGAGTTGTCAGCACAGAGCCCGACACGGGGCTCAAACTCACCAACTGTGAGATCACGACCTGAGCCGAAGTTGGATACTTAGCCAACTGAGCCACCCAGACACCCCATGTCCTGCCTCCCATTTTAAAGAAGAAGATCTCTTGGAGATTAATGCACTTCCTACATCCCAATTCAAGTTCATCAACTTCTGCCTGTCATCTCAAGCCACATTCTCCTCCCATTTCTTACCAAAGGAAGAAGCATTCTTTTGGTGTCCCTGGCTAAACTCAAAACCATGAGCTACTCCTCCTCATTTTTCCCTTCATTCAATCTCTTCCCCTTTAAAACGTTTCTTGGGAAAAAAATAAAAATAAAAAAATAAAATGTTTCTTGGGGGGCGTCTGGGTGGCTCAGTCGGATGAGTGACCAGCTTTTGATTTCAGCCTAGGTAGTAATCCCAGGGTCGTGGGATCCAGCCTTGCATTGGGCTCCATGTTGAGTGTAGAGCCTGCTTAGGATTCTCAATCTCTCCCCCCCCCCCGCCCTTTTGCCCCTCTCCCTCTTTTGCTCATGCTCTCTCTCTCAAATAAATAAATACATAAATACATAAATGAGTAAATACATACATACATACATAAATAAATAAATAAATAAATTTTTTGGATTCCCTCTTTTCTTCTCCCTGCCTGGGCATATATCTAGCTGCTCTAATTATACATTGTTTTCTTCCTATAGGAAATATAAGACTCAGACAAAAATAATGAAATACTGTCTCTAATCCAAGACAGAAATGTTGAGTGTTACAGTGAGTGCTAAGTGTTAAATTTCCCAGATACTTCAGATTTCATGTAACTTTATTATTTTCAATAAAGGTAATTTGCTAAATGCCTATGTTGAAAGATAAAATTTTTCAGTATCATCTGATTTTTTTTCCTGTAGCATGTCTTTTTCCCCTTCTGACCTTTTTCCTCCCCTGTTCAATCATGTCTAAAAAAACATGTCTCTAAAGAACATGTCTGTTCTTTAACTCAAGGAAGGTATGAGATAGTGTTAAACAGAAGAAGAATTCTCTTCCTGACTTGCATATTTCAAAGCATAACTTCTAGGGGAAAGAAAGACTTAATATTAAGGCAGAACTGAAAGCAAACAGGAATATAGCGAGGCTCTACCTCTTTGCCTCTTATGGAAGAAAAGCCCTCCCAGGATTGATGGGGGGGGGAGAAGCCCTCCCGGGATTGATGGAGGGGGAGAAGCAGGGGAACGAATGGGGACAGAGATGTTGGGGACCTACATCCACAAGAACAGGCACTTATGTCCTGCTAGCTGGCTTTGGATGTGATAAAGTGGCAAAACTCCTGCAGCAGTTGTGGGAGCAGAGGTGGAGGGAGTGATGACTGGTAAATTAGCACAGCCAATTTGGAGGCTAATTTGGCAGAATTCGGTAAAATTGAAAATCTGGAGAAATTTTTACACACACACATATATAAAGAGATTTGTGCAAAAATGTTTATTGTAGCATTACTTCTAATGGGGAAAAAAAGCATCCAACAAACTAAATGCTCATTAACAGAAGGGGAATAAATAAAATGTGGGATGGTGTCAACCATAGGCCATTAGACTATTGTACTGCAATTAAGAGGAATGAGTAAAACAATAGGAAGAAATTACAGGGGAATTTAGAGTTTAGAATCCAACTGTCTAATAAGCCTTAAGAGTTAAAATATAAGTGCCTCATTTTACAGATAAGAAATGGGGGCCTGCAGGTTAAATGGTTTCTTAAAATCAGGCTGTTGTTTATAGACCTCTAACATGGCCTTGTGTCCATGAAGTCATCAGATACTCCAAATCACCTCGTATAGTTTTCAGTTTATTCCAGGAAGTATTCTAGGAAGTTGTCCCCTCTGATCTCCCCAGGACTCTAGCATGGAAGACCAATCAGAAGAAGGCGAAAGAGGAAGAGGAGGAGAGAGAAAAGATGTGGCCCTGTTCTTGAGATCACAATCCAAATGAAGAACAGAATTGTAATAGGAAACCCTAAGAGCCAGTTCTTATATTTCCAGTGTTCACAGCTAAGTTGTCTCCTGGTCCTCTCTGGATCTCCATTATCTTATTAGCAAAACAAGGAGTTCGACTAGAAGGAATTCTACTGACCCCTTAAGTTCACAAGATTATCCCTGTAGCAATCTACCTTTTGGCTATAGAATCTAAGCTGTCTGGATTTCACTGTTGAAATCCACACCCATAACATCACTTTTCATCTACTACTCCCAAATCTTTTGTCTATACCTTAAAATTTTGTGCTGGTTGGTCAAACCTGGAGACCATGTCTGATGCTTTTTTTCCAATTTAATATTTAATTCTCAACACTCTTATAAACTTGTGGGAAGGCTCCTTTACCTAAGCTTTTAAGATAAGCACCAAATAAAAATCTCAACACTAAGTGGCAATCCAAGCTTTTTTTTCTTTTTCTTTAAAGATTGGGAGCCCAGCGTCAGTGAAGTGGCTTTGGCACCATTTCTGTGGAAGCCTGAGGTGGACGTGGAAGCTTCTATGGCCCCAGCGCTGACCCCCTTCCTCCAACGTCCCATGGTCTGGCAGGGTGCCTGGGAGTGGGAGTCAAAAACTCCACACTAAGTCCCCGACTTGGGCTGTCACACTGGAGAAAACTGTTCCACCTCCAGGCTTCTTTTGCAAAGGAAGAAAAAGTTGTACAGAGAAGAAGTTCTCTGAAAAGTACATCATGTTCTAGAGGCCAAATGTTACAGTCATCAAGGAAGCAAAAGGAGACTCCAGTCACGACTGGATCGTTCCCGGTGTCCCCACCTACGCGCCAGTGGCAGGATTTCAAAGTGTCACAGCCAGGCCGTCAGAAACAGAAACTTTCATGAAAATGGCTCAAATTCACTTTTCACATTTAAAGTAACACAGTTTTCGTAATTATTAATGGGTTTATTCGTGTGGCCACCCATGAGTGAAGGGCATTTCCCTCTCCCACATCTTTAATGGAAATAATTAATGAGGTGTTAGAAATTAACAACAATTAACAGTGCGTAGGAACAAGGGCAGAAGGTCAGAGACTCCAAAACGCCATGTTTAGCTTCTCGGGTGGAAGCTTGCCATTTCAAAGGAGGGACATACCAGGAGAATTTTTCCTGTTAAATATTCCTCTGTTGTATTGACTTTCAAATGGGGAAAAACACAAAAGATGGTTCTAGTGGTGTTATCTCCTAACAGTACAGATTTCTCTGATAGGCTATGAGAATTTCTAGCCCTGGAACGCCTCTCAGACATGCATACAAATATTGCTTCAAAACATGGGCCAAAACAAGGCCTTTGTTTTTGTTTTTGTTTTTTTAAAATTAAGCATGTTAATGGAAGCAAGTAACTACCTGGCACTTGTAACAAGTTTATTCATTTTGCTGAATAAGTAAAATAGCATAACATATTACATTTTGACTTAATATTAATAAATATTGCCTGATAAATACAGCAGACTTATAACTTAGCAATTGCATGATCATCTTAGATTGTATTAGATTCTAGTGGATTTCTGGAAATAACTTGGAGTCATACATGCGCATATACATATATATTATATGTGCCTATGTGTATATGTTTGTTTAACTCCAGGATCTCTGCAAGTATCATTGTTGTATCTCGGCATAAACTGCCTTAACTTTATCTACCTGATAGATAAGTGTCAAAGAATATTGCTTTGGGGTGTTGACTATCTCATCCTCAGTCTATGAAATGTTTTCCCATTTTCTAGAACACATTCGAAAGTCCTCAAGCCAAAGTCTCACATATATCTCAATGCTGAAAATAAAGTCAGAGAGAATGAGGCAAGCTCAACTATACAAATTGATGATCTCACCAAGGATATCCACCAAGGATATCCTACTAGAGAACGGGCATGAGATATATATATTCTGCTTCCACCCACAAAGTAATTACAATTATAATTACATTACCTGTAATTATAAACATAATTAATTATATTCCTGCAGTGCTTTAGAGCTTACAAAGTACATTCACATACATTAATTATTTAACCTCATCAGTACCCAGTGAGGCAGGCATAGCAGAAAACCCACAGAACAATACCAAGGACTTCTCATTGAGCCCAGATCTGTTACCTCCAGGTGGCCACTTCGTTCTTTCTCACTTATGATTATCTCCTTAAACAAAGCTTCTACTGAAAGGGAGAAAATAACTCTATTTCTAGAGGCAGTGGTGTTTCTGAATGCTTGGTCAAGGAACTTCCAAACCACCGCAAATGATTTTCAGAGAAGGAATGGGCCAGAATTTGTGGGAGGGGGTACCAGTTACAACAACCTCAAGGCGCTGATTTGGCCCAGGTATGCAGGGTCACGTGGCTTGTCCTGAGCCTCAGTCCATGTTTTCATGCAGAAGAGTCACTCACAGAATGACAGACTTTGGTAGCTAGAATAGCAGACATTTCTCTAGGATGTGCACGTTGATGGGAGTACAGAGAGCCCAAGCTCTGCAGCAGCTTATGGCTGATGGGAAGGTCATCATGACACCATGCAGTTCAGTCCTTGAGTTTCCCAGATTAAGAATTCAATCGTACATTCCTCTGCCTGCTTTTCAAGGTTCTTCCCCACACCTATCTGTTGAAATCCAGCCTGATACCTCTCTCTAGACTTCTTTCCCATGTGCCTTAATGGCCCATCCACTCACCCTTCCCCAGTCAGGCCACTGTCTGCCCCTGGTCTTGGATTTCTCATTTTCGGGGCTCTCTACCCTGCCCTTTCTTCAAGTCCCAGCCCAAGTCTCCTACAGATAGAAGGGAAGGTAGATTTGGGCCCTTCCATTGAGAACTTAGTCTCCTTGGAGAAGGAATTTGTACTCAAATAACTAAAATAGAAGCTGTAAGTTATAAAACAGTGCTGCTCGAAATATGGACCTCAGACCAGCCAAACTAATAGTACCTGGGAACTTGCTAAATGTGAATTTTGGGGAGGGGGTGCACCTGGGTGACTCAGTCAGTTAAACATCCAACTTTGGCTCAAGTCATGATCTCATGGTTCACGAGTTCAAGCCCCTCATTGGCCTCTGGGTTGACAGCTCAAAGCCTGGAGCCTGCTTCAGATTCTGTGTCTCTCTCTCTGCCTCTCTACCACTCATGATCTGTCTCTTTCTCAAAAATATATAAAACATTAAAAAAAAAAAAAAGAAAAGAAATGTGAATTCTTGGTCCCTACCCTGGACCTACTGAATTAGGATCTACAGGGTTGAGCCCAGCAATTAGAGTTTTAACAAGCCCTCCAAATGAATGTCCTTTAAAGTTTGAGAAATGCTGCCTTAAAAGAAAAGACTGAACAAAACCAGAAGATGGAATAATTTACATCCTTTTAAGGTAGGATTCAGGCACCTGGAGAGGGGTGGTGGGCATTCCTAAAGTAAAGTCAGTAGAAGCAGAGGCCTGATCCAGGGTGTGGTCTGGAAGAAGCAAGGACTTCCAGATGGCCAACATTGAGGATGTCTGGACAGCTATTGGCAGGCAATTTCCAAATAATAACAGTAATAATAACAGGATTTATTGAGCCCTTATTATGTGCCATGTAGATTTCTAAATGCCTTTATTTCGGACATTCTCTCATTCTATTCTCACAACAACCCTACTAGTAGAAAAGTATTATTAGGTGATCTCCAGTTACACATGAGGAAATGCAGGCTTGGGAAAAGTAACTAAACCACCCCAGGCACACAGCTTGGGTTTGAATTTTCATAGCAATGAGGATATAGGTTGAGTTTTGAGCTAGGTGGCACAAGATTACAACTTGACCTTAGGGCTATTGGGAGCCATATCAAGATGGTCAAGTCACAAACAGATCAGCAGCAAGGAGACCAGCTAGGTGACCTCTCTCTAGCAGAGAGAGGAAAGAGACTGAGGATTAGATTTAGGGCAATGGGAATGAAAAGGAAGGGGAAGATCCGAGGAGCAGGACTTGACAAGGGATGAGATGGAAGAGGCAAAGGGGAGGCTGGAGTCAAAAACTGTCCTGGGAACTTAGTCTAGGAGGAGGCTGGAGCCATTAACCAAAGAAGAGAACAATTGAAACAACAAATTGTTTCTTCATATTGTGTTTTATTACAAAATACTTATATACCAGGTACTGTTCTAAGAGTTTTACATAGATCAGGTCATATAATTTTTACAACAATCTTAAGAGGTAGTTAGTATTATTCTTCCCAATTTATAGATGAGGAAACCGAGGCACAGAGAGTTTGAGTAGCTTACCCAGAATCACACGGTAGAGCCAGCCTCTTATTCTACTCTCCCTATAAAATAGCACTGGCATCTTCTCAATAGGATATTTGTTTTTCAAAAGAATTCATATAGTTTTCTCCCAAACTTGGAAGAAAACAGAATGTAGCCAAGTAAAGCAACAGGTTAATTAATCCAGTAGTTCTCAACCTTCTCCATGCACCAGAATCACCTGCAGAACTTTACAAATATTCCAGTGCTGGAGATCCATACCCAGAGATCACGATCCAGTTGGTATGGGGAGAGGCCAGTGTAATATTTGTTGTTTGTGAGTGGTTTAAAGCTCCGCCAAGTGCTTAATGTGCACGTAGCACTGACACTATTGAATTAACCAGTTGACAAGCATATATTGCTTGCCTACTAGTGGTAGGTGCTGTGCTCCATGCAGTGGTAGACTCCAAGGGAAAGGAAGATTCTGCACCAGCCCTAAGAGTTAATATCTTCCAGGATCTGCATGAGACTAAGAAAGAAGATAGAAACAATACTGGGGAGCAGAGCAGAGGTGGTGAATACAGCCAATGACCCAGAATTAATCCTTGGAGCCTGCTAGGAGAATCAGGGAGGACCCAAGAAGGACAGTGTTTATACTAAAGAAAGCAGATAAGGAAACCATCAGAGATTGCTGTGCAAAGTTATGCTTCCCCTTCAGAGGTCAACTGGCATAGACCAATTTGTCATGTCCTGCCTCCTTTCTCCACAAGAGGAGCTCTGAATGGTTTACGTATCCAGACCTGGGTCAGGCCCTGGCGCCTACACCACTGCTGCTGGGGCACGTCTTTTTCTTTCTTCCTGGCCAATGGGAAAAGAAGGAAAACATTCAGCAGCTGCTAAATTCCAGAGTCTTTATTTGAACTTCCCTGGACCAGGCGAGTTAGTGGTATTTATGGCTTAAAAGAATTTCCATCTGTAAGTTTATCTTCTTGTTAAAAATCAGCCATCCCCCAACCCAAAACAACCAAAGACAATAAATCAAGGCTTAAGTAAAAAGCAAATACTTATCTCTACAAATAGGAATCCCTATGTTTACTAACATACTATTTTTTTTTTTTTTTAGTATCAGGCATCATAGGAAGTTAAGTGATTGGCAGGTGGGAGTGTGCTTCCCTTCAACTACACAGAAGGCATAGAAATGAGACCAGATGATGTCCAAGCTAAGGGAGGAAGAGCTGGCTAACATTTCCCCATGAATTCCAGTGCCTCATCAAAGCTTTACCTCTCCCAAATGACGCACACTGGTGCTGTTGTTATTCTTAACGAACTCTGCCAATCCATTACTCTCCTCTTCAGTCTGGTTCCTTTCTCTTTCACAGAAACAACGGTGTCAGAACAAGCAAGTCTCCTTTCTGAGTTACTAAATGCATGTGTAGTTTTATCACTGTCATGGAGGGAATGACAGCAGAGTTTGGTGGCAGCCAACTGATACCATAAGCTACTACTGTATCAAAATGTAAAAAAGATACTATTTAATGCCTATGGCACCAAAATCTCCTCTTCTAAGAGGACTCTATGCTCCTCTTGTCCACACCTGGGCTCAAATCCGGTATCAATTATGGACCCAGACAATGGCCCCTTCCACCCTACCACACAAGTCACTCCCACTCCCAACCCACATTGTATCTCATGAGTTGGTGGGGGGGGTGTGTCATTTTCCTGCTGTTTAAGGTCAACCTCATTCATAGGTACAATAGAAAGAGCCCTTGTAAGTAGGAGGCCTATGACTACCAAATGTGTCTACTGATCAAGTTGTCGCATTGAGATATTTTCTTTCCAAAGAATTTCTGAATAATCTTTGGCAATTTTTTTTCTTTTGGAGAAATTGGGGAGGATTGCTCACTCCCTCAGAATATCATTTAACACGCATATAATATTTGAAAGTTTGGTTCCACATTTAAGCCACTTTCTATTATTTGTTCTCTATGATACAGCAAATGCCTGATAATCTATAATAATAATGCACACACACAATGTAGAATTTAAAACCTACAAATCATGTTCATGGAAATTATTTATTCTCAAACACAATTTCACTTAGGCAGATTGGCCTCTAACCAAACTCCTGGTATTTGAAGTAGTTACCCTTCCTAGGAGCTCTCTTGGTGTTGTCTGTGGTATAGGGCAGGGTGAAAAGTTGGGAGAAGAGAAACAGGCCATCATTAGCAAAAGTTTCTTCTGGAGGAAGCCAATCATTTGCTCAGGATTCCTTTTTCACAAAGGGAAAGGCACATTGCTTGGGTCCTCCTGTGTTCAAAGGGAAATCTATAGGATTCTTTTCCCCTGACAAAGTCTTCTCTTTGCTTAACCTCTTTTCTTGAGACATTAAAAAGATACAAAAAAGTTGAACTCTTACATCCATACTTTCCAGAGTTAACAACTATTAACATCTGATCGTATTTTCCTCCAGTTTTTGTTTTTGTAAGAAATAATGTTTGAGATTCCAAACTCCATCCTGTTCAGCCAGTTCACTCCCCCTCATGCAAAGGAAACCACTTTCATGAATTGGGAGAGGATACTTCCCACACCATGACTGTTTCATGGGGTGCCTGGGTGTCTGGGTCAGCTGAGCACCCAACTTTTGATTTTGGCTCAGGTTGTGATCCTAGGGTTGTGGGATCGAGTACCAAGTCGGGCTCTGTGCTAACAGTGCAGAGCCTGCTTAGGATTCTCTCTCTTTGCCCCTCCCCCATGTGCACACACACACACACACACAGCACACACACACACACTCTCTCTCTGTCTCTCTCTCTCTCTCTTTCTCAAAATAAATAAATAAGCATTAAAATATATATATTTAAATATATATACACATTTTATATACTTACGCATGCGACAAGCAATATATAGTATTACTTTCTATATGTGTTTTGTTATTTAAAATTTTTTATGTTTAGTTATTTTTGAGAGAAAGAGACAGCGTATGAATGGGAGAGGGACTGAGACGCAGAATCTGAAGCAGGATCCATGCTCTGAGCTGTCAGCACAGAGCCCATTGCAGGGGCTGGAACCCACCAATGGTGAGCCAAAGTCAGATGCTTAACCGACTGAGCCACCCAGGTGATCCTACGTGTTTTGTTATTTAAATAAATGACAACATTCTTTATATTTTCTGCAATTTGCCTTTTTTTATTATTTAACTTCAGGTTTTTAGCGATCTATCCATGTTGAAGTATGTACATCTAGTTCATTAATCCCTTTTTATTATGTATGTATCACATTTTTAATCCACTGTTGATAGATGTTTCGGTTCTTTCCAGTTTCCTGCTGTTTTCTACAAACGCTATTGTAAATGTCCCTTTGTATACACATATAAGAGTTTTCATAAGAAATATACTCAGTAGTAGAATCTATGGGTATATGGTATGCACAATTTATATTTTACTTATGTGTTGCCAAAGATTCTCAAAGTGACAATTCTGATTAACATTCCCACCAGCAGAAGGTGAGGGGACTATTTCCTCCACCTGCAGTACCTGATACTATTGGACATCTAATATTTTTCCAATTTAATGGTTTAAAAATAATGGCTAAGTATTGGTTTTATTTCTCATTTCCATTACTATTCATAAGTTTGTCTTCACAGGTTTATTGGCAATAACAGTTTTCTTTTATCATATCCTTTGCTTATTTTTCTATTATATGATTTGTATTTTATTACCAGTTTGTAAGGATCCTACATGTTCCCTGCATAGTAATCTTTTGCATATCATATACATTACAAATAAATCTTGTGTTCTTATTTTTAAATTGGTAATATATTCATCGGGGAAAAACATAAAGAGTTACAACAGTACACAGTGAAAACCTCTCTCTCATAGCTATTCTCACCTCTCCCATTCAGTTTGCCTTCTTGGAGAAAACCAATATGCTAGTGTAGACTTCCAACAGTCCTATGCATGGGCAAAAAAAAAAAAATGGTTTATATTTCCGCTGCAGTAACATTAGTTCTGCATCTTGCTATTTTCACTTAAAGATCATTCTCTATTAGTTCATACTTCCTTTCTTTTCTTTTCTTTTTTCTTTTCTTTCTTTTCTTTTCGAGGCTGCAGAGTTTTCCTTTGTATCAATGGAGCAGGATTTATTTAACCATTTTCCTACTGATTGACATTTAAATGACTTCGAATCTTTTGTTATTGAAAATCATGCTTCAATGACTTTTTCTACATACATTATTTCAAACATGGACAAATGCCAATAGGGTAAATCCTCAGGAGTGGAAATACTAGTTAAAGCTAAGTGCTTTTTCTGAAATCAAAAACACAAGAAACAACAGGTGCTGGCAAGGATGTGGAGAAAAAGGAACCCTCTTGCACTGTTGGTGGGAATGCAAACTGGTGTAGCCACTGTGGGAAACAGTATGGAGGTTCCTCGAAAAGTTAAAAATAGAACTACACTATAATCCAGCAATCATACTACTAGGTATTTACCCAAAGAATACAAAAACACTAATTCAGAGGGATACATGTAGCCTTGTGTTTATTGCATCATTGTTTACAATTGCCAAGACATGGAAGCAGCCCAGGTGTTGATGATAAAATGGAATATTACTCAGCCATAAAAAAGAAGGAAATCTTGCCATTTGCAACAACATGGATAGAGCTACAGAGTATAATGTTAAGTGAAATCAGTCAGAGAAAGACAAATACAAATGATTTCATCCACATGTGGAATTTAAGAAACAAAACTAATGAGCAAATGGGAAAGACAGAGAGAGAGAGAGAGAGAAACCCAGAAGGGAGGTGGGTGGAGGGATGGGTTAAATAGTTGATGGGGATTAAGGAGTGCACTTGTAATGAGCACCTGGTGTTGTAAGGAAGTAGTGAATCACTATATCGTACACCTAAAACTAATGCTACTATTGTAGTATTTAAAAACGATTACATTTTAACTGTATGTTAACTAACTGAAATATAAATAAACACTTTTTTTAAAAAGCATAATTTGTTCTGTTCAATTGTATTCACACTTTGTTTACAATGGATTTTTTTGTTGCCAAATAAATGAGTTAAATTTTGCTATAGTCAACTTTAAGTGCCTTTTCCCTTATAGTGTATGCTTTTATATCCTATTAAGGAAAGTCTCCCCTACTTCAAGGATAATTTTTCACATATAGGTTTAGAGTTATGTGATTTATATTTTAGGTACTTAATCCATCTGGAATTTATATTTGTGCATGGAATAGAGTAGAAATCTCATTTTATTTTTTCCCATGCAGGCGGGCCCATCTGCCCTTTCTTCATTGATTTGCAATGTAATCTCTGACACAAACTAAATTTTAGCATATACATGGCTCTGCTTTCAGGCTGTCTAATTTGATTGATCCATCCATTTGACCTACTCCAATATCACACTATTTTAATGACTACAAGTTTGTAATATGTCAGGCCATTGTTAGGACAAATTTTTTTCTAGTGTTTTTTAAGTTTATTTATTTATTTGGAGGGAGGGGGAAAGGAGAGGGACAAGAAGAGAGAGAGAATCCCAAGCAGACTCCACGCTCTTAGCACAGAGCACGACAGGGGGCTCAAACTCACAAACTGTGAGATCATGACCTGAGCCAAAATCAAGAGTCTTAACTGACTTAGCCACCCAGGCACCCCTCAAATTTTTTGATGTGCAGTAAAATCAGTCTAATCAGAGCCCTCATACATCTAACAATAATGGAGCTTGGTTTTGGAGGAAAAAGACATTTTACAGGCTGTTGGACTTGAGGTGGAGGTCCGGGTTGTGCTAACAGATAAAATTTAAAAGCTAGATTTATTTTGTTTATAAAGGTTTCATGTAGTTCTTTTGCAAGCACAGTACTTTCACAATGTCTCTGGGATCACAATGGATTTTATCTGTCTTCCCCTACCCCTATCCATGTGTGTGGGCAGGGAGAAAAGGAGTGAGAAAGTCCATGAATCCAGGAGGTTGATGAGGGTAAACAAACAAATATTTGGTTTTCAGATTAAGAATAAGAGACCCCAGAAGTGGGAGGAGGTCAGGCCACAAGTCACAGAACTCTTGTTATTTGCTGTCCTGACAACTACTAAATTTAGTAGATTTCAATGCCTCAAAGAGCCACTAACTGGCTGGTCATGATTAATTCATCAGACACCTACTACTTGACCAGTCTTGAAATGCTGGGAGGGATGGCAGCAGTGAATGTACTGATCACCAATCAAGTGAGAAAGGAGTGTTCTAGCTGCAGGGAAAGAACATGTAGAGCCCCAGAAATACGCCTGTCTCATTTCCTCAGGACTGATTAAGGGAACAACCTCTACTCTGCTTCAATGTGAACACCACTCCACAAATGCAAACTCTGCTTTCTTTCCTGCAAGTCTTTGAAGACTTCTGCACATCCTCCTAAGGCTAACTAAATAATGTTTTCATGGTAAAGCATGAAAGCATGACTATAGATCCAGAATCAAAGAAAATACACTGGATAAAAATTAACTCAGAGTAGAGCAAAGCATTTGAAATGTGGTTTTTGTATGTTGTGCAGAGAAAAAGATCTGGTTGAGTTTTCTAGTCTCTGATTTGGTGAAGCCCAAAGGATAATAGGCAATTTTACAGCCAAGATGGGTGTTTTGTTTGGGAATAAGACCAAAGAATAGGGCTTTTTCATTAATCCAACAAATATTTACTGCTCCCTACTAATACTGAGAAATCCACAGTGGACAAGACATACATGTGCCATCTTCCATGGTATTTCTATTCTAGAGCTGAAAAGGCAAACAAAAAGTCAAAATTAAATGGCGAACTATAATGATTGAGATGAAGGAAACAAAGGTCTGAGATAGAGGCCAAATGCAGGAGACTCATGTTCCATAAGGGGTCAAGGAAGGCTTATCTGAGGAGACCACTTACGCTGATACATGAGGGAAGCAAAGGAGCTGGCTAAGCAAAGACCAGGAGGAAGAAATTCCTGGCAGGTGAATGGGTCCTGAAATGGGCAGAGAGTTGGCATGGTCAAGTTCTGGAAGGGAAGCAGTGAGACAGAGCATGGTAAAGTCCATGGGGAAGGCAGGTCTAGGAGGTGTGGTTAGAGACAGGCCATGGCCAGGTGGACAAGGGTAACTCAATTCACATTTTTATCCTAAAAGCAGCAGAAAGCCTTGGGCAGTTCTTAAGCAGGAAAGTGACAAATCTGATTTACATGTTTTCCAAATCTATCTGCTATATGGAGAATGGATGAGAGGGAAGATGTTTAAGTGAAACAGATGGTAGACTAAGGTGGAAAATGAAGAGGCCAGAAAAATGGAAAGACTGAACAAGGAAGTGGACTCAACAAGGCTTGTTGACAGACTGTATTGAGAAGGTGAGGAAAGGGACGGAATCCAAAGCAACTTTTACGTTCTTCATTTGAGTAGCCGGGTGGATGAAAGTGCCTTTTACCGATTTGGCCATATGGGAAAGACTGGGTGAGGGAGGGCACAAATTGGAGGTAGAAATTAAGTGTTCCATTTAAAAAAATTTTTTTTTCAACGTTTTTTATTTATTTTTGGGACAGAGAGAGACAGAGCATGAACGGGGGAGGGGCAGAGAGAGAGGGAGACACAGAATCGGAAACAGGCTCCAGGCTCCGAGCCATCAGCCCAGAGCCTGACGCGGGGCTCGAACTCACGGACCGCGAGATCGTGACCTGGCTGAAGTCGGACGCTTAACCGACTGCGCCACCCAGGCGCCAAGTGTTCCATTTTAATTTGCACATATATCATTTTGAAATTCCGAGGAGAGGTTGAGCTGGAGGCAAAAATTTTGGAGCTTCCAGCATGAAAGATACTGAACATGGGAAGAAATGAGATCATTTAAGGAGAGAGTATGGATATGCACAAGAAGAGAGACCAGATCCAAAGTCTGAGAAGCATCAATGCTCAAGGTGAGGAAAAAGGTGAGACTCACACAATGGCCCATGAAGGAGGAGGACAAACTGTAGAGTTCATTGTTATGGAGATAAAGAGAGCAGTCAAGAAGGATGGAGGGATTAAGGAGAACATGCCTGGGATTCTAGCTCTTTGCAGCCAGTTTCTCAGAAGGCACCTGCTCCTCCTGGTGGCCTGTGTACCAGAAGTTCAGGGATTTACTGCTCAAAAGGATTTGTTGGCCAGAGGACTATTGCTGCCCATCTGAGGGTTAATGGCTTTGAGGCAAACTCTGATAGAGCTCATCATGGGAGATCAGGAACTTAGTACTTCATCTCTGCATCACTGTACCCGGTCCTTGCTGCTGCCATAATTCCTGACTTCCTAGCTTTTGTATTTTGTGCTATTTCAAGACTATACCTTAAGTACTGCTCTAAATGGCATCACGTTTTTCAGGAAAATATACCCTCATCCATTAAAATTTTAAATATTCATATACTCTGACCTGGTATTTTTACTTCTGTGCTCTCATAAGGACTAAGATAAATGTTCAAGAATGTTCCAATTTGTAGTATGGTTTGCAATAGTAAAAAAATTGGAACAACTTAAAAGTCCCTTCATACCTAGGTGGTAAATATTCAAATATGACCTAACAATACAGTTGAATGTTATGTAGCCATTGGGGAAAAAATATAGTCCTTCTAGATGTGCTGACATGGAAAGGCGACCATGATATATTGTTTTGCTGCATGTACTTCCCTCTCCTTGCCTTCTAACAGAACCCCAGCTTTGTTCTGGTCTCCACCCCCTCCCCAAGGAAGCCCATGTGACTCAGGCTTTAGCCAATCTATGCATTCACCTAGAAACTCTAAATTTGAAGATCCTCTTTAAATCTGTTCTCAACTCATTAGCCAAAGAGATTTTTAAAAACCTAATCAATGTCACCTTCTTCTCATTGTCTTTGGAATAAAGACCAAGATCTGTACAAAAGTCTATGAGGCCTTGTGTTATCTGACCACTGACTGACCATCCATGATCCCTCTCCTGCTTATTCTCTGGGCTCCAGCTTTACTGGCTTCCTTTCTGGTCCTTGAATCACAATGTTTCTTCCTGCCACATGACCTTAGAATGAGATGTTCTCTCTGCCATCATCCTTCAGATAACTCAGATATCACCTTCTCAAGGAAGCCTTCCTGACCATTCAAGCTGGATTAGATCCATCTGTTTTTAAGTTCAAAAACATTATATGCCTCTCCCTCTTAGCCCTTCTTGTGATGTATAGTCATGCATTAACACAGTGGTTATTTGATAAACAGTTATCTCCCTCCCTCAACTCTAAGAACTTTGAGAGAACTGTACCTGTCTTACCCCAAATTTTATCAGTATCATTCTGCATAGAACCTGGGCATAGTAGTTACTTCACAAATGTTTATCCAATAAGTGAATCTGGAACATACATAGAGTAGGAGCTCCACTGATCATCAGTCAGTCAAACTATGTTGGAGATGGGGATTTAAATTTGTTCTGTTAATTTTCATCAATTCAACTAAAGTGACTTTAAGATTTAAACATAATATATTCTTCCTTCCTCCATCTAATCCATCAGTAAATCCCATCAACACTACCTACAAAACGCATCCCAATTTCCCCATATCTCCACCATCACCATCCTCCCATTCTCACATTTAGAATATCCCCCAAGGCTTGACTTTCTATTCTTCTCCCTCTCTTAGAAACACCCTGCCCCATAACCCAGGAGTTGAGTTATGGTTATTCTTGTTTTCCCTTTGACCTAGCAGCCAAGCTGTTATCTCAGCCTTCCTAGTCTTCTCTGTAACATTCCCCTTCCAGGTCCTCTCTGCTTTTACGTACAATAACACAAACTCTTCCTACTTTTGTAAATGTCTCTTTCCATTCCAAAAACTCAGAATCACAAGATAGGATTGGAAGTATCCCTTGAGGTAACCTGTTCAAACTTCTCAATTTTTTAGATGAGAAAACTGAATCCCAAAGGCAATCCCATGGTTGAATCAATACCTGAGTTAAGCACTTGCTCTAGAGATCTTACTGGCTCTCCTTTAACACTGTCTTCTTCTTTGTCTCCAAAATGTTCTTCCCAGTTTGGCTATTGTGTCTTCCTCTAATGGCAATAATCCCAACCTTCCCCTACTCAAAAAAACAAAACAAAACAAAACAAAACAAAACAAAAAAACTTTAAGGGCTTCTAACACTTCACTTGAGAAGTCTACTCACTGATCCAGGATATGCTGCTCACAGATTTAAACTCAAACCACTCAACCTGCACCTGGCACTCAGGTTTCCCAAACTGATACCTCTCTTGTCAGCCTCAAAGAACAGAAGGGAAATCAACAGAAGCAAGATATTGAAAGACAAGTTTCACATCAACATAAAGAAGAACTTTCTAATTATTAAAATTGTTCTCCAGTGGCATGGGTTTCCTCTGAGCAACCCTCAGTATTCAAGAACAGGCTAGACATGTAACAAACATATAACAAACTTCTTTTATGGAGATGAGCAGGGAAAGTGGGTGAGATTTTGTCCAATTAATTACAACTCCGCTCCAACATCCATAATCCCTCACACAATAACCTGCCCCAAGGTTCCTTTTTACATGCAAACAACTTCTAGCTATTCTCCACATGGCCCCACACTTCCCAGTCCTTCTATGCCTTTATTTATGTTGTTCTTCTTGCCTGAAATGTCTCTTCCAGCCATCTCCATGAAACCAATTTAAATGTCACTTCTTCTATGACACCTTTGCAGATATTTACAGTTGGGTCTGTCTCTCTCTCTCTCTTCCTTAGCACAGAATCATATAATTATTATCTCCAAGGTGGATTAGATGGAATGTTAATGGACATCAGGTCCAAATACCTAGGATTCTGTTCCCTTGCTATCCTCTCTTCCAGGGAGTCCTGCACACCGCAGCTAGATATAGCCACATATTCTTCCTTCTTTTGCATTTTTTTTCTGTTAAAGGGCTTCTGGTATCCCTACATGCCCCTCAGCCCTGCAGTTAAA
This sequence comes from Panthera tigris, assembly GCF_018350195.1. Taxonomy (NCBI): domain Eukaryota; kingdom Metazoa; phylum Chordata; class Mammalia; order Carnivora; family Felidae; genus Panthera; species Panthera tigris. Next base: position 163,549,247 of record NC_056667.1, read on the forward strand.
GGTTTCCATAAGCAGTGCCCACACCTGACTTTCCTAGCAGAGAAGTCCCTCCCCTTTGATCAGACGACTATCTGAACTTCCACCTGTGTTTCCTGACCTTCTTCCCTGTAGGCTCCGGCCAGTCTCTCAACCCTAAATGCTTTCCCTTTTCTTCTCTGCTAGGAAATGTGTAAGACTTCCCTCTAGAAAGACTGTCTTGGCTAAGAAGGCTGCTTTTTTTATTTGAAATCTCCTGACTACTTAGCAATATAGAAATCAAACATCTGGCTTTATACCAACAGCAAATTGTTTTCTAGATGTTATGAGTATTGACATCTTCACTCCCCACTGGGAACATGACCCACCTCATATTTCCTTTACCCACTGCCACCCATTCAACGTATCGAATACACAGAGACAATAAACACTTGTTGGTGTTCATTAAACATATTATATCTTATCAACAGTCATCTTTTTTTAAATTTTTTTTTAATGTTTATTTATTTTTGAGACAGAGAGAGACAGAGCATGAACGGGGGAGGGTCAGAGAGAGGGAGACACAGAATCTGAAACAGGCTCCAGGCTCTGAGCTGTCAGCACAGAGCCCGACGCGGGGCTTGAACTCACCGCGAGATCATGACCTGAGCCGAAGTCGGCTGCTTAACCGACTGAGCCACCCAGGCGCCCCAACAGTCATCTTATCAAACAATAGCCCAAACTGTATTTTGTGCTGAGAAGCCAAGCCAGATAGAGAATTATCTAAAAAAAAAAATGTATTGGTAAGGGGAGACCAAGAGGAGAAATTAAATACTAGCAGTGAAACAAAGAGGTAATAAACCCTTAGTAGTTTCCTAAAAGAGCAGGCATGATTGCTTTAATTGAAGCAGAAAGACATGAACACCGGAGATGTGCTCATTTAACACCAGGCAGATGAATTAGAAAAGACGCCCCAAATATTTTTTCCCTGAGTGATGTATTATGTGATGAAAAGCTTGTAATACGTTATAGGTGTCCCTTTGGCATAGGATTTAACCCGTTGGTGCAGTGTCTGGATTTCTTGGTTTGCTTCTGTCTGCCTTTGGCCATTAAAAGGAGACTGAACTGAGAGCAGAAATGGAGCCTTATAAGGGTTTGACATGCAAGGTGAAGTCTTTCTGCAGATTTATGCTGAGAATTTACAGTAGCTTAAGAAGAATTGCAAAACCAGAGTACAATATGAAAGTTATTCCTTAGAGACAGATCACTCTGAAGTCTGGCTGCAAGTGGTCTTTGTGCTTAAGCTTCCAAGCCAAATGACGGCAGATGAATACACTGCTAGAAACTGGAGATGTGGCATTTCACTCTTTCAAATGTTTCCAGAAAGGCGATTTTTACCGCAAGAAAATCTTTAGAACAGAACCAAGCCACCTTTGTAGACCTTCACCCTGGCCCAGGCCCAGTGCCTAACTGGGCCATCAGAAGAAGGAAGCTTCTGACATGGCCTCAGTGAGTTTGGGTCAGGAGTAGAAAAACAAGTCCTCTCTTTATGCCCTTTGTGTCCTGTTCACCAGTAGAACCCATGGGCATGCTCTTCAAAAGCAATTAGCATTGCTGACAAAGCTACCAGCTTGCATACTGTCTTTCACAATAAAATTATTTTAAAAATTTTAACAGAACACATGGTTTCTTCCCTTCGGTGCTATGCTGCTAGCTCATTAAAAAAAGAAGAAGAAGAAGAAGAAACGTGTATTATGACCTCTAAATGTTTTTTTGCGGTGCTTGCATACAGCCAGCCCAGCTCCGTCTCATATTTGGCAAGTTTAATGAGTTTCCTCTCTTATCTCTCTTTTCCATCATTAAGATAATTCTTGAAACATTTAAGCAAGAGTGGGTTCAGCCCAATACTCATAAAGCTCGCTTTCCTCTGCCTTCTGGGTCACGCTGACCCAGTCTTAAGGTAATCACTCTGGCTGGATCCTATTAGCTATTGCTGGATCCTGTTAGCTATTGAACACCCATCTAATGGTATTCTGATCTATGTAGCATCTTCCTCCAGATTACTGATGATTACGACATGTGGGGGAGCATAAAAAACCAGGGTACAATAGAAGTGGAGCATATACTCTGCTTCCTTTCGACCCATCGTGCCCATGCCACAGACCTAGATCCAGACTAGCTGGGAACTATTTTCTGACTGCTGCCCTAGTCTCCAAAATCTGTTACTATTCTTTTGTTGAGTTTGGAATAAATGCCTCCTTGCATTTGTTGGCCTTTGAGTTTCATCTGTGGTGATTAGTCTTAGCATTCTCTTTTGTGTCTACTAATGAGATGATCTCACCACCTATTCCATATCTCGATTTCATCCTCCCATGATTCCAGACTCCTCTTTCCCTTGGTCTCCTTGTTCCAGGTTACAGTCCTAGAAGGAACACACAGCAGATTTTAAATGTGAGGCTATTTCTTTTCCGTGGCCTCTTTTCCCAGCCATTTGGCAATTGCATAGCCTATCTTTCCCTCTAGGATTGTTCCATTATAGAAATGTATATGGATTAAATAATAACATTCCTCACCATCAGGCTTGGAGGGGTGTGGTGGGACACAAAGTGCCTGACTCAGGCTTTCCCACAAATCTGAGAAATGAATCTAGAGAGTTCTGTTATTCTTTAACAGATGTCTTTGAAAGGAAAAAGATGGAAAGAGAGCAGATGTTCTGGGTCCACCTAACAAAGTTGATCTTTGAGTCAGGTGTGAAGCCAGACGGACCCACAGCAGAGCAGACAGACATGACATAACAGCTCGATCTAAAACTTTCACCCCAAGAACTGACAAACTGGGTGTCTCCTTTTTTGAACTCTGGCTTTGAAACGGGTGTTCCAGCAGCATGTGGGACTCTACAACTCAGACCAGGAAGCTAATTTTTGTCTAAAGTTAGGAGCTCCACTGAGGAAAAACAGAAGATCACCAACGCCAGGTTACAGTATTCTACTGATCTAGCATGAAATCCTCAAGAACACTATAGATTTTCCATCTATTTAGGATTGCAGTGACAGGCCTTACACTCCCAAAGATGTAACTGAGGGACAAGCAAGTTAGCTTATTTGAAACCTTTTCTTATTAACACCAATAACAATTAATTACAAACATTTATTCTGATTTATGGACACCTGCTCAGCATCAACATCACAGACCCACCTCACCAATTATTCAGCGATATAATGGCACATTCATTTGGCTCAGAGGAGTCAAGACTTTTCTAATTTCCTGTATAGCCACCTTTAGCTCTGTGTATATCTTCCTAGTTTAAATTACCACCAGGCCTCAAACATATTTGCCTGGTTTTGAAAACAGCGGGAGGTGCTTTTTGAAGTTTCTGAAATGCATACCCATGCATACATGCATATGTGTGCATGAACACACACAGAGGTCACTCAGTCCACAAGCAATATGATAAGATTCCTTTTGTGCAAAAGTTTTCCAAGGACTTGGTATCACTCAGATGTGCAAAAGTTGTCCCCCCCCCCTTATTTTAATGATCTATCACAATTAGAAGTGTTTCTTATTTATAACACTATTTTTGCAACAACAAAGAAATGTGGGATAAGTGATGACCAAAATGACTTTAGAAGTCAGGGTAGGACATTATTTTCTGCTATTAGTCCTTACCAATGTCAAGTGCAAAATTTAAATTAACAACACTTCCCTTATTGGAATGACTTCAGCACTTTTGCTGCCTTCCATTGATTTCTATTTACTTTGGCAGCCACAGGCAAGAAGAACATATTTCTGTGCCTGATGAAGCAACCTCAGGCTTCACGAGGGTATATAGATGCAAATGTCACGATGAAATGTTGCTGCTAGCTTATTCTAAGAATTAACATAATACAGGAGGAACACTATTTATGTAGTGTTCCTGCAGGCCTTAACTTCCCGTTAGTGTTGTGTTAGAGCAGTCTCCAGCTATATTTCTCCTATTAACAACTGGTCTATAGTACTTTAACCTAGCAGTAAATATGATGTCAAAGCCATTTTAAAACTAAACAGCCTACCTGCAAATATGTCATATGCCAGATATTCCCAACCGGGGGTAACCTTGACCCCATGTTGGCTCCTGGGGAAGAAGCTGATGCTTATGCTCTGTCACTAAGTTACTGTTGGCAATTGGTGTATATAAAGGGTTGTTCTTCATTAGAAATACCAATAATAAATATTTCTGAGGTCCAAGTTGGCTTCAGAAGGCATAAAAATCTACAGAAGGAACAAAATAAGCCTGGGATTCATTGTCCAGGGTTTTTTTTTTCTTATTTTGAAGCTGTTGGCCTCAGGTTTCTTAGAGTTGAAACCCGGTAGAATCAAGACAACCAGAAGATTCTCCTTCTCTTTCACACTTTAGCACCTGCAATACAAATCCAATCACACAATGGCATAGTCAATTCATCTACCAAATGTAACGAAGCAGTAATGTGAATCATCATATTTTTCTTAAACCCTGTCTACCATATCCTGGCATTTCAAACATTTGCTAACAGTGAGTGGCTTCCCTGGCTTTATCAATAATGTAGAACTAAATAAAGTTAAAGCTAAATGTTTCAAAAGTGAGATCACCCATAAAGGACTAAAGAAGACACTTTCTCACTCTGCTTTTAAATGAAAAAAAAAACTTGGTTGATCCTATGTCAACCTCAATCCCTTCTCCTAGGACTGGAGGTGATATCAGGAAGCCACCCTGGTGTGAGGAAAGGGTACCCAGAGGACGCAGCAGGAGCCTGGTTGAAAGCTGGCTGCGAAGAGGGGTGTGTTGATAGCTCATTCAGCCGCAACTCAGCCAAAGCACTTGAACTAATACTCCCTCTGGCATGGGTCGGGGGAGGCACCAACTCCTTTAATGACCCCAGAGAGTCAAGACTTCTGTTTTATGTCTTACCGCAATTATTGGGAGAGCAGGCGGGTAAGTCGAAGCAGCTGTGGGGCCACATGCCCATTAACCACGATGTGCTGCCCCTTCAGATCCTACCTGCACAGGCACTCACCACACCAGACCTGGGTTTAAATCCAGTTCTCTGAGGCACTATGTAGAAATGCCACTTCTCAGCAATTCTGAGCTACTTCTGAATGGGGCTATGCACTTACGCTTCACCTCTTTGAAGCATTGGCTAATGATATTCATAGAAGAAAATTAACCAGTCCCCTATGGAAGTGGAAGATTCTTGATGAGAAAGTTTCTGCAGCAGAAAACATCTCACAGTGTCTCCTGCCATTTTGATCCATACTGGAGCTAATGGTCTGACCTAAGCAACCGCACTAGTTGCCTGTCAGTGGCCGTTACTCAGTCAGGGCCTTCCTCTGACTCTCCTTTACTCACCCTTAGCCATTCAACAAACCTGTCCTGACTCCTACATGCCAGATGCTGGGAATAACCCATGAGCAATTCTGACAGGGTCTAGCTCCCATTCAGCTTCTAAGTCAAGAGACAATCACCATGAAGTGGGATGAGTGGCGGGAAATGAGAGCAAAAACTGTATTCACGGTGACTATGGTGGTCCCCAGACCATCCACACAGAGCCCACCTCACCCTCCCTTGGTAAAGCCATCTTTAAAGGGGGCAAAGAGGGCTCTTGAACCACTTTGGCTAAAAAGCAATGTCTAGTATTCGAGGTCCAGATTTGATTTCTATCTCTATCTTTCAAAGTTTTCCAGGTTAAAAAAATAAATTTAAATGTGGACTCCTGCCACCTTAGAATATAAGCAAAGACTGGATTTTGTGAGGTCCTGCATCCAGTGACCAATTTCTTTATAAGGTACATTTCTAAAATTTATTGTGAGGTAGTATTGGGGGATTTAAAATGTATTTAGCCATTAAATGGATGTAGTGGTGTTTACTGTTATCTGTTCAGCACTTATTCCGGTCTCACTGGGTACCAGGGACTGTTCTAAGCACTAGTTTTAACCTGTTACAGCCTCACTGGAATCTACAAGAGGTGCTGTTATTATCTCCATTTAGAGATGAGGAAACTAAGCATCGAGAGGTTAAATGACTTCCACAGGGTCACACAGCAGGTGGGAGTAGCAACTCCCACACCATCCTTTCTAAGCTGTCTGGCTATCTCTCAGGGAACTCTCTGAGAATGACAGTCTGAAGAGCCCATCCTTAACCCCAAAACTCCCTCTCCTTTGCTGTCTACCAGAAGTGCCCTCACTTGGATGCCGTGTCCAGAAAAAAGTCTGCTCCATATCAGGAGAAACAGGAGATCTTCAATCCCGATGCCTGCAGGTTCCTGCTGCCAGGGAGGGAAGAGACAAAGTGGAGTCTGGCCCCATGGCTCCTGATCCTAGACCTTTGGGAGGGTAATCTTATACTAAGAGAATCTCAGAGAAAACAAAGTCTAATAATGAAAGCTTTCAGAGATGCCAGGCAGAACCTTCTCACACAAGATCTGCAAGAGTCTGTGCTCCAGGGCTGGGTGATGGGACAGACAGAGCAGGCAGGTGGTGGAAGGGGCAGCTGGGCTCAGACCAATCTCAACAGTCAAATGCTAGGGCTTTTTGGACCACAGTGCCCTCCCTGCACCACACGGCACAGAAGTTTTCACTAGGAAAAGACAAGCATTGGTTTCTTTCCCCCAAATCTAGATATAATGTGTAACCTTGACGATGTCAGTGTAATAGATACCATCAGTCTAATTCCAAGAATTTCACAGAGAACTGCCCTTGCACATAGGCAGTCAGCATTTGAAATCTTGTACCACAAAATCAAAAACCTGCAGTTAACAGAACGGAAGGAATCAACACACAGACAAAACTATTTTCAAAAGTAACAGAGTGAGTTCCCCAACCCTGGAAGTATTCAAGAATCACGTGGCCCAGATGTTACAGAGGGAATTCATACATCTAGGCGGTTCAACTAGATGGTTATCAATGGTATCCAAATCTAGACATGCACCAAGATGTAGCGAATTTTGGAAAAGTACATATTACCAGGCCCGATGCCATATGGTCAGATTCATTAGGTCTGGAATGGGACTTAAGGAGTCTGTAATTTTCAAAAAAATTGCAGCTATTCTAGTGCCCACCACCCCCAGCCCAGGACTGGGACTTTTTGCACAGGATAACTTCCGTGGCTCCTTTATACTGGAGAGGCTATGATCTCTTGCCGAGGCGATGGGCCTCATCTACCACATATTTACAGGTAGAAAAATGCCAGTGTAGATTGCTTGTCACTGGGGAGTGGTTTTTACCCCCACACAATGTGGTGGTTTGCATATTTGCTGATGTTTCCCCCAAAAGCACGCGGGAATGAATCATTATTGAAACAATTTACTTTCAGTTAGTGCATGAATGCCTTCCCATGATGCTCTGATGCTTTGTTTGTCCTCCTATAAAAATTATTTATGACCCAAGTGTGATCTTTTAAATCAGAATACTTATTCCTGAAATCAAAGCTCTAGCATGCTAATGCAAGTAGAAACCTTGATAATTTTTCAAAGCCACGTTGAATATTCAAAAGCTGGAACTGAAGGAAAGGAGTTAACATTAATTAATATTTGAAGCAGTAAAATAAAAGCAACAGTGAAGCTAATTTTGCAGGACAATTAATCATGAGTCTTGCTAATTACACATGGGATTTTGCAAATGATTTTTTTCTCAGGTAGCAAAGTAAAAATGATAATCCGCTACCCATCAAAATCATTGGCTTCTCACCAATGTCCCCAGCAAGAGCAATTAGTGGGAACAGTAGAGCCCTGGTAATTGCATGTCAAGAGAGGAGAATGTGAGAATTTTAATTGCTCTAAATAAAGACCACTTGCTCATATGTACACCTGATTGTCCAAAACAACTCTGCAAGCTGGAGCAAGCGTGCCACCACCTCCAGGTGCCCACATAAAAATAACTCGGTGGAAGCAGTGTGTTCCCAGCAACCCATGCAGTTTCTGCAAGAAAATATCAATATGCCTTCACATTCTGAACTGCAGTGTCATCACTGGAATATAAGAACTACAAAAAAAAAAAATCGCCCACTTGGGAAAATGTGCATATTCTTTATATTTGCCAAATATTTATTGCTGACATTTTTTTTGAGGAACTTTAACTATCTACAAGGTGCCAAGGGCTTCAAATTTACTGAATTTTAGGATCACCAATAAAATGTTTTTAACAAGACATCTCAAGAGGGCATAAAATTAAAAATTACCATATTCATGAGTGTAAGCCTCTAAGATTGCAATGCTATAAACTGGATGTTTATAATTTGCTTGTGGCTTTCTTAATTAAAAACTGGTAATTAGAAACTCAAGTACTATTTTTATACTTCATCTTCTACACTTTCCATGCTACTGTTACTTTTCAGTTTAATATATGTACACATGGATGCACACAATTGCAAATGATCAATAATATTTAACTGTGTGTCTAAAACCTAAATGATGATGGATACATTTAAATATTGCTTTCCAAGAGATTATTATTCCAATGGCCATGTCGTGGCTTAAACATTTAGTTTAAACAAGACAGCTACCATTTCTTGCTCTTCCAAACATGCATCATTTACTCTCATTTTTAAGCCGAATTGCTGAATTGCCTTCCAAGTAGCACTGGTATCTATTGTCTGCATGCCTAGCCTTGCATCTTTAAGTACACCATATTGAGTACACCACGCACTTCCTGCCATTAGCTTTGTTGGCTGGGCATTCAGCTCGGAGCAGTAACCTTAGCTTACCGCTATACCTTCTTTGCACCTCCAAAATTGTACACATGGTTTACTACACCAGGACTACTTAAAAGCAACTCGGGAGGGCTGCTTCCTTCACTGAATTACTAGCAGATCACAGGTGTGTATCTGGCTCCCGGAGGTGACTCAGGTAATAACACTAGGATGGTGATTTAAATGGTTAGAAGCTTTACCCGGGAAGGCCATCCTCGCAGTCCTATCATTTTGTAGACAGTGCTCACAAATGGCAGATTATTTAGTCAGCCTCCTTAAGTGATTGCTTTTGATTTTTATGATGTTTTAAAACAGAAACCTTTGAAGATGGGTGCTTTCCTGTCCAGGCGCAACCATGGTGACATCTTCAATTAGAAGTCCTTCTTCGGGTCATATGTCATATATATGTATCTCATGAGACCTTAATCAAACCTCCACTTTTTTTCTTCAGACATCAGTTTGGGACCGAAAAGGATCTAAGTCAGGAACAATCATTATTTACTTAGAAACATTACCGAGACACAAAAGAACATGCCATCCACTTTTGTAGGAAGATTTTTGAGAGGGTCTAGAATGAAATAACAAAGAAAAGAAAGCCGTGAGTGAAACAAAGCTTACTGGGTAAGAGCTTGATGGCTGTATCTCGGGTGGCTCTAAGAAGTCTGATGCAAGTTATAAGATGATTATCTACAAAACGCATAGTTTTTACAGATCAAGACAACAAGTACATACTATTATTCTAAATTTCTAAAGAGCAAAAGGAGTGAAGTGCAGAATTCTCCAACTCTATTCCCTGAGCTGCTAAAGTTCTTTGAGCAGAATTTAGAATGCTCACATATATATTTTATTTCCCGGGTTGTCTGGTGTTAACACCAGGGGCTTGCTAAAGTGCTATTTATATTGCTGCTCATTACTGGGCAGGAGAAGGACAAGGAAGCTTTTTGATCAAAATGTGTAATTTCCCAACATTAAATGTTTATAAAAGGGTGTTACAGTAATAAGGGGTTAGGTGTGCCAGAAGTTTCCAAATCAAGGGCCAAACCATTTCAGAGTGAATTTGGCATAAGTATGCCTAGATTCCAGCTACCCATTAAGGGAACAGAGTAGAGCTTGGCTTGACCTTTGCCCCGCACAACTCCCAGGACCTTTTGTGGCTTTTCTTGACAATAGCATCTGCAGACATATTGGTAATTTTTAACACCATGGCAGACTTCCACTGTAACAAAGCAGATCTATTATATTGGCCCTTTGATGGAGTTATGGTGCCACATCAATTAAATGAAGCAGAGACAGTGAGCTGACTTCCTATCACCCATCATTTGGGAAGAGAATCAACTTTCTGCACCCATATCAGTTTAGCATCTATCTATCTATCTATCTATACACACACACAGGGAAAGAAAGAAAGAAAAAGAAAGAAAGAAAGAAAGAAAGAAAGAAAGAAAGAAAGAAAGAAAGAAAGAAAGAAAGAAAGAAAGAAAGAAAAAGAAGGAAGGAAAGAAAGAAAGAAAGAAAGAAAGAAAGAAAGAAAGAAAGAAAGAAAGAAAGAAAGAAAGAAAGGGAAAGGAGAACAATAGCACCAAAAAATGATGAAGCTGAACAACCCAGGGTCAGTCACTTACACTCCTGGATTTCAGTCGCCTCCTTTGGTTTTAGACCAGATCAGAGGTCCTTAATCTGAATTGCCTAGATCCCCTGGGGGATCCACTGATGGTCTTCATGATATCCATGAATCCCCTGAAATCCTGGACCAAATATTGCATGTTTGCACCTATACATGTTTTCAGGGTTCAGCTTTATAGCTTTTATGAGATTCTCAAAAAAGATCGTGATCCAATAAGGATAAAATCTACTGAAATAAATGGTCGCTCAGGCCTCTTGCAGTTCTAGTTTTTTATAGTAAGGGACTATTATAATCCTGTTTCTAAATTAAGCTGCTCCAAAAAGGCTCTCTCTTGTCCAAAGACACCTAGAGCTCAAAATCTTGTTTTAATTGTATAGTTTCATATCATTGCCTTCCCTATAGTCTGCATGCACCTAGAAATTTGACATCCCTCAACAAATACTTGACAAGACTTCACTTTAGTTCTCATTGTCTAATGCTCCTTCCATGGTACAGTACTTCACTGAGCTGTTTTAATAACCTGAAGGAAGAAAAAAGAGATGAGCACTTTCCTCCATTGCTGGTCCTTGAACATCTTGATGACCTGAGTAGTAACAGATCATGTGAGTCAATAATACCGATAGGGCTGGTGAGTTGGCTGACGTTAGCTATACTGTTATTGTCATCACATTGCAAATTTTATTTGTCTAATCAGCTGTTAGAAATGAACCATTATTGTGGTCTCCACGCTGGACAGTCTTGCTATGTTCTTTCTACGCTCTTAAGGTTTCTTCAACCAGTATGTCATAGACTTCAAAATGGCTGCTAAAACCAACATGACCTGTATCCATGTTAAAAAATAAAGGGAGGGGAATGTGGGTGCCTCAGCTGGTTAAGCAGCTGACTCTTGATTTCTGCTCAGGTCATGATCTCATGGTTCATGAGATCGAACCCCGTGTTGGGTTCTGCGCTGACAGCTTGGAGCCTACTTGGGATTGTCTCTCTCTTTCTCTGTACCTCCCCCCTCCCCACTCTCCTGCTTTCTCAAAAATAAACAAGTAACCATTTTTTTTAAAAAATAAAGGGATAGGAAATTCAAGAAGCTGGAAAAAATGATGGAATTTGTGGATGAATGGGCACTTGGGACTCCATGGAACTAACTCTTCAAACACATCCAATGGCATGAAATGAAAGCACATGCCATGGATTATTCACAATAATTAGAGAGTCTAAGGGTGCTTGCTCTGATATAACAGAAGTAGAATTTGAAGGGTAATCAAGGCAGCCAAAGAGAAGCAGGTAATTTTTAAAAATAAAAAACATTACAAAAACACTTGGATTCTTAAATGGTAGGTTCTAATGTTTGAAATGTAAACACGGAAGTGTCCGTCTCTTGAATTGTAAACTGGAGGGGTGACCTAAATGGCCCTCTTCAGCATTATCATCCAGTAAGTAAATCGCTAAAGTCAATAAAGAAGACATTTGCTCTTGGGTATGAAAGATAAGGAAATAGGTGGTGGGCAGATGGTAAAATGAGAAGTTATGGCAGGAAGACAGGAACACACAGGATACAGGAAGGTGCGGTGGCAGCGTAGGGGCAGCGTGGTCTCATTCTGTACTCTTGCAACTCCGTGGCTAGTCAGGGCTGGCCATGGTCAGTAGGTGATCAGGTATTCAAGGAGAACTTAGGTATTGCAGGGAAGAATTGCCACCTAGTATAGAGGTTAGTGACCTCCAGTCCGGGTGGTCTAGTCCACCCAGCATGAAGTGGATACAAAGTGATATCATGTCGTGCAAAACTTTGCCTGCAGACCCGAAGAAAATAAAGCTGTCAGGCTTTTATTAAAATAGTTGGTCTCCAACATAAGTTTCCAACAGAGAGAGAAGTACACTGTGTGTACTAAGGCAAAGACAGCCCCCTCTGTAAGCTGGGGCATGGCAGGTCAACGAGCAGGGTTAGGTTCTTGCCACTGGAGACTGAGAAGTGCCTTGGGCCACCCACAAGAGGCCGTGCCTGTGCCGCCCACCTGATGATTTCCCAAGGGCTGTGAGCAAAAGCCCAGTTGTCTTTAGAGTCACTATGCCCTGAATTTAAAGGAAAACACTGTTCGTAGACCCAGAGAATGATTAAGGGGAGAAAGAAGAGAAATGATTAAGGGGAAAGAGGAGAAACCATGATTACAAACATCAGGGAGAACTGCTGATCCAGCCTTCTTTGCCTCTTCATTTCCAAAAGGTATCATCTTCACAATCAAGAAACCCCTTCCTTGTGCAGTAAAGCAGGTCAGCCTGAGCCAAGCCATCATCTTTCTAGACCATTATTCACTCCCCTTCCATCTGCCCCTTGAACAAAACATCCATGCCTTCTGCTTTCCTATGTCAACCTGTCCTTTTGGGGAGCTCTCATTTTAGAAACAGCTGTTTCATGTTTCTACCCACGTTTCTGGTTCTCTTCTCCTCGACCTTTTTAAACAAGCTCTTGGCCTGTGTTCAAATGGGGAGCACTTAGAAGGCATGGTGGAAGAGAAGAGCACTTGGGACACTGAGAAGAGGTGGCCAAACAAGAACGCCCGCAGGGAGGTCTGCCAACACCCATGGAGGCCCCGACTCCAAGAAGAACTTGGCCATTGTTGCTCGGCAGATTGCAGATCAGGGTCTAATACTCTCTCTTCCCCTCACAAACTGTGAAACTGGTTGAGATTCCTCAACATGTGATGTGTAATTCTTCATTACTAATATGGAAGAAACAGAGAGACAAGTTATTTCCTGATATAAAAGATATGTTTTCAGGGCACCTGGGTGGCTCAGTCAGTTGAGCATCTGACTTCAGCTCTCAGGTCATGGTCTCACAATTGGTGAGTTCAAGTCCCATATTGGGCTGTCTGCTGTCAGCACAGAGCTTGCTTCCTCTCTCTCTCTCTCTCTCTCTCACTCTCTGCCCCTCCCCTGCTCTCTCTCTCTCCCAAAAATAAATAAACATTAAAAAAAATAAAAATAAATAAAAGATACATTTTCTTTCTCCTTTTTGGCTTTCTAAATGTTGGATTACATTTTCATGTGTTTCCACCTCACTCTGCCAGAGACTATGTGGTCAGTGAAGTCTTTATTAAAGCATTTAAAATACTGCAGAAGTCTGCATAGCAGTTTAGACAAATTCGCATCCTATGAGGTATATATGCAATTAGTCAAAACAAAACAAACAAAAAAACAATGTCTTTTCAAGGATAAGGAGACTTGCAAGAATCTCAAAGCATTTTGTAATTATTACATTTTGAGATGGAATATATATATACATATATATATATACACATATATATATACACACACATATATATATATACACATATATATACATATATACATATACATATATATATATATCTTAATGGCTAGCACCAGAATTTTCCTTAGGGAGTAAATTACCTTTGTTTACAAAAATATCTTGACAAGCTTTGAGGGGGCGATGGCTAACCCCAGAGGACCCAGGGTTAGCAGGAGCTAAGGTAACAAAAGAAGTAAAATTGCTTTTCAGAGGGAGGGAGAGAGAAGGGGAAAGGAAACCAAGGGACAGAGAAGCAGGAGGATGACATGAGATGGGACTTGAAGATTGACACAATGGTAAAAAAATAAAAATAAAAAAAAATCCCCCGTGGTGGTGGGAGGCAGGGAGGGACTCTTAATTAAGAAGGAAATGAGGGGCGCCTGGGTGGCGCAGTCGGTTAAGCGTCCGACTTCAGCCAGGTCACGATCTCGCGGTCTGTGAGTTCGAGCCCCACGTCGGGCTCTGGGCTGATGGCTCGGAGCCTGGAGCCTGTTTCCGATTTTGTGTCTCCCTCTCTCTCTGCCCCTCCCCCGTTCATGCTCTGTCTCTCTCTGTCCCAAAAGTAAATAAAAAACGTTGAAAAAAAATTAAAAAAAAAAAAAAAAGAAGGAAATGAATAAATTCAACTTGAGGTTATTCACTTTGCTGTGATGTAAACCCCTTCTGTGTCCCCAAAATCTCAGGTTAAGTGTACTGAATAATCATGGATTTCTTTTCTTTTGGTAGAAATCAAGGAAGGGATCTCATCTGTGTCTTATGCTGAGGTGCTGGGGTTAGGATATCAGTATATGAATAGGGGAGGGGCACACAATTCAGCCCCAAACACTATTGTTACATGCAACAATGTAGGTGAACTCAAGTGCACTGTGCAGAGTAAAATAAGCCAGTGTTTTAAATTTTTTTTAATGTTTATTTATTTTTAAGAGAGAGAGAGAGCATGAGCAGGGGAGGGGCAGAAAGAGAGGGAGACACAGAATCCAAAGCAGGCTCCAGGCTCTGAGCTGTCAGCACAGAGCCCAACGCGGGGCTCGAACCCACAAACAGGGAGATCATGACCTGAGCTGAAGTTGGAGGCTTAACCGACTGAGCCACTCAGGCGCCCAACCCAGTGTTTTTAAAAGGCTACCTACTGTATAATTTCATTTACTTGATACTCTGGGAAAGCAAAACTCCAAGGGCAAACAACAGATCAAAGGATACAAGAGATTGAAAATGGGGAAGGGTTTGAGAACAAAGGAGTAGCACAAGGTAATTAGAGGGTGTGGGGTAATGAAACCACTTGATAACTTGATTGTGGTGGTGTTTACACGATCCACGCATTTGTCAAAACTTACAGAACAATAGGCCATATAATAGATTTTCCTGATGTAAATCAAAAATTTATTGTAAAAGCATGGGTTCCAAAGCAGAAACAGTACTGGTTTTTATTTAACAGTCTGTCTCGTTAGAGAAAGATACACAAGTAGAGCAGACGGGTGAGTGATGTGTGGAGTTTGCCCCCATTGTCATACACGACCCCCAACCGTCTTTTCACCCCTTCTCCTCAGCACACTCAAACTGGACTCGTGAAATCATGATTACAGAAACAGGGGTTATTTTGTGTTTTCAGGGCTTCCTCGCAAGGCGAATTCCTCTGAGGAAGTCAGGGTCTGGTGGCTTCCATAGGTGCCAGGTCTCTGCAGCACCCATCCTGACTCCCAGGCTCGAAGAAGAGAACCACTTATTTGAAATCCCCAGGGACAGGCACCTCACTCCCCTCATGACCCTCTACTTCTGCTCTCCCTGAGGGCAGAGATCTGACCAATGCCACGGTCCTCATTACTATAGCTTGAGAGTGAGTCTTAAAACTGACCAGTGGGATTACTCCAAGTGTAGTATTTTCTAAAGTCACTTTAGCTCTCCTACTTCTTTTCCCTTTCCACATAAATTTTTAAATTGCTTACTGATATGTATAATATTCTTGCTGGAATTTCTATTATAATTGCATTTCATCTATAGATTAGTTTGGGGAGAATCAGCGTCTTGTCTATGTTGAGTTTTCCAACCCATAAACAATGATATGTTTCTCCATTTATTTAGGTCTTCTTTCTTTTGTACTATCAGCATTTTTACATTTTTAGCATGTGGATCCTGAATATATTTTCCTAGACTTACATACTTTTTGTGCCTCTGTAACTGGTGTTATTTTTTAAATTTCTAATTGTTCATTGCTAATATAGAGAAATATAATTGATTTTTATATGTTGACTTTGGAGCCTGCAACTTTGCTAAATTCACTCATTAGTTATAGAAGTTGTTTATAAATTTCTTGGGATTTTCTATATAAACAAACATGCTGTCCTTGAACAGGGGCAATTTTATTTCTTCCTTCCCAATCTGCGTGCCTTTTATTTTTTCTTGCTTTATTACACTAGCTAGGACTTCCAGGATAATGTTTAATAAGAGTGAGTGGTATGAGTGAAAATCCTTGCCTTTCCCCCAATCTTAAAAAGAAAGCATTCTGTCTTTCATGATTAAATATTCAGGGTTTTCTTTTACTTTTTTATAGATGTCCTTCATTAGACCGAGAAAGTTTCTTTCTATTTCTAGTTTGCTCAGAGTTTTTGTCATAAATGCAGGCTGAATTTTGTCACATGCTTTTTCTGTATCAATTTATATGACCATGTGGTGTTTCTTCTTTTAGACCATTAATGTGATGAGTTATATTGGTTAATTTCAAATATTGAATTTGCTTTACATCTCTAGATAAATCCCACTTGGTCACCACTCATCATTCCTTTTACATATTGCTGTATTAATTTTGTTAATTTTTAGAAAACTTTTTATTTACTTATTTTGAGACAGAGACAGAGAGAGAGAGCACATGCACATGTGCACAAGATGGGGAGGGACAGAGAGAGAGAATCCCAAGCAGGCTCCATGCTGTCAGCACAGAGCCTGACATGGAGCTTGATCTCACAAACTATGAGATCATAACCTGAGCCGAAATCAAGAGTTGGACACTTAACCAACTGAACCACCCAGGCGCCCCTCATTTTGTTAATTTTTAATTGAGTATTTTTGTCTATATTCATGAGGAATATTGGTCTGTAGTGAGGTTTTTTGGACTGTATTTGTCTGACTTTGGTATCATGATAATACTGGCCTTATAAATTAACTTGGAAAGTGTCACTCTTCTATCATCTGGAACTCATTGTGCAGAATTGGTTTTATTTCTTCTTTAAATGTTTGGTAGAATTGACCAGAGAAACCATCTGAACCTAGAGATTGCTTTTACGGAAGGCTGGCCATTTGTTTTACTACAAATTCAATTCTTTTAATAGTTACGTTTTAATATAATAGTTCAGTTAATCAGATTGAATTTAATAGTTAAATTCAGGTTATCTATTTCATCTTGGATGAACTATGCTAATCTGTGGTTTTTGAGGAGTTGATCCATCTCCTAGAAGTTGATGACTTTATGTGTTTAGGGCTGTTTGTAGCATTCCTTGTTACCTGTTAAGGTCTGCAGGGTTTATAACACATACTCTCTTTCATTCCTGCTATTGGTTGCTTGTATCTTCTCTTTTTTCCTTTGTCTGTCTTACTAGAAGCTTACCAATTTTATTGATCTTTAAAGAATCAGATTTCTTTTGGTTAGTATTTGCAAGGCATATCTTTTTCCATCCTTTTACTTTTGGTCTGTTCATATCATTGTATTTTAAGTGAGTTTCTTATAAACAGCATAGAGTTGGGTCATGTCTTTTTCATCCCTTCTGATTATTTCTTTTTATTGATGTGTTTTGACTATTGACATTATTGGTATGCTTGGATTTAAATCTGCCAGGGGCACCTGGGTGGCTCAGTCAGTTAAGCCTCTGACTTTGGCTCAGGTCATGATCTTGTGGTTCATGGGTTCAAGCCCTGCGTCGAGCTCTGTGCTGACAGCTCAGAGCCTGTAGCCTGCTTCCAATTCTGTGTCTCCCTGTCTCTCTCTGCCTCTGCCCCATTCACACTCTGTCTCTGTCTCTCTCTCTCTCAAAAATAAACATCAAAAAATGTTTTAATCTGCCATTTTCCTACTGTTTTCTGCTTGTTCCCTTTGCTTTTTGTTCCTGTTTTACTTTCCTGTACTCTTGAATTATTTCAAGTCTTGATATTCCATTTTGATTTATCTTTTTTTTTTTACTATGCCTCTTTGTATATTTTTTAGTGGTTACTCTAGGCCTTACAATATACATACCTAACTTTTCAAAGAATCAATATTTTGCCACTGCCGGACTAAAGGAATTTGCTACCACAGGCAGACTTTTTACCTTCTCCAGTTTGTATGATGCTTGTCTATCAGACTACATTTATATACTTGAAAACCTTTTCAGACAATAATTTATGTTTTCAGTGGTGAGCAATATTTTAAACAACTTAAGAAGATAAAATGTATTATATATATCCAGACATTTCCTGTTTTACTGCTCTTTTTTCATTCCTGATGTTCCAACTGTCTTCCTGCTTCATGGTCCCTCTGTCTGTGAGCAATTCTTTGAAAGGAGGTCTTCCAGCAATGAATTCTCTGAGTCTGCCTTTATCTGAGAATAGCTTTATTTCACCTTCACCCCTAAAAGATATTTTCACTTGATATAGAATTCTAGGTTGACAGTTCTTTATTTTAAGCACATGTTATGAAATGTTCTGCCACTTCTTTTTGACCTTCCAGGCTTCCGATGGGAAACACACACAATCTAACTGATGTCTCCATAACAAATGCATTATGTTTCTCTGGCTGCCTTCAAATATTTTTTTGTTTGTCTTTAGTTTTCAGAAGTTTGATTATGATATGTCTGGGCACTGATTTCTTTGGCTTTATCATATTTGGGGTTTTCTGAGCTTTTTGACCCTGCAGGTTTTTGTCTTTTGCCAAATTTAGGAAGCCCTCAGCCATTATTTTTTCAAATAATTGTTCAGCAACACACTCTCTTCTCTGAGACACTGTTCACACAAATGTTAAAATCTTTTGTTTTTGTCCCACGGGTACTTGATTTCCTGTTCATTTTTTAAGTTATTATTTATGTGGTTGTATTAATATCTGCCATGTCTGTAACTGTTTTCATTGCATTTGCTCTTTGTTTCTTTTTCCCTCATCTGTCTGCCTTCTCTGGTTTATAGCATTTTATAGGATTCCACTTTATTTCCTCTCAGCATATCTCTGCATAATTATGCTTTAAAAAATTGTTTACCTAGAGTTTACAATATACATTTGTAACTAATCAAAATCCACCTTTAAAAAACACCATAGCACTTCATGTGTAATTCAGCTACCTCATAATAATTCCCAATTTGTCCCTCATATCCCTCATAAAATTGCTGTCATTATTTTCTCTTATTCCTATGCTATAATAACTCAATATTGTTACTATTGTTTATCTAAATACTATCTTCTAGGTCAATTAAGAATAAGAACAATGAAAGATTTTATTTATCTTCATTTATTCCTTCTCTTCTTTGACTCTCTTCCTTTCTTTATTTAGAGATGAGTTTCTGACCTATCCTATCTTCCTTCTGCTTGAAGAATTTCTTAAAACATTTTTTGCTGACCAAGTCCTTTGGTGATAAATTTCCTCAATTTTTTGCTTGCTTGTTTGTTTTTGTTTTCGTCTGGCAAAGTCTCTGTTTCTCCTTCACTTCGAAGAATAATTTTTTTGAATAGAATAAGAATTCTTTAGAATATTCTATATTCTATAGAATATTCTATAGAATAGAATAAGAATAGAATTTTAGGTTTTTAGTTTTGGTTTAGGTTTTAGGTGGTGTTTTTCTTCCACTCCTTTCTTAGTTGTAGGATTTCTGATAGGAAGTACACTGTAATTTTTATCCTTGTTCTTCTATAAGTGGAGCGAGATTTGTCCCCTCTAGTATCTTTTCAGATTTTCTTTTGTCTTTGGTTTTCTGCAGTTTGAATATGATATGTCTTGGTGTGTATTTTTTGGCATTTATTCGGCTTGCTATTCTCCCTATGTTTCCTGGATCAGTGGTTTGGTGTCTATTAGTTATTGAAATTTCTTGACCATTATTACTTCAAATATTTCTTTTGCTCCACTATTTTTTATAAATGTTTTTTTAATGTTTATTCATTTTTGAGAGACAGAGAGAGACAGAGCATGAGCTGGAAAGGGGCAGAGAGAGGGAGACGCAGAATCGGAAGCAGGCTCCAGGCTCTGAGCTGTCAGCTCAGAGCCCGACGCGGGGCTCGAACTCACGAACTGTGAGATCATGACCTGAGCCGAAGTCGGACACTCAACCGACTGAGCCACCCAGGCGCCCCTTGCTCCACTATTTTGCTGGCATTCTAATTATGTATATGTTCTACCTTTTGACATTGTGCCACACTTCTAGATCTTCTGTTCTGTTATGGTTCGTTTCATTCTTTTTCTCCTTGCATTTCAGGTTGGAAAGATTTTACTAATCTACCTTTAAATTCATAGATTTTTTTTTCTCAGCTACATTAAGTCTACTGATGAGCCTAAGACTTCTCCATTTCTGATACATGGCTTCTGATTTTTAGCATTTTCTTTTGAGTTTTTCCTTAGAGTTTCCATCTCTCTGCCTACAGTACTCATCTGTCCCTGCATGTTGTCTATTTTTTCACTAGAGACCTTCACACGCTTATCATAGTTATTTTAAATTCCCTGTCTGGAAACACCTGAGTGGCTCAGTTGGTGAAGTGTCCAACTTTTGATCAGCTCAGGCCATGATCTCAGAGTCATGGGATCGGGCTTTGTGCTGAGTGTGGAACCTGCTTGGGATTCTTTCTCTCTCTCTCTCTCTCCCTTGCCTGTCTGCACTCACTCACTTGCTCTTTCTCTCTTAAAATAAATAAATAAATAAATAAATAAATAAATAATAAAAGTGCTGACTCTTCACATGGTACTTTTAAATAAATAAATGCCCTGTCTAATAATTCCAACATCTACATTATACCTGAGTCTTATTCTAATGATTGCTTTGTCCCTTTACACTGTTTTCTGTTACCTTTTGGCATGCCTTGTGATTTTTTTTTGAAAGCAAACATGTTACACTGAGTAATAGGAACAGAGGAAAATGTGCCTTTAGTGCAAGAATTTATGTTAATCTAGGCAGGAGTTGAGCTGTGTTTCATATTTGCTGTAGCGACAGGTGCTAGACATTTCAAATTCCTTTAGTGTTATTGTTCTGCCATTGAATGTCCCTGAATTCTCTTGCTAAGAGTCTGTGTCTCACAGTTCTTGCCACTGTAATCCAGTTATACTGGAGTGCTGTGGTGTAGTGGTAAAACTTCGAGAGAGGAAGCACATCTATAATCCTCCAATTAAATCTGTCATGCAGCAGACTTGTGTCTCCTGGCTGTGATTTTCACAAGTGTTTCTCTGGTGGAGTAGGCCTTTCATCTTTCCCCCACATGCCTCCTATTCCCTTCCTTGGCTGGAGTATTCCATTCCATTTTGTTGAGGCTTTGACCCTTGGTGACTATGATTTTTCTCCCTTAGGTGAGACAGGAAGGCTGAAGGGGGGTGGAGTGGGAAGAATTGCCTTCCTCTACTTGGAATAAGTTTTTGGCCAAGCCCTTTCCCCTGTAGAGTGGGTGTTTATTACAGAGAAGGCTCTGGCTTTATTTTATGATGATTATTCTTCCTCTTCCCTGCCAAAGCTGCAAGATGATCTTTTTCAGATATTTGTTGTGAGAACTTGATGGGGCTCCTGGAGGTAAAGTCCATGAAAGACTGCAGCCCCCTAGGAATTCCTCACTGTCACACTCATCCACATTCAACCTCCAGCCATTTGTCAAAATTACCATCTGAGTGATATTGCCAGTTTATGGCTCCAGTGGCTTTTGCTTCAGGCAAGCAGGTCTCAGCTGTGTCTCTCTGGATGCACCTGTCACTCTAGACTTGGGGGTGGTGTTTAGTCCTGTGACCTCAGTTCTGAAGAATCCAGGGAAAATTAACTTTTAATTGTTTCAGCTTTTTCTTGTCATAAGAATAGGAGTGGTGACTTCCAAGCTCTTTATATGCTGGAGCTAAAACTAGAAGATTCCTTTCCATTTCTGTTGTTTAGCTTGGATAATTTCTATTGATCTATCATTAGGTTCACAGACTTTTTACTGTCAGTTTCATTCTTTTATTCAGCCCATTGTCCTTTTCAGGTTTTTTTTTTTTTCAGTTCTAAAATGTCCTTTGGATGCTTCTTTATGCCTTATGTTTCTTTGCTAGGACTTTCTATTTTTCTATTCATTTCAAAAGTGTTGCAGTTAATTATTGGAAGGTTTTTATAATAGCTTCCCTGAAGTCTTTGACAGATTATTCTAGCATCACTGTCATCTTAGAGTCAGCATCTGTTGATTGTTTTTTCCCCCGCGTAAGCTGAGATGTTCCCTGGTTCTTTGAATGCCACGTAATTTTGAATTGTACCTGGACATTTTTAATATTATGTTATGAGCTTCTTGGTGTTCTTTAATTCCTATGAGGCTGTTGACATTTTTGTTTTAGCCAGCAATCAATCTAGTCAAGTTCAGGCTGCAAGAGGCAATCCCTTTCCTATGGGTTGAGGTTCTGGTGTGTGTTAGGCTTTAACAAAGCTATTCTGTTCCATCCCATATGTGCGCCACCCAGTGGCCAGTATGGGACCCGGGCAGCGTCTGTTACTTTATCCTCCAAGTATTGTACATGGGGATCAGAACCAGGTCCATACATGCAGGGTGGGGCCTGGGGTTCGTAAATAATTTTATGGGGGTCACTTCCTACAGCTTCTTCCTCTTCATGATCTTTCGAGAAGTTTTTCATACTGAGAACTCCTGACAAAATGATTTCCTGTACTTTCTGTCCTCTGGCCAGAAAACTGGGGCTTTAGTTACTCTAATAGCACAGCAACAGGGGTTTGCCCTATTAGACAACTCTCTTGGACCAAAGCTCTATCGATCAGAGAAGAAAGTTCCCCTCTCTCAACGTTTTGGCTCTCAAACCCACATCACTACAGGATCGCTTGAAGAGTAGGGTGCAAGATGATGGAGAAAAGATTTTGTAAAAAAGAAAAATGGTTAGGGACACCCGGGTGGCTCAGTCGGTAAAGCGGCCGACTTTCGCTTAGGTCATGATCTCATGGTTCGTGGGTTTGAGCTGTGTCGGACTCTGTGCTGACAGCTCAGAGCCTGGAACCTGCTTCAGATTCTGTGTCTCCCTCTCTCTCTGCCCCTCCCCTACTTGTACTCTGTCTCTCTCTCTCAAAAATAAATATTTAAAAAATTATCAAAAAAATAAAACTGGCTAATTTCCTTACTCTGAGTGTTAGGAGTCTCCTTTCCTGATATTCAACCCAGATTTAGAGCGTTTCTCCTGAAACTCTCTCTGCACCAGAGTGCCCACTTCCGGGTTTCGGACCGCAGTGAGTTCAACTGGAGAGAAAAGCAATAGCCCATTCGGTGGCACTTCGAATCCCGATCTTCTTTCCCAATCTACCTCCTACTATTCATTTTTCAGAGTCATCAAGTAACTGTTCCATGCATTCTATCCAGGTTTTATGACTACACTAAGAGAGAGAAACAGGGTAGTGTGTACTTAATCTTAAAGAGAACTAGAATTTACTAGATACTTAAAACTGGGTAATTCCCAAGCCTCAGTCTCTTCATCTATAAAGTAGGAATGACAAGAATCTTTGTGACTAGAGTTTGGAGAGAGCCAAGGAGACGAAACATGTAAAGTATTTAATTCTTAGAACATTAAAATGTGCCCAACAAATGTTAGCTGCTGTTACTATTTTCATTAGTTACTATTGCTGTTTTTGTTGCTGCTGCTGCTGCTGCTATGGCAAAACTGAGAAGGAACCTAGGGAAGCAGTAGGAAGAGGCAAGAGAAAACTAGTATAATTAACAAATGTGAGAAGAGTCGAGGAGACTCTGCATTGTATGTCTCACACTTAAACAGTTCATTTATCATTTTGCTTTAATCATGAACTATTGAAGCTACACGAACAGTATGCCATGCAGCCATCTTTAGTTGTAGGTGACAACAATGTGTTACTGTGTTACTCTCCACACTAGGTACACAGATGGACACTTTAGTCCTTCTTTACTGTCTTCAATAAAGATAAAGATGAGAAAGGCATCCCCGTGTGTCACCTTCTGGAGGAGTATACGGAGGTAATGGAGGTGGGTGTGAAAATAGAAAAATCTTTATACCCTCTTCTTCTGCCTAATTCACTCATGTACAAGATAGCTTTACGTGGTCATTGCCTCTGGTGCAAAATTCATCCATTGTGCCCAGAGTCAACATTTTTAAGGTAAGAACAATAAATAGCTCTTTACTATTTATGTAGTGTCCTTCAGGTGTTATTTAATACGTTATAGGGCAGTGCTAATAGATTGTAAAGGGTGGGTGGTGGTGTCCTGGAAACGAATCCAGATCTTCCACTTCATTCATTCTTAGGTAAACAACTGCTTTTTACATGTCTTTGGATAAAAGTTGACTTTTCCTGGAACATAACTTTGATATACAATGTGGCTTTCTTTACTAAGGCTCTTTGCCATATCCACAGCCTATATATTCCACTCGAGAGCATCAAAGCAAAAAAAGAATGACATCTTCCTACACATGCCCATTGGCTTAGCTCTGGTGAATTCTTTAGCTGTGGGTATTATATGGTAGAATGAATAAGAATTTTTTATTCAGACAGAATTGGATTTAAATTCTGGCTCCCCTGCTTCTCATGTATTTGAACTTGGGAATGTTACTTCAACTCTCAGAAATCACCGTTTCCTTACCTGTAAAAGGAAGTTAATAATACTTAGCACAAAGGGCTTCCGTGATTATTAAAAACAATATGTGTAATATATGTATGGTAGGTACGTAAACAAATTTATAGGACACTGAAGGCATTTTGTGTAAAATGCAGATACACCATTCATGCCCACTTTTTAGAGTTTAAAAAATATTTTTTAATTTATTTTAAGAGAGAAAGAGAGAGAGAGAGAGAGAACCTGTGCAAGCAGGGGAAGGGCAGAGAGAGAGAGAGGGAGAGAGAGAATCCCATGCAGGCTCCATGTCAGAGCAGTGCCTGATGAGATGCTCGATCCCATGAACCTCAAGATCATGACCTGAGCCAAAATCAAGAGTCGGATGCTTAACTGACTGAGCTACCCAGGCATCCCCTTTTTTTTTAGAGTTTAGATTATTTCAGCAAATGTTTATAATTTACTAATCTTTGTGGTTATGACAATCCACCCTAAAATTCACTTTCCCATAGAAAAGCAGGGATAAAAAGCAGGAACTTGTACAATGCTAAAGATCTCTTTAATGTTTCATTAACAACAGCAGCTCAGTGTTTGGAAAATAATTGTGATAAGTGGAATTCACTACAAACAGAGGACCTTGTGCCTTCCATAGATGCCCATCACTTGGATGACTTACCTAATAGTACTTTCTTACCTAGTAGTAGTATTAGCTAAGTAGTAGACTTACCTAATAGACCTTGCTTTGTAAAGTCCCAAGTACAGCCCCTAACATCTTTGGACCCTTAAGAATGAAGACTGTAACAACAGCTACTGTACTCAGGGTGAGCACTTACTACACGTCAGGGCTCTGCTCAGCACTTAGCTGACATTGTCTCACAAATCCTCCTGACACCTCTATATGCTGGACCATTTTACAAGTGAGAAACCTGATGCTTAGAACCTTTAAGGAACTTACCCATGGGGCATGCAGTTAATGCATTGCCAAGCAGGAGTTCAAACCCAGCTCCTACCAGCTCTAAAACCCATGCCCTTAAACACTACACCACCTAGAGATTTTTCATTTTCTTACCCCTTGCAGGTTGAGTCTCACTAATCAAAACTAAACATTCTAGACCTATGAGGCATTGGTTACATTAGATCCTACTGCATTTATCAACAATTATGGACCAAAGCTAGTTTTTTTTAGGCACAATAGAGATCAAAATCCATTTCGACTCCAAGGATCTTTCAAATTCCTTTGTCGCACTTGAATTTTGTTGAGTTAAACAAAGGGGCATTCACCTCGAATGTGATTTTTTTTTCTTAGAATGTTCCTAACAGTATTTGTCCCAATGAAATCTTCACAACACAAAGAAAAGAGGCAAAGAAACTGACCCCTGCTATTTAAAGACTTGAAGACAGTTCATCCAAAGTATTCTTGGAGGGCAACATAGCTAGAAACACTGAATTAACACTTTGCATTTAAATATCCCTTTACAATACATAAGACACTTTTGTAACTTGTAGGGAGTAAGGTGTAGTATACACTACACAATCTCTTCTAAAAGAGGAGACTTGACCTTAAACAGATTAAGTGACTTGCCAAGGTTACGTAACTCTTTAGGTTGTGCGTCAAAACTAGAACCTGAATCTTCTGAATCTAGGCCCAATTTTCTGTAAGAAGAGCAAGCGGTGGTGGTATTCCCGGGAACGTTAATTTAAGTAGAAATGGTGACTACTGGAGACGTTCTGTGCTATAAAACATACACTTTAGTTATAATTTGGTGGGGGGTTTTTATTTACTGGTTAAGATATTAAACAGCAACCCTTGTTATCATTATATAATTACAGTATTATGGTATTACGATCATTTTATAATTCAGAGAAGTTTGATACAAAAGGGTAACTTGTTCATGGAATGATAAAAATGAGTAACAAATTTCAGATTATGGCCACTGGCATTTTAAAGGAGGCCCTTGGCCAAGTTTGGGACTGATGCAAGATGACCTCTTTTACATTATCAGCTACATGGCACTTTCTTACAACCTTGGCTTCAGTCCATCACGGGCTGTTTTGGAAGGAAATGGGTAGCACATGCTATATTAGTCCTCATTTCCCATTTTGGGGAAGAAAAGAATCATTTAATATACATGTGAGCTTTTTACGTACATAATATGGTTAAGAGAATTATGTTGGGTAATGGAACATTGCACTTTAAGATTTACACACTTCAAAAAGAAATGCATTAGACATGTTAATATGCCTAAATGCACAAAAAGAATTTAAATATGACAATTAATTTATCACCTGTTGACAAATAACATTTCATACTTAATGTTAGAGGAAAAATATTTTTCGTGAAGTGGCCAATTCTAATAAACATGCCAAATGTGTCTGTAAATAAAAGGCGATAATGTTAGTCAGCACCTTATAAACACTCCGAATTCAATCTACTCTAAGTGATGTGAGCACTAAGGAGAAGGGTGATGAGAACATGATGCCAGAAGGAAGAGCTATCGCTAACTAACTGGGAGAGGGTCCGGGTCTGAGGACAAAGGCATGCGTGGTTTGGCTCACCTGTTTTGTTCTCCTGAAGCTAAAAATGATTAATTTTCAAGAGGAAGTCACAAAACATATACTATATCTGAGTGTTCTCAGGTAAAGACCTAAAATTCCCAGGCTTTCTCACAGGCCAGGATAAAGGGGTTGTTTAGTAGAAGCATTTTCCTTTTAAGAGGAAAAAAAAAAAAAAAAGCTTATGTTTTGACTATTAGGTATAATTTCAAAACAATTCTGTATGTTTGAGAGCATAGATTATTATTAGCTTTTAGCTAGTAGCTGTCTAATAAATCTAATGAATAAATCAATAAAATTGGTTCCTGGGCTATTTTTCTTTTTAAAACATATATTAATGATTCTCCATATCATGCTATGACCATTACATGACCAAGTGTACAATGAACAAATATCACTGTGAAATGGAGTTCCCCCAAAAAGGGGAGAAGGATGAATGATTGCTTTAATGTGAGCAGACTACCTATTCCTCAACATTAAGTTCGTTATATTTTTTTAAAGTTATTCAGAGAAAATCCATCTTTTCCCTCAATATCGTGAAGTCAAAGAGGAGAAAGATGGGTTTTCTCTGAATAACTTTTCCCTCTTCCGCTTCACAGTATTGAACTAAAAAACAAAAGTTTCTTTGTCATCTACAATGATTGTTAGAATTTATCTGGATTTTTTGGAACAAAAATTTCTGTTACCCAGCATCCTTTTTTATCCACAAGACAAGGTTAACTGGTATTTCGTGATAATGACCCTAAAGTGGAATAAGATTCTTATAACACATTAAATCAGGAATAGATTATGGCATGTATCATTTAGAGCTAAGCACACTGTATCATAATTTGAACTGAGTATTTATAAATATTAACGTTATTTTTCAGAAAAATTGGTGCATCAAACATCCAAGTACGAGGACCTGACCTGTTCAGTAAAATGGTCATATTTGACATGTGGGCATACCTGGAAAATCTGATTACTTGATTTGGGATTCTGGTTCTGCTTCTTATTGGTTGTGTGACTGTAATCAAGTGATTGCCTCAGTTTCCTCATCTGTAAAATGGGATTACATTAGTACCTATTCTATAGGATTGCCATGAGGGTATCAGGTCATGTAGGCAGAACAGTTAGCAAAGATGGGCACAGGATACACACTCCAAAAGAGTATTAATATGTTACATTGGTTTTACTACTATGGGAAAATGAGAAAACAGCTACCCATGTGTGTAGTTAGGGAAAAACTGAACAAAAATATTCTCAAATGGAATCAACACAAGGAGAGTCACTCTGAGTTAAGTACTCCATAAGAAAGAAAGAAAGAAAGAAAGAAAGAAAGAAAGAAAGAAAGAAAGAAGAGAAGGGAGAGAGGGAAGGAAGAAGGGAAGAAGGGAAGAGAAGAGGAGGGAGGGAGGAGAGAGGGAGGGTGGAAGGGAGTGAGGAAAGGAAATGCCCCGACCTCAACCCTGAAATAAGTAAAAAAACAATAGTTACTCTGAGCAAGAAGATAAATTTCCCTCTTCACATAGTACTAAAGAAAAAGGCATTCCATATAAACAAGTGGTTTGTGATGAGCTTTTTTAAAAAAAGAAATGCCCAGCCCAATTTCACCTACAGTTGCCAAGGTATCTGAGGAGGACAGCCTGTGAGGTGCAGAGGGGAGCAGGTGAGGGCTATGTATGGATTCAGGCCCAAAGCATCACACAGTCAAGGCACACTGCGGAGTGACCTTCTCCCACTCTGGCTTCACCCCGTTAAGTGAGCAGAAATGCAAGAACCACTGTCACCGTAGCTTTTCACTAGCTTGTTTATTTACCCATCAAGAACCATAAGGACCTTTACTGCATAAAATGCCAAGTGTGGTGGTAATTGACATCAAACGATCCATGTCTACCAACAAATAAAAGACTAAAGTAATAAACATAGAGAGATGAGTGTTTAATGACCTTCAACAAATTTTTATTGTAAGATCCATAACAGTTAACTATATACACTGACATCTCTGGCCTGGAGCAGTCTCCGTTGTCAAAGTCAGAGGAAGAGGCCCAAATCCTGCCTTGCTACAGTGGCTCATGAAAACTGGCTTGAATGTATTAGCCTGGAATGGGTTTGCCAAAATTGCAGGCCCCTGAGACTTCCACCATGTCCTTAGAATTAAAATTCTCCACTTTGAGTACCACCTCCCCACCCCACCTCCACCCTTCATACATATCCTCTTGACTTTTTCCATAGCTGGATAAATCAGTGGAGTGATCAGAGACCTTTAAACCATTTCTTCCCCAAATCAAGACATCCAGAGGAAGCATAATAAATATTGTCATTCAAGATGCTCTTGGATTTCCATAATCCCCAACCACTGGCTTTAGTTTAGTTCTAAGAACATCTGCCCATAGCCTGAACTGAATGGCCATTTTGTCAGTGTTAAGAGACAAGCTCAGAATATTTCCTTGTATGTAGATTTTTATTTGTAAACAGAGCATAAATAAAAACAGGAGAAAGCAATAATGGTCCCTCTGTTGAACATCACAGGTTATGAAATCACCACAGTACAAAGTAGAAAGACAACACAATTACATTAATTTCCTTTTAAGTCCACTGCTTCATTTTCTTTAGGTGCTCATTTAGGTTCATGATCTATGGGCCAGAGATTGATTTTATGGCTGAAGTCATGACTCTTTATATAGAGACAGTGATGCAGTTTCAAGAACTTATCCAGAACCTCAGATTCACAGAGATCCTAAAGGAGGCTGTTCCTTAGTCTCTCATAACGACCAAGAGCTGATCTCAACCCAAGAGAGACCTAATATAATACATACCAAGTCCCCCAGTAAGTGGTGGCTCTGAAGGAAGACATTACTTCTCCCCGCTTTGGTATCATCCTATAGTAAATGCTTAATACTTGTTTACTAAACTCAAATCTGTGATAGGTATTTGGGAGACTAAATAGCAAAATGGTGATAATTTTTATTTTCTCCATGGTATTCAAAATATTAATTAGGTTAGTATGTTAGCTAAAAAAAAAAAAAGTATTTCAGTGGTTATGAATTCAACTGACAATGGCAGTGAGGTCTGGTAGAGGAGTATCAGTTTAGAGGAAAAGACAAAAGCACCTTTGAATCTCAAAATCTGCAGTATCACTTTTATAATAATGTAGGCTGTAGGATTAAGCATGACACAATTTGTCATGGTTCTGTAAGCTTCTGTAATTCAAAGAAGGATCTCTCCAAAAGTTGGAGAAAACTTAGGTAGGATTTCAGCATCATGGAAATCCATTATTTTATCAGCCCAGAACAAAATGCTTCTCTAGGAAATGCTCCTAATGTGTGTTTCAAAAAGTAGTGGCTGTATTCTAATAGATCTTACCTCGCACCTAATATTGATCTAGGACCAGCCACCTGACCAAACCTGGGACCAGTCATCAAGCAAAGCCTTCCAGCCATTCTGACTGGTTTGGGGGTAGGGAGCAGGTGACACTTACCCCAAACAAGTCGATCAGCATGCTTTGGGGGCTTTCTCTTGAGATAAGAGAACAAGTTTTAGAGCCTCTTTGCCTCTCTGGCAGTGAAATTAAAAACGGTGGGAATGCAAGCTGGTGCAGCCACTCTGGAAAACAGTATGGGGGTTCCTCAAAAAACTAAAAATAGAACTACCCTACGACCCAGCAATTGCACTACTAGGCATTTATCCAAGGGATAGAGGTGTGCTGTTTCGAAGGGACACATGCACCCCCATGTTTATAGCAGCACTATCAACAATAGCCAAAGTATGGAAAGAGCCCAAATGTCCATCAATGGATGAATGGATAAAGAAAATGTGGTATATATACATACAATGGTGTATTACTCAGCAACCAAAAAGAATGAAATCCTGCCATTTGCAACTACGTGGATGGAACTGGAGGGTATTATGCTAAGTGAAATGAGTCAGTCAGAGAAAGACAAAAATCATATGACTGCACTCATATGAGGACTTTAAGAGACAAAACAGATGAACATAAGGGAAGGGAAACAAAAATAATACAAAAACAGGGAGGGGGACAAAACATAAGAGACTCATTAATATGGAGAACAAACTGAGGGTTACGGGAGGGGTTGTGGGAGGGGGGATGGACTAAATGGGTAAGCAGCACTAAGGAATCTACTTCTGAAATCATTGTTGAACTATATGCTAATTTGGATATAAATTTAAAAAAATAAAAAATAAAACAAGTTAATAAAAACAAAACAAAAATAAACCGGAAGCCTAAAAAAAAAAAAAAGAAGTTTAATAGTTGCTGGCTAACATGTCCATATTAAATGGACCATCATGTAAAAATGTATTGTTCAGTAAAAGAGGATGATATTGACATGTAGCAAGAAGCACAGCAGAACCAAGAATGGAGATGGACGGTCCAGTGGTATTCCAATCTCTGGTCCCAGTTGTCTTCCTCCCTGTAATCTGATATTGTATTCCTACCGTACATATGTAACAGACATAAACCCAAGAGCATAAATAATAGCAAATGTAGTAAAATAATTAGGAAGAGATAAGCTTGTATATTCATAAATTTTGTTCTTAATACAATTTATTCAATTGCAAATATATATAATTTAATTTTTAGTGATGGCTCTGTTTAACAATCAGCTTGCAAAATTCGTGATAATTTAGCCAGTGGGTCTGGTACAAGATGGGTGGTTTAAGCACACCCCTGTAGCATGGTGACCTTACTTAACTGAGGGTTTTTTTGTTTTTTCTAATGTTTATTTTTGAGAGAGATAGAGTGTGAGCGGGGCAGGGACAGAGAAAGGGGGAGACACACAACCCGAAGCAGGCTCCAGGCTCTGAGCTGTCAGCACAGAGCCTGACGCGGGGCTCAAACCCACAAACTGTGAGATCATGACCTGAGCCAAAGTCGGATGCTCAACAGACTGAGCCACCCAGGCACCCCAACTGAAGGGCTTTTTTATCCTAAAGTTTTAAATTTTTATATAGTTAGATCTATCAAAACTTTGTAGTTTCAGGCTTTGGCATTATATTAGAAAGATCTTCTCCTATTCAAAAATTATAAAAATATTCATATTTTAATCTAACACTTTCATCTTTCCAAAATAAAATAAAATAAAATAAAATACAAAATAAAACCAAAAAATCTTCAATTTATCTGAAATTTATTTGCATGTTATGTACGAGATAAAGATCTATTCTTTCCCCTAAAATGTTAGCCTGTCATAATACCTTTTATTTGAATAAACTATCCTCCTGTTTAACCTTTATGATACACTAAATTCTGATGAATACTTGGATCTGTTCTGCAGATTGCTATTCTGGCCCACTGATTTATCTCCATTTTTTATGGCCAGTGAATTACACTGTTCTAATTAGTGAATCTTTAAAATACATTTTATCTCCTTTAGAACATCTCTCCCATTGCTCTTTTAAAATTTTTCTGGGCTATTTTTGTGTATTATTATTCCAAATGAATTACATAATCATTTTTGTCAGGTTTCAAAAAAATCCCATTAGGATTTTTATTGCATTTGCATTAAATTTTTTACTTCTTCACAATAATGAATGGTCCCAAGAACATGACATTTTATATCTATACACTTATATTTCCATTTACTCAAGTTCCCTTGCATATATATACTATATATATATATATATATATATATATATATATATATATATAGTACATATATAAATTTAGGTATTGCACTTTTCTTACTGTTTATTTCTACAAATTTTCTAGTTTGTTGCCACTGTTAATAGAATTTCTCATTTTATTCAATCAGAAATGTTTAGTTAAAAATACAAAAGGTCAATTTAAAAAGCTATTGTTTTGTTTGCATACTTAAAATTGCCCACTTTTCTGGCTCTCTTTTTGATTCTAATAGTCTTTTGATTCTTCTCTGCAAACGAAAATGTTTTTACTCTATCTCTAATGTTTATACCTCTTATTTCCTTGCCTTGTCTAATTGCATTGGCTAGGACTGCCCAACAGCATTGTGTAGAATGGTAAAAGTAGACATCTTTGTCTTGTTTCTTCTTTCTATGCAAATGCCTCTAGCTTTTGTCTTCAGACAACTTTTTATTATTTTAAAGTAGTATCATTAAATCCCATATAACCAAAAGATTTTATTAAGATTGAATATTGATTTTACCAAGTGCTTTTCTGCCTTATGGGATTCATATGGGTTTTCCCTTTATTTTGTTAACAAGTTTTCTAATGTTGACCTATCCTTATATTCCTGGGGCACTCCTTACACTTAAATTGTTCTTTCAATATTGAATTTAACTGTAGCATAATGACTTTCACAGAACAGGTACAAAAAAATACTGATTGATTTACCGATTAATTGATTGGAAAAGGAAAATGAAAGTCACTGATCCTCTCTGTCACTAGGAATTGAAATTGCCATGATTATGTTGTCCTTCTTAGGATAATGAGGAAAACAAGGACCCAAATTAATGAGCTTCAGGAGTGATGAATGCCAAGGATGAATTTCTTCGGAGTCTCAATTCCTGGGAGAAGGTAGTTACTGGCTCCTAAGATTTTTATATCCCTTGACTTGATAAATGGTAAAGTGAATTGGATAGGTTAACATCTGAAAAACAGATCTGCTGTGGGAACCCTTAGGAGATATCACTGTGTCTGAGAAAGTTTAACTGGAATAATAACTTTAATAGTGAAAATTTCCTGTGGCACAGACAGTGTCTGCCGAGATGCTCTCTTTTGCACTCCATCCATGGTAAATGGTTTTTTTTGCTGCCTCCATGCTTCAGTCATGGAATCTGAGCTCAGGAGGGTGACCACCATTTCCTCTCAAATCCCCTACCTTCAGGCAGAACTGAGTCCAACCCAAAGAACCTAATATTTAAAATCTGTAAAGAAAGATGGGAGCCTTGTCCCATAAGACAATTTCCAGCTTTTCACAGTCCTGTTGGTCAAGAAACTCTTCCTAACATCTCGCCTCAATTCCTCATACCCTTTCTCTTGTAATAAAGTGTCTTAAAATTGTTTCTGTCAAAATTCTCCCAAAACAGTTCTTGCCCTTCCATGTAATCTCTCTCACTAGTAATGAAACTAATCGAGGAATCACTGTACAAAATCCATTTCCCCCAACTTCCATTCCCTCAGCTAGGCTTTACTGAGCACCTACTATGTGCCAAGTACCAAAGTAGATGCCTTTTAAAAGGGAGTAAGGAAGAGAAAACAAGAAACCCTTTAGAATACAAATGAATCAGACCTGGTTCCTGACCCTGAGAAGCTTGTGGTTTACCTGAGGAGCAAACACTAGAAACATAAAATTATTCCCTAAGGGTATTTTCTACGGATTGTGACTTCAAGATGAGAATCTCACATATGGGAGAATGTTACCTGCAAACACACAATACAAAGCACTTCACGCTATTTGATGTTTATATAGATCATTTTCCAAGAAAATAAAAGTGATTTATATATGTTCCCTCAATATTTACACATCCCCTCAACTGCCAAGGGCCCTGCTTCCCTTCACACACACATAGGGCTTTTATTGACTTCAAAGGGAGCTTGGTGTATAAGGGAGAGACTCACAGGGGCTGAAATGGACACATGCTGCTATTAATCTCAGCACACTTCTCTGAGCTAGGGAGGCAGGAAGTACTGTTAGAGGCCTTTAAAGACAAAGGAATTAGACACAAGGATTAAACAACTTCCTCAAAGCCAAAATGGTTCCTGGGAGGTGAAATGTTTCAGCACCGAAGTCAGTCTGTTGGGATTTGAATCCTGACCCCAACCCTTATCACCAGTGCAACCTCAAGCAATGAACTTAATTAACCTCTCTGTGGTTTCTTCATTGGTAAGATAGGGATAATACTAATCCCTACCACGTAAGGTTGTTTTGAAGATTATGTATCTATAAATATTGTTCTGGAACGAATATTGCAGATTAGTCGTCTGCATAAGTATTAGATTTCAATCACAGACAACCCAGTAATTGAAACCTTAAAGACAGAAGTCACCCCTAAGTTAACCCACTAAATTAGAAATAATGGGACTAGGTCTAAATGAGCTCAGCAAACCTCAGACAAAATTGGGGTTCCCCCCTGACCCACTTCCTGTAATGTCTTCCTTTTCATTATCTTGGATATCCAAAACCAAAAATTTCTTTCAGCTAAAATTGTACATTTCCATTGCTGTGTTGTTTCTTCTCCTTCCCCTTCCCCTTCCCCTCTTCTTCTTCCTTTTATTGCAGGATCACAAAGATGACACAGGGCCTGCGAAGGTTCATTTTGCCCCAGGAAGATTACCTGGCTATTTCCAAAGAGACACTGCATACAAGTCTTGAGGCAGGAAAGAACATCTCATTCTTATGGCCAAGCTGTAAAAATTTTTTATACCTAAATCAAATTTTCAGGCCATTCTTCAATTTAAGTTTCATGTGGGATATATTGTTATCTGGTCATGATTATCAGCTACACTTCAAGAACATCTATATACAAAACAAAACTGTTTATTAAAAATCTTGGTCTGTAAAATCTTGCTTCACATCCCAAACAGGCAGGTAATCATCCTGTAGGGATCTGCACTATAAATTTATTTCAATATAATAGAAGTAAACATAATTTAAAATCTCCCAAATACACCATCTTCTCATTCTCTGCCCCCAGATTAACCTCCATTAACTGGAAGTCATGCTTATCAGCCTTAAGCGAAGCCAGAATTCAGACTCATTTGAACCACTTGTTTTGCCCTTTTACGTGGTTACAGAGGGTACTATTGGTCTCTGTCTGACCGAACTCAACTGATGCTGAACTCAAGCCCTTGTTCAAGAGCCATTAGCATCAGACTAACTATGAATTTAGGAGATTTGCCCAAGTCACACAGATAGTTTAAGCATTAAATTTGTGTGTCTGCTCTCTTAGAAACATTTTAAACATTATCC
Organism: Panthera tigris; assembly: GCF_018350195.1. Taxonomy (NCBI): domain Eukaryota; kingdom Metazoa; phylum Chordata; class Mammalia; order Carnivora; family Felidae; genus Panthera; species Panthera tigris. The sequence continues at coordinate 163,585,001 of NC_056667.1, forward strand.
ATTATCACTCCTGGATAAAATGACACATAACTGATGATGTTCTAGGCATCAGTGCCATTAAATTAAGAACATAGAAATACTATTATTTATTTCATTAATTTGTTCAAACGTAGAAAAGGCTTTTGAAATACCTTCTTGGACCCCACTGACCATCCTTGTCTAGGAGGGGCCTGCCTGACCCTCCAAGATAAACCATGTTTGTACTATATCACCTCCCTTCAAAACAAAGGAGGACACTAGCCCAGGTTGAGCCAATCATATTTCCTCTGCTGAGAATTTGGGATTGATTCAGTCTGGGCTGGAGAAGATACGAGTGGAGGAGATATGACCTGACGTCCCCTCTCTGGTCTTTCCTTGACATGTTTGCAAATAGCATAAAGGGGACTGGAAAACCCAGTCTGGGGGACTGCACTGTCAGCAGAATCCAGAATAATATCAGTTTGTTGAAAGAACCACTAGTCTTCCTGCAGGAAACAATGGTCTGTGACTGGAGACCTGGCGATGTCACGGGAAGGAGGCCCTGACGTCTGCAGCTTGTGAGGCAGCTGAAAACAGGCGGGGTATGGAGTGTGGGACGGGAGGCAACCACAGCCGGTCACGTGAGAGGATGACGTCATCGCGTCAGCAGCCGTGTCCGGAAGGTGGCTCCTTCACCTCCGTGGCTCCTTCCCCAGCACCACCTTCTACGCTGAGTATCAGCTTCTCACACACTATCCAGACCATCTATCTAGTCATAGAAAGTGGTGAGTTCATCCCTTTGGGGATTACCTGTAAATAACTTAAAATGTCACTCCTTTAAAGGGCATTTACATCTCCATAGGCATTACTACTACTAGTACTCCACTCGTACTGTAATGGTAGTAGCTAACAATGTGAAGATTTCTAAGCTGCTGCAGGCCCAGCCATGCTCTATAGTCTCTGCTACTCCCCTGAAATGCTCTCTCTTATTCGAACATCAGCCCTTCCCTAAGCATCGGCTCCAAAGGTCCTGATAAAATTCCTCACAGTGCCCCTCCACCTTGGAGTCCCTCCTTTGTTGCCTTTATTCAATGTCTCTTGATCCAACACCCAGGGAGACTGACAGAATGGGATATGGGATACGGGATAGGGAATCATTGCCTGGGAATGGAAGCTATGGGAATAGACAGAGAAAGAAAGCAGAGTAAGAATTAAGACCAAAGACTGATTTCTGGAGAATGCAAAATTTAAGGGATGGTGGAAGGAGAGGAGGAATCAGAGAGAAAGAGGAAGACCCAAGAGAAATATCAGGAAAGCCAAGGTGGGAAGAAAGCTTTTAAGTATGGGCTGTCCTGCCAGAAGCAGAAGAGAGATTCAGCAGCAGAGAATGGCAATGGGCAGTAGACCAGCACCTGAGAGGCCCAGCAGTACTCCTCCCCAGACAGGCACGGGATGACGGGGAAAGCACTGGTGGGCAGGGACAGTCAGAATCTGCCAGGGAGGAGGCAGAACCCAATAGCAATAGGAGACCAGCCAGAGTCTAATTGGCAGAAACTAGTCCCAAAGAGTCATGGATATTGAAGTTGCCAAACCAAGAAAAATAAAGTCAATATTATATAGAAAATACTCAAAAGACTATATTCATCAATGTCAGTCTTCTCTCACTACCACTGAAAAGGCATGGTCTTAGGCACTCCACACTGTCTTAAAGGAGTGCTTACTCTGCCTAGTGATAATAATGACGCCAACATTTTAACCAGCAGAAACCCAGCTACCTGGAATCTTTAATTAACCAGACTTATGATTTAATTCACCTATCCTCCATTTCTAAAACAGGGAGGAAATTGTCCAAAAAAAAAAAAACAAAACAAAACAAAACCCAAAACACACACACACATTTTAGAGATTTAGTCAACAAAGAAATATAAGATCTATACAGATTCAACTCAACCCTGATACATTTTCTAGCCATACAAAACTAGAAGTGATGTTTGGGATAATAACCCAGAAATAAAAGATTCAACCATTGAAGAAATACTTATGCTCATATTTATATAACAAAAATTTATGCTTTCAAAAATTCTATTCCATTTAATCTTGTTAACCTTCTTAGGGTTAATCAAATCAAATGGAGTAATCTTCGGTAATAGGTAATCTCATAGCAAGTTTACTTTGGAAATATTATAGAGAGTCTTGGTACTTCTGTGAGTTTCAGAAATCAAAAATTAAATCACTAATGAAGAAATTAGTCCCATGCAGTCTGAGAAAACACTTCTTGAAATATTTAATTCCTTTATGTAACCATTTTAAAGTTATTGAGATATAAAATGAAAAACAGAAGCAATGAGTTTGGGATGCTTTCTTGTAGTCCCCTAGATTCAAAACTAACACATTTAATAGGGTTTAAAGTCTCTAACTCAGTTCTAATGAAAAATTTGTGCCCCTTGACTATTTCACTGCACACACCATTAGGGCTCTATCTGAGGAAAGTGAGAGAAGGTATCAATCCAGTAAATGGAGAAGCCAAAATTATAGTTCATTTCTCCTGATTTCCTTTCTTTTTTGTTCTACTTTATGATGTTATATTTTCATCCATAGACTTTATGAACTAATAATAAACTCTTCTACGGGTAAAACTAAGATGTGTTACTGTTAATGAATGAGACTTTGTATACATCAAGACTGACCCAAATGTTTTTGTACATAATTAGGAATTAACATATTCAGCTAGAATGCATAGTGCCTTTCATGTTCTCTCTGTCTCTCTTTCTTTCATACGTACACACACACACACACACACACACACACACACACAGGCACCAACCAGCTATTCTGACTAGGGTGCCTTTGTGGAAGGTTGTTGGGCTGTTGACTGACTGTTAACCACGGCTGACAGATCCCTCTGGGTACCCAGTAATAGTTGACTCATTATGCTTTTCCACTGGCCAAGCCATGTTGTCAGAGGAAAGATGGCCAACTATGAGAAAAGAATTGCTCCAGAAAAGGGCATACGTGCAGAGGGCAGCTGTTTCCCTTCTCTCTCAGGACGTCCAGGTGCCATTACTAAATTTCCTGTATGCAGGGCCTGGAAAAGTTCACTGACCTCAGGCAGGGGGTGGGGGGACAGGGAACACTTTTTCCTTTCAAACTGTCTTTCTTTACTCATTGTAACCAGAGGATCACTGCTCACTATGTTGTCTTATAAATTATTCCTCTAAGATTTATAGCCATTTTTATGCTTCAAGTCAAACATTCTTTTAAGGCCAAACAGAGTAATTTACTGGATTTGTGTCTCTAAACAATCTTATAAATAGTCACTCTCTAGTTCAAGGTGAATAACAGTCGGTGGCAGGCTAGCATCAAAGAATACTGATTGCAGTTCAATTTTATTACCTTTGAGGATTCACCCTGAGGAATAGGGCAGACTGGCCAAAAATCTATAGGCTGATCATTTTGGGTCTGTATTGGAAAATCCTTTCCAAGTAAACACCTCCTCTATGGGTTTTTGCTTCCTCTCTTCATTGATGACCATATATATTTTTTCTTTCCTGGAGATACCAAGATGACAGTGCTGCTAATCAGACCTGCAATTATGGCTGAGATGAGCAGTGTATGTTCTTTCCAACCTGCTTGCACATCAAGCCTGATCCCTAGGTTGTGGCTGCAAATCCTTTTTGAGACCCTGACACACCCGTAAACACCCTCTATCCTTGACGCCATCGCAAATGGCAATGAACTTGTGCTTAATGCCACTACAGCTTCTCACTCTTGATAATATCACCTGTTATGTAAGTCTTACATGAGATGCTGGCAAAATTTTCAGAAAACTAGATATTCTGTACAGGCACATTTGACTCTCATGGTTCTAGAAATACACCCTATAGCCTGTGGTCTTTGATTTGGCCTAGGAGTTTGATAACACATTGATACCATTTTCTGCCTGTCAACCTACCAAAGGACACACAAACTTCTTAATTTCCCCAGAACTATATGGAATACTCCAAAATGTGCCATTAGGTACAGCCATCCCAGGAAGACTATGGTAAGGTAGTGGGACAATGTGAAGAATTCTAGAATATGCGACTCCATTATGGCTGTGATTTTAGCCTAAGGGAATCCAACAGAGGTAAACTAAGCTCACATCTGTTTCTTTTTTTCTTTTGTGTCCTTAAAACCTAGAGATTATTTAGCCAAAGTAAAAAATTAACTTTTTATCAAAGGTTCCTTTCTCTCATTATCTCTCTTTTCAAGTCTGGAACATTTCAGACTTCAGCACTTCTCCAGGGTCAAACTCTGAATTCAGTAAACAAGATTTTGCCAAGTGTGCACGTGTGCTGCCTTAGCAGCTAGATGCTGAGGGAAAAGGAAAGGTGAGAAACAGGAAATGAAGTGCAAATGGAATTGTAATGTCTGTTATCGGTGATGTCTGTGTGAGGAACCAAGTCATTACTGTGGGGTGCAAAGGATTTGTGTTAATGTAACAAGTAGGTAAACTTTATTAAAACTACCTTTCAGCTTCCAAAGACTGCTACTGCATTAAGGCTAGCTACCTTAATGTTCATCCAGTTACATTGCTGGTTGCTATGGCAATATCCTCCTAGGTATTTGTAAGGTCACAAAAGGAAGAGCTAACCCTCTTACTGCTGGAATAACTAATGTGGTTCTGTTACTTGCTTGATGTAAATGGTCTCAAGTGACAGCCAACTGTACATATAGTCAATTACAACTGCTCAAAGGAAATGATTTGTTGTAACAGCCGCTGTTCAACCTCTGTGACATCAATGTTTCTATGGAAACAGTTGCCTATTGCACTGCTTTGAATTGAGTATTGATCAAACTAGGGCCAACACTATTTCAGAGACTCGCTACTTTACTGTGTGGCAATTTATGATAGGAACTCATAACATCACTGTATATTTCAAGCCCCAAGGAACCAATTTAGCAGACAGTTACAGTAGAATATTAACAGAGGTCAATAATGGAAGTCTGATTATAGTCCTAGGACAATTAGTCAATGCTTTTGTTGTCTGCCCTTCCAACATTCGAGCAGCTATTACAGTTTTCAAATAATAATATTCATGCCTGAAGAAAGTGCTACATTCATTCATCTTCAATTTTAAACTTTATTTTTCATTGTTATGTTATCTATCAATAAAACTATTCTGCTATATTAACCAAGCTATGACCCCTCAGAAGTAAATAACTATTGATCAAGGAGTAAAGATCTACTGGTGCACAACACTGTTTTCCATTAATGATCTTATTGGCCCAGCTGATAAGATGGTTGTCTCCAAACAACTGAAGATACAAAGGCAAAAAATAACATAGGTCTAATTTCCATAAAAAATAGTTAGGGTTAAGTCCTCCATCTTTGTAATGGAATGGATTCTCCAACCTCAGTTGAAGGAATAGTGAAAATAAAGACACCGCCCTGCAGAATCCTTCCGTAAACCATTCATTCTGCATAATATTTCCATTGTCCGTGGATGTTTTATTCCATCTTCTCTGGAAACAACCTTTATGATGGTATCATCCAACACTCTCCTTTTAGAGATGAGGAAATAAGGTGACATGGCCTCTTTGGTCTTTCATAAAATAAATGATCTCCCTACAAATATATATGTGAAAAATGTTATGTTGGAAAAATCATGATTTATACATTTGTCACTCACCTGAAAAAAAATACATGCCAATTATCTCTACTCTTAGATTGATTTGTCAAGAACTCCAGTCAACCAATTCTATAAAATTATTACTTCTTTCCCTCCTCATTCCAAGTCAGAATTTGAAGCAGATAGTCAGCCAGTTTACTGCAGTGACATTGACCACAGTACAGGCATTGAAAATTAATTTTTGCAGCTGAAGTTATAAAACTTCAGAAAGCACTTGGATAATGTGGCTACATGCCAAAGAAGGGTAGGTGTCTATGAATGAAATCTGTTTCAATACATAGATAGTAGCACTAACTTTTTATTACCATAATTGAAAAATTATGGCTTGGAGAATGATTCTTGTCAGGTAATAACAAATTCATCCACCTGCTTCAAAGAAGCTCCTCCTCGTATAAGGAAAGTGATATTCTCCTAGCTTAGCTATTGATTTGAAAAACCCCATATAGATAGCTTAAAAATAAAAATCAGTTTAAAATTTCAGGCCAGTGACATCTAAAATAGTATTTCAATCAGTCTGGATCCCATTATACTTTTTTTAAAATCAGCTAAGACTTTAAGTTAGTCTTTTTGATGATAGGCATGGTCTGTGTTAGGAGATGAGCTTCCCTTGTTCATATAGCAAGTATTTATTGAGGACCCACAGAATGCCAGTCACTAGTCTGAACAATGGAGCACAGAGTTGAATAAGGCTAGCTCTCAGTAGTAGGTGGGAAGGGTCATTTGCCACGTGGAATAGGGAGTTCAGGAAAGAAGTGGTCTCTGATCCCATACTCAATGTTCTCTCCCTTGTCTCTTTAACAATACTTTTACCACAATTTTTGCTTGTTTATACATTCATACCCTTCTGTGCTCTAGAAAGGATTTACAGTGGACCATAAGTTTGATTCTGAGCTTCTTCCCAACTGGTACCAAAAAAGGAAAGATAATCAATCAGCCACATGATTCCATGTCTGGGAGATTTAAAAAAAAAAAAAAAAACAGAGCAAAACAAAAAGCAGATGTGCAAAAGAGGCCTAGTGACTTCTCATATTGAGACCAGAGATAATTCTCCCCAGGTCCTTAGAAACCAGACCTTGATAAAGTGGTAAGGAACATCTTCCTCAACACAATGGCTGTAAATATACCACTGTGTTTTGTAAGGCTAAACAAACAAATTCCATGACCACACACCAAAGTGCCATTTAAACACAATTCTGCCAGAGAACAAAACAAGGCTTTCCCTGACATACTACTTTGTATCAATATATAGGTACTGAGGAGGCATAAAAAAATAAAACTTAGTAAATTAGCTATATATACAATACCTAACTTGGAATAATGTACCTTCCTAGTTTACCTTGAAGATTACTCAGGGGCCAAGATTTACACCTACATAAATAGATGAGATAGATGAGTTGGCTTACTCATAAATCCATTTGTGTGTGTGTGTGTGTGTGTGTGTGTGCGTTTGTAATTTTTATTCTGTAAGTGAGATAACATGGAAGAACTTTCATGAAAATGTTAATCCTGGTTTTAGTCTATGGATCTCAAACTTTTTGGGCCTGGGCCATTCCTAGCTTATCCAAACTAGGTCATCTGTATTAAAAAATAAGAAGAAAGATCAGATTATATAATGACCTTCTTTGTCTCTTGTTACAGTTTTCTTACTTAAAGACTATTTTGTCTGATAAAGTGTAACTACTCCTGTTCTCTTTTGGTTTCCGTTTTCATGGAATATCTTTTTCTATCCCTTCACTTTGAGCCTATGTGTGTCTTTAAAGCTGATGTGAATCTCTTATAGGTAACATATGGTTGGGTCTGGCTTTTTTTTTTTTACATTCAGCCATTCTATGCCTTTTTTTTTTAATTGTTGTTTATTTTTAAGAGACAGAGAGCACAAGCAGGGGAGGGGCAGAGAGAGAGGGAAACACAGAATCTAAACCCACGACGCAGGGCTTGCCCCACGAACTGTGAGGTCATGACCTGAGCTGAAGTCATATGCTTAACCAACTGAGCCACCCAGTGCCCATTCTATGCTTTTTTTTACCGGACACTTTATTTATTTACATTTAAAATAATTACTGACAGGTAAGGACTTACTAGTCCTGGTGCCAATTTCTTAATTGTTTTCACGCTCTTTGTATTTCCTTTGTTCCTTACTTTTTCTCTTGCTACTTTCCTTTGTAAATTAATGGTTTTCCATAGAGGAATGCTTTGATTCCCTGTTCTTTATATTTTGTGTATCTACTGTAGGTTTTTGCCTCATGAGTTACCATTTTTAGCAATTTTTTTTCATGGTCTGCCTAAATCTCAGAATAACCTGGTGGTTTTGGGTTTTCTGATCTCTTAGAATATATTTTGACCAGAACTGCTTTAAACAGACTAATACCGAGAGGAACAACTTACATAAGTAAGTGGAATCCATGTACTGTCACAGGAAAACCACAGGTCTCAAAAGGCCTAAGTTTCTGGTGGGCTCCAGCCTCTTCACCAGTCCCGTGTGAGAGCAGGCAGCGTACTTGGCCTTCTGAGCTTGTAAACTCAGGTTAATGATCCCCAACCTGAAGAATCCTTGTGATAATTAGCAACAAATGACATATGAGGGCACCTGGCACACAGCAGGTGCTCGATAAATGAGAGCTCTTACTATTTTACAGAGACAGGAAACAATAAACTGGACAGAACTATATAAATCCTGTCTATAATCTTATTCACTCACAGGGAGATGTGGAATAAGGAACCCACTCAGATGGATCCAGTTACTAGAGAGCCAAAAGTTACCTGTAGGAGCCAACCCCAAATGATTAGTTAGGAGAGGAGGTATTACCTTCTTTCTCATTTTGCAGGTGAGAAAATCAAGTGGTTACATTAGTTAGCAGAACATCAGAATAGGATGGAAACCAAGGTCTTCTGATTAGAATGGTTCTTGTTTTCCCCACAGCTCTCCACCAGTTACCCTATAACTCAGCCCCTGGACAAGCACTCCCAAAACATAGCATCCCAACAGATTGCCGGCACCAGAGGAAAGTGCAGGGGGATGCTATCAACTTCAGGAACTAAGTTTTAGCTGGCAAAAATTCATCAAGAAAAGTTTCAATTTTCCTCCCTGAGTCTTGAGAGAAGTCATTTTTAAAATGTCAACTTTAGCGTCAAGCCAGAAGGAAGGAAAGCCCCACCATGAGATGGGTAGTTATTGTGTCCCTTCTGAGGTCTTCCAGAACCCCTGGCCCATATATTACCACAGTCTAGGCTATCTTAAGGGTCCCCCAAAATCTAATGTCATCCTAGCCAAGGCTTAGAGGATCTTTGAAGGCCAAGAAACTTCAAACCTTCAAACCTAGGTCTGGATCATCCAAGGCTTGGGGAAGCAGGGGAAAGAAATATGGAAGAGGATAGGGAAAGAAATATTAGTGGCCTGGGGCAAGAAGTTTCAACTAAATGTTACTGCATCAGGGGTGCCTGGGTGGTTCAGTCGGTTAAGCCTGTCCGACTCTTGATTTAGGTTCAGGTCATGAACTCATGGTTCATGAGATCAAGCTCCACATCGAGCTCTGTGCTGACAGTGCAGAGCCTTCTTGGGGTTCTTTCTCCTTTCTCTCTGCCCCTCTCCTGCTCTCTCTCTCTCTCTCTCTCAAAATAAATAAAATTAAAAAAATAAAATCAATGTCACTGAGTCAAATCTCTGTGAGCTTGCTGTAATATGGATTTCCATTCCCATGTTTGATCTTCGGTATCCCAGGACCAGTTTAGGGTTCAACCATACAGGCCATAGACCCAAGGAGCTAGCAGTACACATCCTAGTTTATGCACTCCCCTAGCCTGACAGTTGGGAAAAAATCACAACTATAACCACTGGTGAAACTAGAATTATTTGAATCAGCTCCATTTCCCCATCTCTCCAGTGTCTCCTATACATTTTTGTTTTGTTTTGTTTTGTTTTCTCCTATACATTTTTAAAACTGCAGCTTTCCTCTGGGAAAACTATGGCTGGGATGTGCCCTAGAAATCCACGATGAATTTGAACAATAAGGAGGTGCTATAAATTCCAGCTGATTTACTAATTAACTAAAGGAATAATATACACAGAAAAGCTCTTTAAGCAAAGACATTGCAGCAGAAGTTTGGACTCTGAATTTTTCAACAAGACATCTAATATTCTGTGGCTATTCAATATGTCGTGATTTCATAATTACCTTACATCTGTTCCCAGCACTCTTCCCACCCTCTACCAGTCCCCAAAAGGTAGACTGACGTGACTAATCTGAAGCTTTGAAGTAAGAGGAGGGAATACACATATAGCCCAATATGTATTTGTTCCAGACTTCTAAAACAAATATTGACTTGAGAGATCTTCATGGCTTTTCTCAAGAAACTGATGAAGTTATGAGATTGGGGCCAGGAATATGACTTCTCCAAAAGCTGTAATTAATGCTGAAAATAGCTCAAGAAATGCAAGCTCCTTAAGGGTGTGCCATTGTACATTTTTCATGCCTTCATTACAAACGTGAACCATGAATTTTTGATGTTCTGTGAACCTCCCTAGACTCTGACAATATTGGATTCCATCACATCATCCGCCTACAAGATCTGAGGGCCAAGCCTCCTCCTGGAGCTTACAGGTCCATCATGAATGGGGAGAGGCTAGGGCAGGAAAGATAACCTACTCTTGTGCCCACGATCAAACTTCTCTTGGATGTGTTCCAGAGAGAGCTGGAATGGGTGGACTGAGTGGGCAAAGGCTGAAGTGCTGAGGACAGAGGGGAGGGAGGAGAACAATGGGGTGTGGTGGGGGAGAGACCAGGCTGAGAGCTGAGGGGCAGAGCAGTGAATGCTCTCAAACGCTGAGGATGTGGAGGAGGGAGGCTTCAGGCTTTGTTTCGCTTCATGACAATTCCTCCACAGAAATTTATCACTTCCTGCATTCCAACCCCAAATTCAGCACATCATGGACATTTGGCCACACATGTACCATGAGAGGCTTCTTCCTGAAGGTTACGCATCAGAAGCATACAAGTCAGAAACAGGAAATCCCTTGACAGTGGGTTTCTCACAAACCTCAGTCTTCCCCTTGGGTTGGATGTGAACATCTTATGTCCAAACCCTAGTTCTACCTTCTGCTTTTCCTTTCTTCTGGTCTGGGTCACCACATGAAGAAAACAACCCACTGCTCAGTGGTGCTTTCTAAGTTTCTCTTATTTATTTGGTTCTCAGACACAAAGCCCAGTTCCAGGGATGGCAAAACCCTCTTAAATACAAAAATAAAACTTGATATTTCCATAAGGCCACAAAGAAAAGGCATTGGGTCTGACTTAGCTATTCCCCTGAGTTCCCTCTAGAAGTCAGGGGTAAGGAAAGCTATATTTCCCAGCATGGACACAGCATACACCTTTATGACTGAAAGAGGATGTTTTTATTTGCACTGCATTATACCCATAAATTCCATCCACTCAGCAAGTCAAATTATTGCTGGCCTCCAAAATACATTAAGTTTGGGTTTAAATCAGTCACTTTTGAAGATATACTGCAGCCCACTTCCCAGCCATATTTGTAATATATTCACCCTGCAAATGTTCTTTAAAATGCATTGTTTGTGGAGTTGTCTTACTTCAGTCAGCCATGTGAAGATATAAGGAATATAAGCTCTAATTTGCAGTTTCTTTGTGTGTGTGATTGTTCATGATTCCACTCATGGAGATAATGGCTGCCAAAAGGCTTTCGTGTTATGAAGGGAAAGAGCTCGCTGAATCCGAATCAAATTAGAATTAGTGATATAATAGTAAACAGCAATGGGAAAATACAGAGCTCTGAGCAGTTTATGCTAGAATTTGGTGACAGCACACAAGCTTTTCCGGATAATGGTGGGAAGGGGAAAGCCACAGGATCGTTTGGGATGTTTAATGGTGTATTGCGAGATTCAAGTGTGCTCAAATGGCAATGCCCAAAATTTCTTTCCCTTACCTCGATTTTCCATTTTACAAAGTATTATATTACATTACATTCGCATTCCTCATCAATTGTCATTTAAATAATTTCAACAGGATGAACTGAATCAGAAAACGAGGAAGCTGAGAAAGAGAGTTACAAAGAAATAGAGCCATATTTGCTTGGTTCCCTTGGGAAAGAGGCCTGTCTTCTCTGCATTTCCCTTTTTTCAGCTGCTCTCCGCCTGACGGGTAGGAGATGTGCACCATGGTGGGAGGGATGTGCAAGATGCCCCCTACGTGGTACTCAGTGTTTTTCCTAGCTGAGAAAGAAAACTGGCCTGCCAAGCCTGTGAGAAGCAAGACACTTGGACAGTTTGGCACCTGCCGCTATTCTTTATGCCCACCTTGTTTCCAAAGACTGTTTGTTTTGAAAGATAAAAAGCTGCTAACACACCACCAAGGAAGAAGGCTCCACAAGCATTATCCACACTGCAGGCAGTATCTTTAAAACAATGTGACGTGTATGGATTGTTCTTAGTATTTCTTAAAAATCAAGCACGTGTTCTTCTTTCCCACGGCTATTTGTGAAACACTTCCTCACCTAGGTATGCAAGCTTACAACACCAAATATCTGGTGGATATTAAGATAGTATTTTCCCACAAATCACATGCCAGGGCCAATTGCTATCAATACTATTCCACAGTCTCTGATAATCATAACATTTCTGCATAGATGAGGGGGCTGTGACATTTACTGGGCACTTTACATTTACTATCTTCTTTATACAGCTCTCAACCTCATAAGAGATATTATTTCCATTTTGCCACGGAGGAGACCAAGGATCAGAGAGGTTAAATAGCTGGCCAGACATCACAGAGCTAGGAAATAGCAGAGCTAGAATTTGACCTTGGGGATTACTTACCCCAGAGCTTCTTTAATCACTTCCCCACATCAATCACCACGATTATTGTATACTGAGGACAAGGGTTTTGCTGGAGCCACTTGTATCAGCTTGCAAGAGCTATTGCTACATTTTTAGCAACTTTGTGAGCTAGTTGTTCTCATGATGATGGCTTGAAGTTGGCCATGGTGGGAGTATTTACACCATAGAAATAGGCAAACACCACACGTTGGGGTTTTTGTTTGTTTGCTTTCAGAGAAAAAGAGAGCCATTTTTAAAAAAATTTAACCAGGAAGAACATTTCCAAGAATCGTAGATTTTTGGACCCCTTCTTCCCCTCTGTGGTATTGTCTCCAAAGCACAGAAGGTGATAGAGTTACCAACAGGACAAATCCCCTGGGAAATGGTGCCAGCGTCCCGCCGAGGTGTGGACTTCCGGACACAGTCTTATCTTCAATGCCCAGTCTGGCCCTGCTTCTGCCCTTTCTCTTCAACCACTTACCCCACCCACTCTTCCCCTGAGGCACAAAGGAATTGGCAGAGCAAATTGAGACATTTGATGTGGTTGTTTTGATGATAAGTTTTGTAAGCCAAATTCGGTTCTTACGACTCAAAATTAATAACCTCAGCCTCTGGCATCAATTAGCTCTTCTCAACTCTCTTACTTCCCATCAGGTGAATATACTGTAAGTCCAAAGGAAATATATATTCTGAACACAGAGGGCATCCCTTTATGTCCAAACCTGATCTCCACTGGGGAGAGTCATGCTCAATATTTTTTATTATTATACAATTAACATTTATTGAGTGTTAATAGTGAGCTTATATATAACACAGAGACCATTACTATACCTGGTTTCTTGGCAGATTGTAGGAACAGCATGTTTTTGATATCTTGGATGGCACCAAGCTTGGTATAATTTCCCAATGAAGTCAGTGCTCCTAATTTCCTGAACATCTGTGCATCAAATTCATTAAATGGCTAATGAATCCAGACATATAAGGTTCATAAAAATATTTATATCTGACATTAACAAAATGGCACTCCTGCTTTGTTCCTTTACGTGATACCCTTAAGACAACCAAGTTTTTGTAACTGGCTAGAACCTGGTGGAAGAGGTACATGACTGAAATCAGCACCTTCACGTTTCTTCTGTGGAATATGGCATAGAGAAACCATGGCTCAAAGTGGCCAATGAATACAGGACAAAGAATAGGGGGATAGGATCCAGGAGAGCAGGTGAAGTCAGATGTCCATATTCCATAAATTCACTTACATGAAGACTGCAGCTAACATGGATGGAAGTTTCACTAAGGGTAGAACATTATGCGGGCATGATTGGTGATCACACATGTGCCCCAATGCTGTCACCATGACCACCAGCCAGGCCAGGGGTCTCCGAGCTGAGCCCATGTTTACAAAAATGAATAATCACAATACTCTATTCTTTGAAGTTTAAATATTCTAGCAACAAATGAAGAACTCTGAACTGAATCAAATACCAGGGTTCTCCTCTGAACATTCCCTGACTAGGTAACCTTGTACCTGTTATTGGCTTTCTCTGTTGTCTCAGGCTTTCCTACCCCCACATATAAAATGAGTGGGGTATGGATTAGATTTCCAGCCCCTTCCAAATATAAAGAAAGGTTTTAGGCTTGTTCTGTTGAGAAAGATGGGAGGCTGGAGATTACTGTTTGCCTACAGAGCTTTAGTCCAAAGCTTGAAAACAATGCTCATTTTTGTGTTTGCATAGGTTAAGGGAAAAGGGCTTCATCAGATGCCTACCAGGGGAAACCTCCAACTTCATATCCTCACTCACAGACAACTTTTAGTAGGAATAAGACTCACAATGTCCCAATGGGGCATGTTTGCAGCTCTGTGACTTGCTTACTGTGTCCCACCACCTGGAAGGGCTTCCTGGTCCCCTTCACCAGCCCCTCCAGAAGCAACTCACATTCTGCCTGCTTTCTCCAGTCTTCATGACTGCCTCAGCCCCAAGAAACCATCTCACTCTTCTCCAAACTCTTGTACAATTGACTCTGGAACAACACGGGTTTGAACTGCATGGGTCAACGTATGCATGGATTTTTTCAATAAATATAGGATAGTAATGTAAACGTCTTTTTTCTTCCTTATGATTTTCTTAATAACATTTTCTTTTCCCTAGCTCACTTTAGTATTAAGAGTACACTATATGATATATATATATATATATATCATATATATATATCATATATATATATATATATCATACAAAATATGTGTTAATCGATTGTTTATGTTACCTGTAAGGCTTCCAGTCAACAGTAGGCTATTAGTACTCAAGTTTTGGGGAGTCAGTAGTTACATGCAATTTTTGACCTTATGGGGACTGGCACCCCTAAACCCCTCATTGTTCAAGGGCCAACTGCAGTATTTATCTCCCAATGAATGCCATTTTATAAACAAATACTGCTCTGTGACGCTACTTTCCTGGTACTAAAGTATTATTAAAATATATTGTTATTATTGTCTTTTACATATGCACAGTTTATTGCCCTGGTTTGATTATAAATTCCTCAAGAACAAATTTTGTATCTTACCCTGGAGTGTCCCCACAACACCCTGGTGAATTGCCATAGTAGATTTTGTAGCTTAGCTTTTCCATCTGTAGAATGGGGATGTTAGTACTTACTTTATATGAGGAAAAAAGGAGATTGTGAGAAGTAAATTATGCCTGATTCAATGAGTGTTAGATAGAATATTTTGTTAGTGCTGTTGGTATTCTATTAGGGCAAAGGAAAGAATACAGTGCTAGAAATGAGCAAAACTGAAATCTGGTTCCACCTCTACCAGTCAGTGACTTTAAGAAAGTCAATTAAATTCTCAGAGCCTCAAATTCTTCACCCATACAAATTAGAAAAGCAACACTCACTGCCAACTTTCTGTTGCTGTGCAGATCAAATAAATAATACATTTAAGGTAGTATGCAAATGTATCATTTTTTGGTACTCAGTAAATACTATTTGATTTGGGAATTACATTGCCCTTATTTTACCACACAAACCACTTATTTTCTCCCCTTTGTGGCAGAAAGGGCACCAGTCATGCCTCTTGTGGACTTGTAGGAGGAAAACGGGGTCCTCTGGATCTTCTACATTTCCAACAACTAGATTATGTTTAGGGGAGTCACAGCGTCTTGGCCTCCTTCTGCCATATTCCAGGCTTCTCAGTGTTTACTTTAAAGGAGCATTCCCATAACACCAGAGAAACCAAACTAAAATGTAGAATGTCTACCAGCTAACCCACTATTTTTCTTAAAACAAATAAAATGTAGTTTTGAAATAGTTGATTAGTTATGCTAGCATGATTGCCTGTATCCATGAGTCAGAGAGAAGCAGAGCCAGAAATTACCACGCACCCAGGGATTCCCAAAGGGCCCCCTTGGGAACAAAAACCTCCTCCAGCTTAGGCACGGAGGAGCCTTGGTACACACACAGAATGGGCTTCACTGCCCACGTGTAGGCAAGGCCATCGCTTCCATAAAAAGCCAACACATCACAGACCAAGCTGCACAATTTGACTCCCTGTCTTCTAATGGTCTAAATATACTCTTCTACCTGCAAACCATAAGTATGGTCATTCTTGCTTTTCCAGTCTCATTTTATCAAGTATGAGATGCCAGAGGCCATCTAAGTTATATCAGCTACGCACCAAACATTCCTTCACCAGATAATTATTTAACTTGTCTGTGTGCAAGGCATGGGGGCACACCAATTCAACAACACAATCTAACTGTGGTATTATTCACACAACTTATCTTAGTATCTATGAAGATTTATGTGTTTTCTGTCATACGGGCATGGTTTACACATGTTTCCATGAAGAGTACACTTAAAAAAAAAAGAAAAGAAGAAGTATCAATCAAGCAAAAACCCATGGTTAAAAGACTTGGAATTTAGTGTTCTTATCCGTTCTTTAAAGACAATGAAAGGCAAAAAATTATTAGGAAAAATTATCTGATATTCTGATATGCTCACATCATTGCTCTGGTGCAAACAGCAAACGCACAAGTACATTTTTACTTTGTATAACAAAACAACCCAATAAAAAGGTAACGTATGGTGGAAGTATACAACCTTTATGATATTTCTTGAAATTACTCCACTTTTATAGAGGATGATATTCGTGCTAGAAACAGCTATAAAAAATATGGAAATGTAAAAGAAGAGAGATTAAATATGGGATTTATCTGCAGGCCCCAGTACATTAAACCCTTAACATATTTGAAATATGAAAATAACCTAGGCCCTCAACATCAGGATCATGAAGGGAATTTTAATGGTGCCCTATGCCTTCACTTCCAAGATTTTAATTTTTGTTGTTTTAAAGGTCTTTTTATATATTTGCTTGACTTGCACGATTACAGCAATTCATCACTTGGACTAATAGGACAAAAAACATTTGACATTGATGATGGTTGGTTACCCATCCTGACCTGATATGCAGTACATAGAAACCAGTCCTTGGCTTTCTCTTTCAGCCCCCCACAAAGCAGGAGCTTAGGCCATGCCTCCAGGCTGGAAATTGTAGCAGCAGTGACCACGCCTGGGGGACAGGCAGGATGCCAGTTCTAAATCTTCTGCGCACGAAACATGCAGAACCTATGCATCAAAGTGGGGCCAGTCTTGCATTCTGCAAGGGCTAGAGAGCAATACAGCCTTCCCTCCATCTGTTACCTGTAACTGCCTCCTAACTGAGGCATGAGCTGACACACTGGTCCTCTGTGTAAAGGGTGGAAGGAAAAGCAAAATCCATCCCAGCATATACTGTTTCTGCAATGGCCTGTCATCATCAGACCCAATCATCATGGCCTATGGAGATCTTGAAGAGTAGAGTTTGGGAAGCAGCAAAGAAATGAACATGATGCCTATATTAAGTGGGACCTGAGAGAATGGCTATGAGGTTGAAACCCAAGCTTGGGGAAAAGAAACAGGAAGGAGGACAAAGGTCATGGGGCACTAGGGGACAATGGGGAAGTGGGAGGTGAAGAGGTGAGAGACAGAGCACAATTCCCAAATCTGTCTTCTCACTTCATTCCACTGGGCATCTTCTAGCTCTTCACTTACTTATGTCTCACATATGCCACATGAGTTGGTAGATAAAAGCAACGTGGTAATTAATTTTTAAAATAAAAAGACCTCAAGGACTTCCAGTTTAAAATGGCATCTGGCTAATAGTCCTGATATAGCCCCTTTTACTAAAATACACCCCCCCCCACACACACACGCAAACATTTACATTGCCACCAAAAATTAAGATTGACAGTTGACTTCTTACCACTAACTGTAAGGTCAATGAACTTGGATTTTTAGAGGCAATTAGTGGCCCACCTGTGCATGCCACCAGACCTAGAGAAAGCCCACCTGTCTGAAGTTAGAAAGGCCCATTATACCTTCCCTACTGTCTGCCACCTGGCTCATTAAATCAGGCAGCCATTCTTCTACTATATAAGTGCTCCTTTTTAAGCTGGAATGTTATTTTCCTGTCATATCCAACCCCTCAGTAGCAGCTTTTTTCTTAAAAGCAATCAGGGCACCTACCTGGAAAAGAACTGGTCAACAAGATGGAATGAGGAAGCAGGCTTTGGGATGCCGCATTCCAACCAGGAAGGTGTTCCCATGAAGAAAGCACAATATGAGAGAAGAGAGAATAAAAAGTCTCGACAACCCTGTATGCTGAGTATTATAGATCTCGTGCCAGAAAGTAAGGCAATGGGAGCATAACAAGCCCTAACGTCGACACTTAAGGAATGAAAGCAAGTCAAACACCAGCAATGGAGCTGGTAGCTCTGGACATCAGCTGGCCCTCCAGGTGTGGCTCTAAAAAGGGAATTGAACCCATATCCAAGTGGACAGAAGGAAACACCAGTCCAGATAGATATCCTGTGTTAAGAGAAGTGGCAAGAAGAATAACTAGCATGCATTTTGATAAATGACATAGAAATAGAGATAGAGGATATTATCCTAAAGACTCAGAGGGAGCACAGCCTCTGAAAATGATTTGCCACAGGAATTGAAAGAAATTTGCAGAGAAACATTTTTTCAATCTTCAATAGAATTCAAGAAGTAATGGCCTTTAGGGAACAGGAACAGACATCTGTAACAAGAGAATCGGTCATGAGAAAGAGACGGCAAGGTGAGATGAAAAGGAAAATGTGTGAGATAGAAAAAGATTGAAGCAAAATCAAAATGCAATGACAGAATTAAAATCTGCATTTGAAGCCATGTGGTACAGAAACGACACTGCGGATAATTACATCAGTAAAGTAGGGGACCCATCTGAGAAAATCCTCTGGGACATAGAAGAAAAGAACAAAGATGAAAATAATGAAAGAAATCATGAAGTAATGAAAGGAAAATAGACACAGAAAACCTAAGAACTGTATATATATATTTTTAGGAAAAACTAGAAGACATAGAACAGAAGTTATAATCAAACACAAAAATTTAATGGTTTTTAACCTTAAAAAATGTTAGGCATATGCAGATCAAGAATCCACTACATTCCAGGCAAAATGAACATATTAAGACATATCTGGAAGCATCCATGATGACTTTTGAAGGTCAGAGGTAAATAACATTCCCACCCAGAAAGTTATACCAAGACAAATTGTCTTTGCTGTGCAAAAATCACAGAAAACCTGATTGAAGATAAGAAAATGCTTAGAAAATATACTCCCCCCAAACTCTTCTTGAAAAAAACTATTTAAAGACACACTCCTGGGGTCAATTGTATGTCAATGGATAGTAACTAGACTTTGGGTGATGATCACTTTGTAACATATACAGATGTTAAATTATATGTTGTACACCCAAAACTTGTATTATGCTATATACTAATTTTGCCTCAATAAGAAAAAAAGCACACACAAGAAGGACTGAGAAATAATTTGCAATAAATAACATAAGAATGGAACTATTGTGCTTTTGAAGGATTAGCAATGAGCAGTGAAAGGAGTTATATATTTTAATTACATTAAGTATTTATTGAAAAATTTGTTAATAATAAAGCAAACATAGGGTGCGTGGGTGGCTCAGTCAGTTAAGCGTCTGACTTCAGCTCAGGTCATGATCTCATGGCTCGTGAGTTTGAGTATTGCGTCAGGCTCTGTGCTGACAGCTCAGAGCCTGGAGCCTGCTTCGGATTCTGTGTCTCCCTCTCTCTCTGCCCCTCCCCTGTTAGTGTTCTCTCTCTCTCTCTCTCTCTCTCTCTCTCTCTCTCTCTCAAAAATAAATAAAACCATTAAAAAAATAAAGCAAATATTAAAAATATTGATAAAAACCTATATAAGCAATAACGATAATAAGTGTCTTAAATCTAAGCTTATATTAGCAAAGATGCAGAAATGAAGGAAAAAAATAAAACTATGCTAACTTTTTCAAATGTAAGGATACTTTTTTAATGTTTATTTTTTATTTTTGAGAGAGACAGAGAGACAGAGCATGGCGGGGATGGGGAGCAGAGAGTGAGGGAGACACAGAATCAGAAGCAGGCTACAGGCTCTGACTTGTCAGCATGGAGCCCGATGCAGGGCTTGAACCCACAAATTGTGAGATCATGACCTGAGCCAAAGTTGGATGCTTAACCCACTGAGCCACCAGGATTTTTTAAATATAGTTTAATTTTTTATATTGAAAATTTGGGGAATATAAAGAATGCTTTTTTAAATAATTTAAAGGCAACCAATAGAAAAATTTTAAATAGATTAACTTCCAAGATTTCCTTCATAGAAAAAGTAATTTTAAAAGTAAATAAAAAATATTGCATACAGCAAATAAAATGTAAGGAAATAGCAAAATCTCAAAAAGAGGATAAAACAAGTAAATTATAAGAAAATATGTAAATGGGTTAACTAGCCCATTAAAGGACCAGTAATTTCAAATTGGTTTCATCTGTTTTATTGAAGAATAACTGACGTATAGTATTGTATTAGTTTTAGATGTATAACATGGCAATTTGATATTTATATACATTATGAAATTATCATCGGAGTAAGTCTAGTTACCATGTGTCACCATACAAAGTTATTAAAATACTCCCTATGCTATACACTACATCCCCATGTTTTATTTATTGTATACCTGGAAAACTGTACCTCTTAATCTCCTTTACCTATTTCATCTATTCCCCCCACACCTCGCTTCTGGCAACCATCAGCTTGTTCTCTGTACCCGTAAGTCTGTTTTGTTTTATTTGTTTGTTTTTAAGATTCCACGTGTAAGTGAAGTCATATGTTATTTGTCTTTCTCTGTCTGACTTATTTCACTTTCATAATGCCCTCTAGGTCCATCTGTGTTGCCACAACTGGCAAGATTTCACTTTTTCTGGCTAATGCTTAGTTGCATATACATACCACATCTTTTTTTATCCATTTATCTATCCATAGACATTTAGATTGCTTCCATATTTTGGCCATTGTAAATAATGCTGCAATGAACATAAGGGTGCATATGTCTTTTGAATTAGCGTTTTTGTTTTCTTTGGATAAATACCCAGAAGCAGAAATGCTGGATCGTATGGTAGTTCTATTTTTAATTTTTTGATAAACTTCCACACTGTTTTCCATAGTAGCTGTACCAGTATACATTCCCACCAACAGTGTATAATGGTTCCCTTTTCTGCACATCGTTTCCAACACTTATTTCTTATCTTCAGACATAAAATTCAAGTCTATGTTGCTTAAAAGAGACCCACCAAAAAATAAGCGGCTCAGACAGATAAGAAGTTTAAGAATGGGTGAATACACTTTGATAAATACAAACAAAAGAAAAACTTACACACCAGGAGTCAAGCTAAAAGCAATAAACAGGCCAAAGATGTAATTTTATATTGATAAAAGATATAATCCACAACTAACAGAAAATAGTCATAAACATTTTTATACACCAAATAGCATAGCAAGATTTAATAAGCAATGTCCATATATCAGACCATAAAAACAATTCCCCAAAGCAGAAATTCTAAAGGCCAACATATTTCCAACCACAGTACAAACCAAAAACGATTATCAGATTTTTAAACAAACAAACTAATAAATAAACAAAACCAATAACTTGAAACTTTTAAAAAACACTCTCCTAAACTAACTTATAAAGGATATCAAATCCTCAATTATATACTAGGTTTTAAATAACATAACTAAGAATATTAATAAAAATTGTGGGAGGTGGCCAAAATTCCAGCCAAGAATGAATTCATAACCTTTAATGAATTATTAAATCAAGTATGAAAATAAATTGATATTTGATAAACTGATAAGTCTGATCATTAATAAAATACACTAAAAATAAAATTATAAATACAATGATAATCAAGTTTAAGCGTTTGCCATCAGGTACTGAACCAAATTCTTTATGTAGTTATCTTGTTGAAACATCACATTACTTTTGAGGGATGGGCATTAGTAGTAGTTATATTTTATAAATAAAGAAATTGAGATTTCAAAGCATTAAATAATTTTTCCAAGATAACACAGCTAGTAAATGACAAAATTGGGATTTAACCCAGCTTTGTCTGACTCCAAAGTCTTTGCCTGTAATCACTGCCATTACAGGGTTATTAGAAAAGAACAAAGAATCTAAATGATTATTGTTTTGAAAAACTAGACAAACATCTGACAAACCTAAAATGGAAAATAAAGATAAAAATAAAAAACAAAAAAATTTTTTTCACTAAGAATCAAGAGGATATAACAGATACATTATAGTTTTTAAATTATTCTTTATGTTAATAAATTTATAAACATTGATGAACGAGATTATTTCATTATGAAATATAAATTACTAATTGTGTTGAGAAGAAATAGATGATCTGAATAAACAAAAAACTTGAAAAAATAGAAAGGTACACAAGTCATAAAGGTTAGAATGATTTATCAGTGATTTTTTTTAAAGTTTCAAATAAGAATAATCTTTAAAACTCAGGTATAAAACCAAAATGAACAAATGTCAAAACTTTATCAAGACGCAAAGGAAGACTAGAATAAATGTTCCTAAATAGGAAAACCCAACTTTATAAAGATGTAAATAAAATTCTAAAATTGAGTTCAGGGTTTAACTCAGTCTTCATGGGGATAATTTTTGAAATTTGCAAAATGTTTTCTAAAGTTAACAAATGAAAACCAGGACTGACCATCACATTTTTGGGAAAGACAAAGACATACACATGTACCCCAATATTTATAGCAGCGCTATGAACAATAGCCAAATTATGGAAAGAGCCCAAATGTCCATCAACTGATGAATGGATAAAGATGTGGTATAGGGGCACGTGGGTGGCTCAGTCGGCTGAGCAACTGACTTCGGCTCGGGTCATGATCTCTCAGTTTGTGAGTTTGAGCCCCACATCGGGCTTGCTGCTGTCAGCCTGTCAGTACAGAGACTGCATCAGATCCTCTGTCTCTCTCTCTCTCTGCCCCTGCCCCACTTGTGCTCTCTCAGAAATAAATACACATTTAAAAAAAAGAAAAAGAAAAGGATGTGGTGTATACACACACACACACACACACACACACACACACACACACACAATGGAATACTACTCAGCAATCAAAAATAATGAAATTTTTCCATTTGCAACAATGTGAATGGAACTAGAGTGTATTATGCTAAGTGAAATAAGTCAGTCAGAGAAAGACAAATATCATATGATTTCACTCATATGTGGAATTTAAGAAACCCAACAGATGAACATAGGTTGAAGAGAAGGAAAAATAAGATAAAAACAGAGAGAGAGAGAGACAAACCATAAGAGACTCTTAAATATAGAGAACAAAGTGAGGGTTGCTGGAGGGGAGATGGGTGGGGGATGGGCTAAATGGGTAATGGACATTAAGAAGGGCACTTGTTGGGATGAGCACTGGGTGTCATATGTAAGTGATGAATCACTGAATTCTACTCCTGAAACCAATACTACACTATATGTTAGGTAACCTGAACTTAAATAAATTAAAAAGAAAAAAACATGCATAATTAAGGGCTATCTGGGTGATTAAAACATCCTATAAAGTTTTGGCAATTAAACTATAAAAAAACTTGCAAAAATCAGTGGGTAGATCAATGGAATGGGATTCATAGCCTAGAAAGACACGTGGCATATAAAGGAATTAATATGTGATAAAGGTGCCAATACAGTCAGTGGGGAAAGAATTACACAGTCAATGCAGCAGGATAACTGCGGGGAAAAAGAGGTGGGCAGGGATGAGATCCTTCCCTTGCCCCACACACATGCACACATTTCCCTGATGATCAGCGATGTTGAGCATGTTTTCATGTGTCTGTTGGCCATCTGGATGTCTTCTTTGGAAAAATGTCTGCTCATGTCTTTTGCCCATTCTTTAATTGGACTTTCATCTTTGGGATGTCGAGTTTTATAAGTTCTTTATATAGCTTAGATACTAACCCTTTATCAGATATGTCATTTGCAGATATCTTCTCCCATTTCGTAGGTTGCCTTTTAGTTTTGTTGATTGTGCTGTGGTAGCTTAACTGTTCCTGTTGCAGGATGTCAGCTCTACCTTGTCTCTCTTGGCTTCTCTCCAGGTCTGGTTCTCAGCCTTCCCTTCAGTTCTGTGGCCTACCCAATACCCTAAGCAACGAATTCTTTTTCTATTTAAGTTAACTAAAGTCACTTCCTGTCATTTGCAAGCAAGAATCCTGACTAGTATATCTCTCTAGATAAGTGATCAAGGATATCAAATGGAAGTTCACACACACAAAAAAGAAAGAAATACAAAATGTCACTAAGTATTTTTAAAGTGTCTAATTCACAACATTAGATAAATCATTCTTAGAAAATCAAAGCAAGAATTTGGGCATAAAATTAACATGCTTCTTTATTAACAGTAATATTTTGAATTAGTAAATATGTGGAGAAATGGTAGGAACACAAATTTGTACAATTTTTTTAGAAAACAATTTGAGTATATATACTAAAACCCTTCAATACGCCCACAACTTTTTGACATATTAATTCTTATTCTAGGAATTTATCCTGATAATCATTTATGCAAACATTTATGTATAAGGATATTCACTTTAACTTTGTTTTTCAAAGTGAAAAAAAGCAAAAATGTGCTCAGTAATATGAGAACGGTTACATACAGTAGAATCTTTCTTAACGGACTTCCGCTAAACCAATGCCTGATTAGTCGGTGGTATTTATTTCCTCTGTGAAACACACTGCACATTCCTCATTCAGACACACATGTACCTTTCCCCCCAAATTAGGTGGGTACTTACCAAGAGTGGGATATGTTTGTGCCTAGGCCCATTTACAAACTCAGTATCTACCACTGTCATTATGAATGCTACAAGAAAGACGTAGTTGTTTCTATAAAAATTAAGTTGAATGTTTTGCAAATTTTAGATAAAAGCAGATTGCTGAAAAAGAAAAAAAAAGAGCAGAAGGAAGGGAGGAAGGGACGGAGGAAAGAAGGAGGGAAGGAAGGAAGGAAGGAAGGAAGGAAGGAAGGAAGGAAGGAAGGAAGGAAGGAAGGAAGGAAAAAAAGCAGGGAAGAAAGGAAGGGAAACAAAGAAGATACTATTACTAGGCAACAGCAAGCATTGGGAAAAATCAGTCAAGTCTAGAGCCATGATTCTCAAGAATTTGGTCCCTTCTTAAAAATGATTAAGGTCCTTAAAGAGCTTCTGTTGATGTGGGAAATATCTCCTGACATTTACCATATTAGAAATTAAAACTGAGAAATTTGTAAACTATTGACTTTAAATTCATTCTTAAACATAACAATAAGAAACCCATCACATGTTAACATAAATAACATATTTTTATGACAAGTAAATATATTTTCTAAAATAAAAAAAATTTTAGAGTAGTGACACTGTTTAACATTGTTGTAAACCTCTAACACTTAGATTAATGAAAGGCAGCTGAGTTCTCACATCAATTCAATGTTCAATCTACTGTAGTATCACAAGTCATGGAGCCCCTGGAAACCCTATTATATACTCATGAGCAAATGATAGTGGGAGAGGCAATAATACCTTAATACTATTATGAATATAACTTTGGCATTGCAGACATCCTTCTAGGGGCTTGGACACCTCTAGGAGCCCACAGACCACACATTGACAAATGCCTGGCAAAAGGTCTATGCTCAGACTTCTTGTAATTGTCTCTAAGTCTGTGATCCACTTCAAAAGGAACAAACAGAAAACCACAGAAATTAGAAGTGTGTTACTGATATTGTTTATGCACTAAAGATAGCACAGATGACCCATTATAATTAAAGACCCTGGCCCACATTTTTTTAGTGATGAATGAATCCATAGATATATGCTTTATGTACTTTTTTAAATGTTTAAGAAATGTATGTGTTTTAAAAGTAATTCCACATCATTTCTTTTACTATTCTCCACTAGCTATTTCACTTTGGGCTGCAATACTTAAGCACTCATTATTTCACTTAGGAGTCTGAAGCTACAGGGTTGGTTAATTTGGTGGCTAGGACACGTCAAGGCTCTGGATTGGCATGTCTGAGATAGCCTTGGCTTTCCCCCATGCTCCCAAGATGGCAGCCACAGCTCCAGGAACAGACAGCAAGAAGGAGGGCTGGGGTTGGAGATGGAGGACGGAGGGTTATTTCATCTCAAGCATCTCTCTCCTTAACAGGAGGAAATTCTTTTCCAAAACGCCTTAACAGACTTCCCTTCTGTCTCACTGGCAGTCAGGTTGTATGCTACCCCCCCAAACCATTCATTGAAAGAATGGAATCATCATGACTGGCTCTGAGCAATCATCAGTATCTCAGTGTTGGTGTCTCAGCATCTCAATTTCATCCTCTCAGTCTGAACAAATTGATTCTGCACATCTGAACAAAATCAGGGGGTCATTTAGCTGGGACCAGTGGGGGAACTTCTGTGCCATGGATGATGACAGTGTGTCACCTGCTTTAAACCAAATTTTTCAATTAACCAGCCAACTACTGGCCGAGTGCACAGTTTAACAGGGTACATCCATACCCAGACATTAAAATCATCTCTAAAAGCAAAATACAATATTGTATTTATAGTGTGAAACCAATGTATGCATTTATGTATACATACTTATGGATATACATAAATATACTTTTTATTTGAGTGAGAGCGTGCATGAGCAGGGGAGGGGCAGAGGGAAAGAGAGAGAGAATCTCAGGTAGGCTCCAGCACAGAGGCTGACCCAAGGCTAGATCCCACGACCCTAGGATCATGACCTGAGCTGAAATCAAGAGTCAGATGCTCAACCGACGGAGCCACCCAAGCACCCTGACATACATATACTTTTTTCAAAACTAGAATGGAAGATACAAAAATATAACTGTTTTCTCTGGGTTTATGAGTTGGTTTTAATTTGCTTCCTTATAGCTTTTTGTATTTTCTGATTTCTCCAATGACACATCACTGTAATAAGCTGAAAACAAAACATTTTTAAATGATTTTGTGAAATAAAATAACATATGCATGTCTTTCATCTATATATCAGTTTTCACAACATATTATTTCATTTTCTTTACCTGTAAAATCAAAATAAGAATATTTCATAAGAAAAATAAATTAATGTAAAATGCCAGCAGTAGTGCCTGGTAGATAATGAAAGCTCATTAAATTCATGCTATTATTGCTATGCCACATTCACTCATAGATGGCATAGGTAGGACACGGGTAACTATCTTCATTTTGTAGATTAGGCAGCTAAGGCTAAGAGAAATGCAGTGACTTGCCCAACCTCACACCATGTGCCAAGATCAGTGTTCCTTTCAAGTATACCATCACTATTCACCATCTGTGGCATAGATGGCAGAAAAGAAAATTCTATTCCTAACATCTAAAAAATTTTGTTGTGATAGGGTTCTTTATACTAGAGGGGCACCTGGATGGCTCAGTTGGTTAAACATCCAACTCTTGATTTCGGCTCAGGTCATGATCTCCTAGTTTGTGAGCTTGAGCCCCTCGTTAGGCTCCAAGCTGACAGTGCAGAGCCTGCTTGGGATTCTCTCTCTCTCTCTCTCTCTCTCTCTCTCTCTCTCTCTCTCTGCCCCTCCCTCCCTTCCATGCACTCTCTCCCTCTCTTTCTCAAAATAAATAAATAAAACTTTAAAAAAACCCACTATACTAGATTTCTTTGTTGTTGAGATATAATTCACATACCATAAACTTCACCCTTTTAAAGTGTCCAATTTAGTGATTTGTAGTATATTCACAAGATTTGTAGTATATTCACAATCATCACCACTATCTAATTTCAGAACATTTTCTTGCCCCCCTAAAAATCCAATATCCATTAGCAGTTGTTCCCCATTCCTTTCTTCCCCAAGCCCTTTTGTGTCTCTATGGATTTGACTAGAGACTAGTTTAGAACTAAACAATATGTGGCCTTTTGTTTCTGGCTTCTTTCACTTTACATAGTGTTTTCAAGGTTCATTCATTCATGTAGATTCATTCATGTATCAATACTTTATTCCTTTTCATTGCTGAATAATATTCCATTATATGGATATATCACATTTTGTGTATCCACTCATAATTTTTATATTAGATTTCTGGACATGGTAATTTGACAGTTTAACCAACTAAACCAACCAGTAAATGAATCAGCAAAATTCAATAAACTAATAAAATGACTGAATAAAATAACCGGTAAACAAAAAATCAATCAGTAAGATTCAGCTCATCTAGTCCATCCATGACTGTTTGACTTCTTATTGACATCACTGTTATGAAAACCCTAATTCCTTGCTTTCCTTAAATAATAAAATATCATCAGACAGGCCCCTTTAAAAACCAGAAATATATTTTTTCACCTCTCCTTGGAATCTTTCTTGTTTGTTTTCTTTTTATTTACTAGAAACCAAGAATATTCCAATTCTTTCCAGAACCTTTTGTCCTTCAACTCATTTGTAAGTCTTTTAGGTCTAGACTGCCTCAACTGTAAACTACAAAACACAAGCATCCCTGGTACCCAGCTAAGGTGTCAATGGAAAACTTCATTTTCTCTTCCTTGGGGCTCTGGGATCTATGCTTGTTTTCTCCACAGATAAATATTTTCTTTTTTAAAGTTCATTTATTTATTTTGAGAGACAAAGGGTGGGGAGGACCAAAGAGAGAGGGAGAGAGAGAATCTCAAGCAGGCTCTGCGCTGTCAGCACAGAGCCTGATATGGGATTCAAACCCATGAACCTGAGCTGAAATCAGGAGTCGGCCAGTTAACTGACTGAGCCACCCAGGCACCCCTCCGCAGATAGATGTTTAAATAGATGACCTCTGTGGTCCTATCCAGCTCCAGGAGTCTATGATTCTAGCTTTTGGTTTGTGTGGTTAGCCATCAACAGCACACTGCCCTACCCCACTCTAATCAGGGAATTTAGATGGTACTAAACTTCCTGTGGCTCTGGTGGCAGGAGGAAATAGAAGAAGGGAACATTGACACCATATTACAACAACCCAGAGGTTTATATTAGCACTCTACAGTTTACAAAGCAATTCTTTGTGCAATTTCTCATACAATTCCCCATGAGTTACCATGTCAGGCATTTTATCAAGGCAGAAACTGAGATTTGGGAACTGGTTCAAGTTCATATGGTCAAGCGATGGACCCTCTGGCTCCTATCTCCCACTCTGTGTTCATTGCATTGTCTCACTGAGCCACACCACTGTCAATGGCACTGGGACTGTGAAAAATGAACAGCAGAGGGCAAGTAGTAATGACTGGTAGGAGCTTACGGTGGTCACAAGGGTGACTGTTCACTGGCATGCCTGTGCCGAGTGAGAATAAAGGAAAGGTTGACAACAGGAGTAAAGGGACAGTCAGAGAAACAACTTAAAGTTATTTAAGGGGTGCCTGGGTGGCTCAGTTGGTTAAGTGTCTGACTCTTGATTTCAGTTCAGGTCATGATCTCACGGTTTGTGAGTTTGAGCCCTGCATCAGGCTCTGTGCTGACAGTCAATTAAATTTATTTATTTATTTTGAGAGAGAGAGAGAGAGAGAGAGAGAGAGAGAGAGAGAGAGAAAGCTAGCAGCACAGTCAGTTAACTGTCTGACTCTTGATTTTGGCGCAGGTCATGATCTCACGGTTCTTGGGTTCAAGCCCCACATTAGGCTCTGTGCTGACAGAGTGGAGCCTGCTTGGGATTTTCTCTCTCTCCCTCTCTCTCTCTCTGCCCCTCACCTGTTTCCCCCACCCTCTCTCTCTCTGTCTCTCTCTCTCTCAAAATAAATAAACTTGAAAAAAAAGTTATCCAAATGCACTCAAAGCCAGTACCCCACCCCCAAGCTACATGAAGAACACTCGGCACCACATATTGAAAGTTTTTGAGAAATAAATGTTTGCCAACTGCCTGTGGATGGCCACTTAAACTGGGCATTAACCATCCAGCCCAGACCTTCCCACTGAAACACTGCTTGGTGACATGACGGTCTCCACTCTGAGCATCTATGAGGGGATCTTAAGTTGCTATTAAGGACCCTTGAGCAGGGAAGGCACACCATCACAGGTAAGCCATACATAGAATAAACAAACTGCCTTGCTCGCCATCTCAATCAATCCATTTCAACACCCACCAACACCCAAACTTTTCACCAGACCCCAAGACCTACATTTTGCCTCCACTTCTACCAATACCATTTTTTCATATATATCGGCTATAGACATGCCAGGCGTTTTGCATACACTATCCTGCAGCATCACACCTGCCAGACAGGCATTATTATCCCCATTTTATAGATGGGCAGACTGGGATCTGAAACATGGATAACTTGTCCAAACTACTTAGGGACAGAGCTGTCATTTTTTAAACTCAGGTGTCTGTTGTTCCAAATTGATTTTCCTTCTACTAAAATGCAGTATGTCTATCCAAACTCTATTTTCGATTTTCAACCAAAAGCTCGCCTGCAGATGAAATATATAAAACATTTCAAAGAAGCTTTTATCAGTATATATTTGACATTCAAATTTCTAAGTATATTTATTATAAAGTCAATTAATGAAATAACGAAGCTGCCTTGATAGACACAGTTGCAAAAGGCATTCTAGCTTCTGCCTCTTCATGCTCTGTTTTATTTAGATTGCAGAGAGTTGAGAAAATCATGATTCAGTAGGTGCAGCTGTCTTTTAATAATGGTTTTAACAGTCTTTTAAAAATGATCTCAAGTCACACTGCCACTAAACAGATATGACAGAGAAGACTTTATTCTGTCTGCAGAAGAACTTGTTAGCCTGGTTGCACAAATGGACGTGTTAATTTTCTCCAGTGTGTTAACAACTGTTGCATACCACATTTTAGTGTGCCTGTTGTGTCTGTTACAATTTTAGTAACAGTTTAAAGTATATTTAATATTTTAGGATGAATTTTGCCCAAATTGATCTATAAATTCAGTGCAATCTTAATTAAAATCCCAGCAGTCTTCTTTAAAGAAATTGACAAGCTGATGCTGAAGTTTGTAGGACATGCAAAGGATCTACACCAGCCAAAACAATTCAGAAAAGTATAATAAGGCTGATGGATTTACCTGATTCTAAGACTTACAAGAAAGCTGCCATATTCAAGACAGTGTGGTACTGGCGTAAGGATAGATTTACAGATTAGTGGAACAGAAGAGAGTCCAGAAATAGAATCAAACTTTTATGAGTAATTGATTTTTGACAATGATGCCAAGGTAATTAAATGAGAAAATCATCATAATGTTGCTAAAACAACTGGATATCCACAAGGGAAAAAATTTAACCTCTACTCTTACCTTACAGTACACTCGAAAATTAACTCAAAATAGATCAAAGGTTTAAACATAAGAACAAACACTACTTAATTTCTGGAAAAATGCATAGGAGAAGATGTTTGTGACATCCAGTTAGGAAAAGCACAAAAGCATACATCATAAAAGGAAATATTTATTAAATTGACTTTCAAAATTAAAAAAGCTTTTGCTCTTAAAAGTTGAAAAGATAAAAAGGCACCATTTCACAATATATATGTCAAGCCACTCTGCTGTCCACCTTAAATTTATACAATGCTATATGTCAATTATATGTCAATGAAACTGGAGAAAAAAATAAGCAAAAGGTTGTGATAATATATATGCAAAACACATATCTGACAAAAGCCTTATATCCAGAATTTATAAAGGATTCTTATGACTCAGTAAGGAAATAACCCAATAAAAATGGGGAAAAGATTTGAACAAACGTTTTACAAAGATACACAAAAGCCAATAAACCCATGAAAAGATGCTCAACATTAAAAATTATGAGGAAAATGTCACTTAAAACCACATGAGCTTGGAGCACCTGGGTGGCTCAGTTTTGAGCCACGGCTCAAAAGGTCATGATTTCACAGCTTCATGGGTTCAAGCCTCGCATCAGGCTCTGTGCTGGCAGTGCTGAGCCGGCTTGGGATTCTCTTTCTCTCCCTCTCTCTCTCTCTCTGCCCCTCCCCCACTCTCACCATCTCTCTCTCTCTTGAAAATAAATAAGTAAACTTAAAAAAAAAACTACACGAGCTATTTACTACACACTTGGCAGTAACAAGTACTGGTGAGGAGGTAGGGCAGCCAGAACTCTCATTTGTTGCCTGTGTGAAAGTCTAAAATGGTACCATGTCATACAAGGTTAAACACATACATGCCATATGACCCAGCAAACTCACTCCTAAATATTTACTCAAAGGAAATAAAAATTTATGTCCACAGAAAAACTTTTACATGAATGTTTATTGCAGCGTTATTCATAATAGTTAAAACTTGGGGGGGAGAAAGAAAACCCAAGTGTTAGTGAATGGATTAACAAATAGTGGTACATCCAGACCATGGGATACTACTCAGCACTAAAAGAAACAAAATATTAATATACTTAGCAACATGGATGTATCTCAAAAACATTACGTTAAGTGAAAAAAAAGTTAAACACAAAGGACTACATACCATGATTCCATTTATATGAAATTCTTTAAAAAAAAAAAAAAAAGGCACAACTATAGTGACAGTAAATCAGCAATTGCCTTCTGGCCAGGAGTTGAGTGAGTGGACTGACTGCAAGGAGGCACAAGGGAAATTTTTAAGGTGATGGAAATGTTCTATCTTGATTATGAAAGTGGTTTACAACTGTATACAATTAGCAAAATTTATTAAACTGCACATTTAGAATTTTATCTAATGTAAAGTAGACCTCAGTAAAACTGCAGTGAAATGAATTTTTTTTAATTACTAGGGTTTCAGTATCTTTTAAAAAGAAAGAAAAAAATTCCAGCCTAAGAACAGAAGTGTGTTTGTTCCCTTCTGCAGGATAATACCAAGGAAACACACACAGAAGTTAAACAAAATATGTAAAAGATTGACTTCTTGATACTGTCTGCTTCAAATTTTTTTGTCCCTCTAATCTCCATCTCAAGAAAAATGAAAAATAAAAGAAATGTATCTTAAATACCTTTGGCTGACTTTAATATACCTAAAACTAAATATTAAATATGTTCGTAGAGAAAAGCTTTGTTACAGGACACTCTTTTCATTGGGCTGTAGCTGCTTAGGGCATTTAAAGACAAGTGAGAAAGAGACTGCTTGGTTTGTTAGTTGTTTTGATTGGAGGTTTGGGGTTTTTGGGGGGTTTGGGGCGGTTTTTTTGGTTTTGGGTTTTTTTTTTTTTTAGCAGCGCTGAGCTGTTTCATCATGCTTTCCTATTGCCACAAAAGCTATTAGGACTCATCAGTCAACACCCAGTGTCAGATAATTATCCATTAACATATTTCACCTGCACTGTGATGAAAATGATATCACAACTTGCAAGAGATCCCCTTGAAGATGAAACTGGAAGAAATTGTGGCCACATGTTATTTCAAACCTGTATTCACTACACCTCCTGACTGCCTGTCATCCAAGAGAGGCCAAACAGATGTGTAAAAATAGCTGTTTAACAGGGGGGAAAATACTGTAAAATTGTTTATGGCAGGACAGCGGGTTCTTATAGGCAAAGTAAATTACAAATAGATTTCTCAATTACTTTTTAAAGCCCGGTATTTGATTCTTATATAACAGTCAAAAATCAATTTTGCATGGAATTTATGTGAATGCCTCATTATTAATAAAACAGCAGTTGGCGACTGCTACTTCCTTCCCACAAAAGCAGCGCGCAGTGGGGAAGCATTCACGTGCCAGGCTGTGCAATCCTTTATCTTTTTATCCTCTGCTTCAGATCATAAAAAAGGGAAGAAATGAATTCCAAGCAAATCTTAGGCATAGGCTTCTGGCAGCACCTATTACAAGGGGCCCTGGAGGGATGCCTCGAGAGTATTCAGTGGTGGGTGTTGGAGCAGTCCTGACCCCCTCCCCCCCATCAATGCCTGCTCATGTACCCTGAAGGTCCCTTTTTTAAAAACATAAAATAAAATCTAATCAAGCAAATAACTGCAGTTGTTGAAAAAGACACTGAACTTCATCTCTCACTCTATCCCTAGTGTATCTCATCTCAGTACTAGATGAGTCACTGTTGACCACATGAATTTATTTAAAATGGTTGACCAGTGGCATTTTGTTCACATCACTTAATGATAAATACTAATTTTTGAAAGAAAAGAACATGTTCCTGATGCAAACATTCCAAGCACCTGACAAACATATTCATCTCCAATTCACAAATAGGAAAATTGAATTCCATTAATGTCCACAGACCATAATACTCTGTTCCCTATTTTGTACTTGATTCATCAGACCATGAATACCACCTTCCCAAGTGAAAAGTGAGGTATAATGAGAAAACCTAGCTTCTCCAGATCGCCTTTCCTAACCAAAAGGGGGACTTCTAGTAACCTATATCATTGCTGTAGGCCTTGTCTCTTTACCGGGAAAATAAGAGAGTTTTCAAAAATGATCTGAGGTTTCTTTCATATCATAAACAACTCCAAGATCCAGGGCAATGAGGAAAAAGTCATTGCATTCCCATTCCATGTGAAAAAACAAAAAGAGAGTCATTGTATGTTTGGCCACCACGATGGGGAAATGTTCATCGTCAGAAGTTAAATACCATTAAATCATAGCTGCCTGCTATTTCTTCTACTGGGTCACACTTCAAAGATACCAACAGGAGAAACTCTGCGTGCTTGCAGCATGTTTCCACATACTGATTCCTCCTTGATTCGGATCTCTGCTCCATGCACCGTCACACCTGGAAACTGGGAAAGCCACACTCACCCCCTATGCTTCTGTGTCAACAGCTAATCAGCAGTAGTAACACAATCATTAAGCCAACCCAAAAAACTGTGCTGGGATCTAGTTTGGAAATTCTACTTGAAACAGACGTGTGTATGAGATGACCTCTTGCAGATACAGAAATGCCAGAAATTTGCTTAAGAATACAAGTCCAAGGTAGATAAGATCTTATCTCCAGTTTTGTCTTTAAAGGCTAGATTTGATATATTCTTAAGAAAGAAAGTAGCTTAAATATTATCAACATATATTATGGAGTTTTATTTTTTTATTTTTTTTAATGTTCATTTATTTACTTTTGAGAGAGACAGTGCACACACATGTGTGCACACACACACACACACGCACAAGTGGGGGAGAGGCAGAGAGAGAGACACAGAATGTGAAGCAGGCTACAGGCTCTGAGCTGTCAGTGCAGAGCCTGATGTGGGGGCTGAACCCATGAACGGTGAGATCATGACCTGAGCCAAAGTCAGACACTTAACCAACTGAGCCACCCAGGTGCGCCTGGAGTTTTTTTAAGTTTATTTATTTATTTTGAGAGAGACAGAGACAGTGTGAGTAGGGGAGGGGCAGGGAGAGAGTGAGAGAGAGAGAGAGAGAGAGAGAGAGAGAGAGAGAGAGAGAGAGAATCCCAAGCAGGCTTCACACATCAGCCCACAGCCTGATGGTGGGGCTCAAACTGACAAACTGCAAGATCATGACTTAATCCAAAATGGAGAGTCAGATGCTTAACCAACTGAGCCACCCAGGTGCCCCATGGAGTTTTATTTTTTTAACGTCTATGTGTTTTGAGAGAGAAAGAGAGTGTAAATAAGTGGGGGAGGGGCAGAGAGAGAGAGAGAGAGAGAGAGAATACCAAGCAGGCTCTACCCTACCAGTGCAAAGCCCAACAAGGGGCTCAATCTCAGGAACCATGAGATTAGGACCTGTGCTGAGATCAAGAGTCACTGGATACTTAACCAACAGAGCCACCCAGGTACCCCTATCATGAAGGGGTTTTTTAATGTTTATTTATTTTTGAGAGAGAGAGAGAGAGAGAGTGCACACAAGCAGGGAGGGGAAGAGAGAGAGGGGGACAGAGGATTTGAAGCAGGCTCCATGCTGACAACAGAGAGCTCCATGCCCCAAGTCCAGCTTGAATGCAAAAACCATGAGACTATGACCTGAGCCAAAGTTGGATGCTTAAGTATCTGAGCGACCCAGGCGCCCTCCTAGTATGGAATTAAAAAAAAAAAAAACGATTACTTTTCCTTTTATTCTTCCTCTTATTTTCACATTCACATGTTTCAATAAAGACATGAACAAGTCTCTTTGAGAATCATATAGTTGATCCAACTGAAATCAGCAAAACCAGTATTCCTTGGGGGGACAAAAGTCGGCCAGAAAAAAGATACACTTTTTTCTTTTTTTTCCTTTTTTTAAAAGTTAATTTATGGGGTGCCTGGGTGGCTCAGTCGGTTGAGTGTCCGACTTCGGCTCAGGTCACGATCTCGCGGTCCGTGAGTTCGAGCCCCGCGTCCGGCTCTGTGCTGACAGCTCAGAGCCTGGAGCCTGTTTCAGATTCTGTGTCTCCTTCTCTCTCTGACCCTCCCCCGTTCATGCTCTGTCTCTGTCTCAAAAATAAACGTTAAAAAAAAAAAAGTTAATTTATTTATTTTGAGAAAGAGAGAGAGAGCAGGGAAGGGGCAGAAAAAGAAGGAGGGAGAGAGAATCCCAAGCAGGCTCCACACTGTCATCGCAGAGACCGATGCAGGGCTTAAACTCACAAACCTCGAAATCATGACCTGAGCCAAAATTAAGAGTTGGACACTTACCGACTGAGCCGCCCAGGCACTTCAAGATACACTTTTTTCTAAGTCAAATTCACATTCGGGATTTATTGTGCAAGTGCTGCTAATAAATTCAAAGAGAAGCTTATATACTGTTGATTGTGGCCGATTGCATGAATGGCCTCAAACCTTCACCCCCTACTTGTATCCGTGTCCTTTGCCCTGTGACTTTGCAGTTCCTCACTAGGGGCAAATCTGTTTCTTTATTCCTTGAATCTGGTCTCAGACACATGACTTGCTTGGCCAATAGAAAGAGGTAGAATGGACAGATGTGCCCATACCGTGCCTCAGCCCCAGCCTTTCTGCTGGTCATTTCCTACTTCTGCCATTGCCACGACAGGCATGTGCCTGGATCATCCGTGGGGTTTCAGGAGAAGGATAAGGAACATGTGAAGCAAAGCTAACCCACTCCAAATAAACCCAAACTAGATTGACCATCCCTGAGATACAGGAGGGAGCCCAGCCAAGATCAACTAAAACCTGTACATGCAGGAGAAAAAAGGTCTACTGTTTCTAAGCCCCTGAGATGTCATGTTTGTCTGTTATGCAATAATTTTATGGTAACAACTAATAAATTGACCTTTCCTAATATTAACTGATACCAATGATGATGTTTACAATGCCACACTTTCTCAAAATATTTGTGACTGTCTGGTCTTGCCCCACCTTTATTAGCATCAGTGATAGATTGATTCTGAGTCATTATCATTTTAATCTTCTTGATAAACAATCCTCCTCGCGTTCTCTGAGTATCTCAGGCAAGGAGTTCTCAAAGGTTTGTGTGCCCAGAACTACCTGGAGGGCTTCTTAACACACAGGTTTCTGGAACTCATCTCCAGAGTTTCTGTTTCAACTGGTCTGCAGTCAGCATCGGACTGAGATTGTGCATTTCTCATGGGTTCCTAGGCAGTGCTGATGCCGCTGGTTCTAGGACCACACCTGAGAGCCACTCCCTTAGGCCATGAAGGGTTAAGCACAAGGTTGCCGGTTCACCTACCCATCTGTGTTTTCCCAAGACATGTTTTCCATCACCTTCTCCCTCCAGCCAATAAATGAGTGGGGCCAGAGCCAAGATTCCACAGCCTTCCAGATGAGTTCCCCCTGGAAGAGGCCGTCTCTGCAGCAAATAGCAAGCGAGGTCCCCCAAGCCACACAGCAGGGACTAAGCACATTCTCTGCCCCACATCTACAGCTATTTTAGGGACTTAGGAAGCTACCTGGCTTGCACCCAAGATGCATTGATTCGGGGGGATAAAAGAGAGTTCACACTTCTTCTGTGTCCACCTCAAAGCACTGTTCTTAAATTCCTCATCGCAGAATTCAGGGGTTTTACTGTCAGAAAAAAATCTTAGTCCCATCTATTTAAATGTGTGCAATCAATTTCCCTCTCAAATCTCCATGGCAGGTATTCTCATTTCTTCCCACTTGCTGTGTATGCAGTGGTCCCCCACTGGGAAAACAGAGTAGCTTTTACTCATGGTGCAGCTCAGCTCTGCCTGATTTCCTTTTTACAATGGTCTGAAGTCAAATTTGAACTCAGACACTTGCACATGGCTCTTTAGCATCAGCAAGAGTTGGCAGGGATCTGGGTCCTCTGAGTGATGTTTATTTGCAGTGCTGCCTCAGAAAATGAAACCAAATTAAAAAGCTGCCCCCTTGAAACTTAACGTTTTAAAATGCAATAGGGAAATAGTAAGCAATTATAAAGAACTGGCCAGCCTGCTTTACCTTTCATGTCCTTTTTTTTTTTTTTAATAAAGTATGGTTTTCATCTGTTAACTGCTACATTATTCTAACTCAATGGCTGTGCTTTGAAGAAGGGTAGGGTTGCCCTTGAGGTGTGCGAACACTTGCCCAGGGGCCTGGAGAACGTCTGGCACTTTTCTGTTCATAGCCTAGACTAGTGGAAATATTTCCAATCTGTGTACTGGAAGTAGCTTGACCCTATTTTGAAATTCTTTTCTATTTTGCTAAGAATTTCCGTAAGAATGCTGACGCTCAATAAGTCACAAGCAACCACTATTTTTCCTACAAGTAAAGTTGTACACCATTTGACATATTAAAACTAAAGTGTTATTTTCATTCAACAGATATTAATCAAGCAGCTACTATGTGCAGGGACTGTGTCTGGCGATAGGGATCCGGAGATGCAAATATCCTCTCTTTCCTTCCAAAGTGCTTCTAAGACTTTTGATGAAACAGACCCCATCATGAGTAAGGATCCCTTCATTCATTCAACACATATGCATTGAGTGCCTGTTATGTCCTAGGCACAGTGCTTAAAAGCACATAATGATAATAAAGGTAGCCTTAGTTCCTGCTCAGAGTTTAGTCTTGTGAGCCAGATAGGTACAAGAAAGTTGATAAATGTATGATTTGGGGCAACCATGTTGCAGGAACAGGGGGCAGAAGATTCTGTTTTGTTCTGTGAGGTCAGAGAACGCTTTTGGAGGAAGTAGCATTCAAGTTGAGATCTGAAAGTGCCAAAGAAGTTACAGAGAAAGGAGGAAGGGAAAGAAAAGAGGCAACAGGTCTGCAAAGGTGGTAATAATTGGTCACCCTTAAGAAATTGAAAGAATTGGTATAACAGGAAAGCATAAAGGCGGGGTCCACAGGGGATGACAGAGACACCCAGGCCCCTTCTCAAAGCCCATCCACTCAGTCCTTGGGCAGATGATTACCAGGGACTAGTTCTGTGCCCAGCCCTGCTCTACATGTTCAATATCCATCAGTGAGCAAAACAGGCAAAGAATCCTGCCCCCAAGGAGCTTATATACTAGTGGGAGAAAAGCAGGCTATAGAGAAGAGATACAACAAGTAAATTTTACCATATAGGAAAACATATCAGTGAGATGAAGGGAAAAAAGAAGTCACACTAGTGCAAGAGGACAGAGAATGTGGGAACTCCTTGAAGAAGAAAAGGGTTTCCATGTAAGGTAAACCCAGTAGTTGCTATAGAAGCTCCCTTATGTCACCTTGAGAGGGTCTCCCTACTTTGGTGCCACATGGACCCCGATGGTAGCACCTGGGCAAGTAGGTCCCACATATGGATGGGTAGATGGGGTTAGTCTGCAAAGATGGAAGGCCAAATGTTTCATCCATTATACCTTATATCAATTTTTTTAAGTCTTGAATTGACTTTCTTTTATGGTTGGCAATAGGTCTCCTGATGGCCAGTGGAACCCTCTCTCTGTTGAACCAAACTATTAACCTAATAGTTAATTAGTTTACATAACTAGTTTACACAAATAGTGAATTAGTTTACAATATTATCTTCTTTGAGTTGTTTGCTGTTACCTTTCAGATATAAAGACCTCTGCTTCTGTTTTGTTAGTTTATGTTTCTCTGACTAGCACTCATCAGACACTTTATTTCTTACCTGACATATCCTGCAATTTCAGGTAACTGCCACCTGGTGGACAAGGGTTTCTGGACTTACTGTTAAACCACAAAACAAATGAGCATCTCAGCTCATTTGAGCTGAACAAATGGAGAGTTTAAAGAGCATGCTTTTCCTCCTGGTTTTGATTTTTCTAAAAACATTGAACTCTTTATTTAAAAAGCCACTAAGCAAAGCATGATACCTGTGTGGATACCTGGAACACGAGGTTTCTACTCAACCTGGTCTTGGTTCTCCTCTGGACATGTGCAGAAATAATAGGTCTTTCAGTTTTGGG
Organism: Panthera tigris; assembly: GCF_018350195.1. Taxonomy (NCBI): domain Eukaryota; kingdom Metazoa; phylum Chordata; class Mammalia; order Carnivora; family Felidae; genus Panthera; species Panthera tigris. The sequence goes on from NC_056667.1 coordinate 163,625,170, forward strand.
TCTAAATCTTCCTGGTGTATATTCACAATGATACTTTCGACTCAGGGCAAACCAACAGTCCTGTCAGGCAGGACTCTGCCAACCATGCTTGTCCTGCAGGACGTGACCAAAGAACAGATACCTCATTCCTTCTGGATCCCCTTCTCCTTAGCTATTCCCGGCCTCTCTCTCTTTATCAGAAGCAGAAAAGTCCCATAGCATATCTAGATATTGCGAAATCTCCTGATTGTATTTTTCCAAGTAGCAATTTCCCTGCCTTCTGGCTTCTGATTCTGAATTTTTCTCTACTTGAGAAATGTTCCAGTTTCCCATCCCCCTTTCTGATCAATAGCTGGCCTCTACCTACAATCGATTCCTTCTTCAACTAGCTCTAAATCATAGTATCAGAGAGAAACTGCTTTCTGTTCAAAGGTTTAGTGTTACAAAAATAGTCACAACAATACTAAAACAAAACATGTAACTTGCTTTTTATTTATGTAAGAAATTTGAATTTTTTTCTGTAGGTCTGCGCTCCTCAGTTTTTAAATATCCCATACTTCTGTATGAAAACATTGGAACGTATTTATACCAGTCTTGGGATTCTAGGTAATGAGTCTAATTTCTCCAAAAGCAACAGACTTCCTCTACCCCCTACTCCCAGACAAAATTTCCTAGTCTGAGTTTAATACTAAAGGCATATTAATTTCTAGAGAAGTGCAACCTTCTATGTTTAAACCAGTAATTAGGACAGTGTTTATACAGAAGGTCTGACGTGCAATTGTCTTCTGGACATTCTGGATCCTTACAACCCAAAATGCGGCCCTTGACCATTCTCATTATCTAGTTGCTTGTCAGAAATGCAGAAATGGAGACTGTGCCACAGACCTACTAAATAGGAATCTGCATTTTTTTAATATGAAATTTATTGTCAAATTGGTTTCCATACAACACCCAGTGCTCATCCCAAAAGGTGCCCTCCTCAATACCCATCACCCACACTCCCCTCCCTCCCACCCCCCATCAACCCTCAGTTTGTTCTCAGTTTTTAAGAGTCTCTTATGGTTTAGCTCCCTCCCTGTCTAACTTTTTTTTTTCTCCTTCCCCTCCCCCTTGGTCTTCTGTTAAGTTTCTCAGGATCCACATAAGAGTGAAAACATATGGTATCTGTCTTTCTCTGTATGACTTATTTCGCTTAGCATCACACTCTCCAGTTCCATCCACGTTGCTACAAAAGGCCATATTTCATTCTTTCTCATTACCACATAGTATTCCATTGTGTATATAAACCACAATTTCTTTATCCATTCATCAGTTGATGGACATCAAGATGGCATGGTATTAGCACAACAACAGACACATAGACCAATGGAATAGAATAGAGACTCCAGAATTGGGCCCACAAAAGTATGGCCAACTAATCTTTGACAAAGCAGGAAAGAATATCCAATGGAAAAAAGACAGTCTCTTTAACAAATGGTGCTGGGAGAACTGGACAGCAACATGCAGAAGGATGAAACTAGACCACTTTCTTAACACTATTCACCAAAATAAACTCAAAATGGATAAAGGACCTGAATGTGAGACAGGAAACCATCAAAACCCTAGAGGAGAAAGCAGGAAAAAACCTCTCTGACCTCAGCCACAGCAATTTCTTCCTTGACACATCTCCAAAGGCCAGGGAATTAAAAGCAAAAATGAACTATTGGGACTTCATCAAGATAAAAAGCTTCTGCACTACAAAGGAAACAATCAACAAAACTAAAAGGCAACTGACAGAATGGGAAAAGATATTTGCAAATGACGTATCAGACAAAGGGCTAGTATCCAAAATCTATAAAGAGCTCACCAAACTCCACACCTGAAAAACAAATAATCCAGTGAAGAAATGGGCAGAAAACATGAATAGACACTTCTCTAGACACATCTCTAAAGAAAACATCCAGATGGCCAACAGGCACATGAAAAGATGCTCAATGTCACTCCTCATCAGGGAAATACAAATCAAAACCACACTCAGATATCACCTCACACCAGTCAGAGTGGCTAAAATGAACAAATCAGGAGACTATAGATGCTGGAGACGATGTGGAGAAATGGGAACCCTCTTGCACTGTTAGTGGGAATGCAAACTGGTGCAGCCACTCTGGAAAACAGTGTGGAGGTTCCTCAAAAAATTAAAAATAGATCTACCCTATGACCCAGCAATAACACTGCTAGGAATTTACCCAAGGGATACAGGAGTGCTGATCCCAATGTTTATAGCAGCACTTTCAACAATAGCCAAATTATGGAAGGAATCTGCATTTTAATGAGATTCCCAGGTGATTCACAAGCAGTAAAATTTGAGAAGAAACGTAAATGGGATGATGTTTGGATGCCAGGATGTTCTTCCCAGACAAAAGAGTAATATGGAAGACAAAGTTGGAAAAGTCACATCTGGCTGTTACTTTGGACATTTCTCTTCTTTACCACCTAATACCACCACCGTTGAAGTCTTTCAGTGGATCCAGGCTTCTGACAGCCAGCACATCCAGGCTCCTGGAAGACGCTGCGGTTCTCCTACAGTGGAAGGTGCCTCCGCTTCCTCTCCTGCGGCTTTGACTATCCATGAAGCCTGTTCCTAAGTCTTCCATTGTCAGTCCTCTCTCCCTCCTTCTGAACCCCCCCTTTGTCTAGCATGGAGGATGCCTGGACTTAGGATAAGTTGGAATAAAAAGAAATAAGACTCTTTCATCCTCTTAACACCCCCTAGACCCCGGAGATTGGTGCTGCCCAATAGAGCTTTCTGTGATAATGGATATGCTTTTGTCTGCACTGTTCATTCTGATAGGCATCAGCCACATGTAACTATGAAGCAATTGAAATGTAACTAATGTAGGGCACCCGGGTGGTTCAGTTCGTTGAATGTCTGACACTCGAATTTGGTTCAGGTCATGATCCCAGGTTCATGGGATCAAGCCCCGTGTCAGACTCCACACTGAGCATGCAGCCTGCTTGAGATTCTCTGTCTCTCTGCCTGCCAGCCCCCCACTCACACACACATGTGCGCCCTCTCTCTCTCCCTCTCTCTCTCAAAAAAAGTAACTAATGTGACTGAGAAACTGATTTTTTTCATTCCCTATTTAAAATTTAAATCTTAATTAAAAATAAACAATTTTTTAATTTATTTCCCCAGTCACAATACCCACACTTCCAGTGCTGAATAGCCACCATGTGGCTACTGGCTACATTATTGGACAACACAAATCTAGATCATCCTCTTGGGGTTCCTTGGCTCCCCACCTTGCAGTTGCTGCTTGCGTGGTCCTTGCATCCTCGTTTGATGTCCAACCACAACAGCTCTAGCAACTTACAGGTGTGTGTGCATGTGTGCAGCAGGCCAGAAATCTTTGTATCAGAATATGACTGCTGTTTTTATAATTACCACGTATGGTAAAACCTTGGATTGCAAGTAACTTGCTCTGCGAGTGTTCCACAAGATGAACAAGCATTTCTAATAAGTAAATTCTAACTTGATAAATGAGTGATGTCTTGCAATACAAGGAGTACGTGATGCTGAATATCACACAATCACAACTGAGCCAATGGTTCTTCTCTTTCCTCCCCTTCTCACTGCAGGATTGTGGGTGATCATTTCCCATGCTCAGATACTCCGTCTCAGGCCTCAGGGTTTGGCAGAAATCAGTGATTTTTCAGAACGTTGGAAGGTGCCCACAACTGGCACTAGTGTATTTTTGTCACTTCAAAGCACCTATGGACAGCCCTTTGCTTTTCCATACAAGAGTAAGCTTAGGAATGTTCTGCTTCCTTCTAGGTCAGGCTGCCTGCAGATATAGACCATTTCCTCTGCTCCCTTATTGCCAGTTACATTAAATACAGTATGTGACAAGAGTTTATTAATACTGTACTGTAGTCAACATCCATGTGAGCATGTGCAATGGCCCCCATGCAGAAAAAGATTCCATTGAGCCAATAGACAGCAGCGATTCCGCTAGTCTCTCTCAAACCAGCTGCGAAGGTTTTCAAAGGTAAGTGCAGGTTAACATGTTCATTTTTCTTTATACTTTGTATTTTCTTCATTATTTTGTATTGTATTACTGTATTGTAATCATTCTTATATGAATATATTTGGGTTATGGAACGAATCATCTGAGTTTCCATTATTTCTTGTGGAGAAGTTTGCTTTGATATACAAGTGCTTTGGATTACAAGCATGTTTCTGGAATGAATTATGCTCACAAACCATGGTTTTACTGTATTTCCTTACCTAGCATAAAACTTCCCTAGAAACTAAAGCTCAAATGAGGTTTTTCTATTTTTTAAAGTGCTCTAAAAAGGACCCCCAAAAATGACCACCTTGTAACAACCTCAATATAGTTGTAAACTGCTTCAAGAAATTTCTTCTTTCAGAGACTCCAGAGGTATAGAAAGGGAGCAGCCCCATTAGCAAGCTTTACCACCAAACATCTGAATGTGTTAAAAGGAGAAATCAAATGTTCTGATTGGCTAATAAGAAGTCTGAGCAGGGACTAATGGACCATAATTCTCTCTCCAGAATTTATGAGGATTCATCATCATTTAATTAACAATATAAATATTAAAAAAACATTTTACAATAAAATTTTATAATTGTAATAAGACATCCTAGCACATGAATTATGGGGTACTAATTCCCACCCAGTTTTGTTGAAACTGGACATGAATGAATACATTAAAATGCATACTATGTCATGTCTTAGCATATAAAAAATAAAGTGGCAAAAAAGGGCTCAAAATTCAAAATTCTATCCCCTAAGAAAATAAGTGAAGAAATTCAATGAAAATGTAATTTATTGAGTTTGAGTTTTTATTCATTTTTCCACTAGTAATTACATTACCCACACAAGAGACAGTTATTGAAGAGGTTCAAAAAAATTAAACTGTCTTTTTTTTTACTCTAGATTTGTAAGCTTTCACTGCTCTGCAGAGAGGCCATGTTTTTTCCTCCTAAATCACCCCATAATTTAAGAATGCAATAATAATAAAATATTAGCAGTCAGCAGAACACAAGGATCAGAATTTTCTGAACAGCAGCCCCAAATCATATCCAGTATCATAATCATTTGCTTACAATTATAATAATTAACATTCATGGATGTTTACAATGTACCCGGCACTGTGCAATGTGCTTTGCATATATTATCTCAGTGAATATTTACAATAACCCATGAGGTTATCATTTTCCTGTTAACCCATTTTACAAGTGAGAAAATTGAGGCTTGGGGGTGTTGAGTGAGTTGCCCCCGAAGCTAATAACTGGTAGAGACAAGATTTGAACCCAGGCAGTCTAATACTAAAACCTAGCTCTCCAGCCACACCATACCTATAGGGCAGCCAGTGAATTAACTCCACTGACACCTTAAGGAAGATGAAAACAGACAGATAAGAACTAAACCATCATCATCAGAGTTTAGGCAGCAGCTTGGTGAACTTGAAGCAACAAGGCAATGCTGGGAGACCAGCAAATCCCTGAGTTGAAGAGAGATCCCTTCAGGGGATACGCCCGTGGAGACCATAGATCAGAAAAGCGCTTCTGGGAACCCACTAAATAAAATAAATGTGGCAACAGGGTTTCACGACTGCAAGTGTTTAGATATTCAAAGGTTCGGCATTAATTTTAAGGATCTGGTTACAGTAGGGAACATTCAGAGATTTGGTGGAGGGTATAGTAGCTCCTGGGAAAAGATGCGTCCTGACAGTGAGACACGCTAGTGCAAGCACAATGTTCAGGATCAGGGAGGAGAAGGGAGTAGCCTGAGCCTGAATCCTCAAGGATGTCAGCGGGACCCTGGGGCCAGGGCGGGGTGTGCGGCACAGGAGTGGGCAGAGTGGACGGGCCTTCAGCACTGACAGCAGCGCCGGCTGCACAGATGTTGGGTCTGGGCATCATCTGCAACCAGGGGTGTTCCTGGAGAATGCCCAACCAGGAAGGAGAAACACAGAGGGTCTCCTGATGACTGGGTTTGCAGAACATGTCAGGCACACCTTGGGAGGCCCAAAACTGGAGGGGAGCTGGGCAGAGTCACCTTCTGTGACTACCCTGATGTCTTGATTTTCCTTTCCAGACTGACGTGTGACTCCTGTTTCTGGCCCAGGAGGAGAAGCACATAGTGTCACCTGTCAGTGGTCTCGAGTTTGACTGAGAGGGCAATACCAGCCCAAAAACAAAATTAAACAAGGGCTCCAACGTCTGTCACATGCTGAAATTCAAATGTGAGTGATGGGGGCTTAGGAGGAGAACCCCGACACAAAGCACTTCTTAAGACACAGATCCTTGTCCAGTTACATTCATTTGACTGTCTATTAGCCACTCTGTTAGGATTGCTCTCTGGAGAAGCCAAAATCTGAACCATTCTATGGACTTCTGTAGATAAAGTTCAAACCACTGAATTCTAATCCTACCATAACCTTATCATTTAATTCAGAGTCTGCCCAAAGAAAATCTAAGCCTTATGGTTCACTTGACCCCTACTTGTGCCCTAGTTTATTGGTTTTATTTTGTTATCTTCATGCCCTACACCCCAATATCCACCTAGGTGCAAATCAATAAATTGCCAGGTGAATAAACAGGGTCCAGACAGAGAGCATTGTCCTCCATGGTGCTACATGTCACTGTATCCTTATGTTGAGGCAAATGCTAGGGTCCACAATGACGACCAAAAAAAAATTCAGAGCCAAGTGAAAATCCTGCATAAAACTTACTGAGCATTCTTTTTAATTTTTTTAATGTTTATTCATTTTTGAGAGACAGAGCATGAGCAGGAGAGGGGTAGAGAGAGGGAGACACAGAACCCGAAGCAGGCTCCAGGCTCTGAGCTGTCAGCACAGAGCCTGATGCGGGGCTCAAACTCATGGACTGCGAGATCATGACCTGAGCCGAAGTCAGAAGTTTAACCGACTGAGCCACCCAGGCACCCAGAACTTACTGAACATTCTAAAACTCAGCACAAATACAGCTCCCCCACCCCCTTCTCTCTGTCACCTGACCTAACCTCTACACACCCCACCCCCTTTCTGAGAATTACAATCCAACCTCATCTCGTTCGTGAGTAAATCATGTTCAGATTTTCTCTCCTGTAACCATAACCAAGCAAGAATGAGGTCTGTCATTAGAACCATGCTGGCTAGTGTTTTACACTAGCTGAGGAAAGTACATATTTGACTATCTCTTTCTACTATGCAATCCTGCTCCCCAGAACTGATTCCTGGGCTTGGGGTGAGGGATGGCAGGAGAGTGGTGGGATTAAGTCAGGTTATCAGGTGATTTAGAGAGGAAATCAGTAATCATCAATCCTTACACTTAGTGGGACAAGTATCATGAAACAGAGCTACAGGCAGAATTTCAGACCTTCAGATATTTAGACCATATAAAGCAAAGAAACAATAGACAAACATAAAGAAGATGTTGAAATGTTAATTAGGGATATAAAAGTAGTGAGTGGGTTTACTGGGCCTTAAGAAAACCTGGTAGACCAGGATAACATTTTCATGTACCAATAGACAGGCTTTCAGAAAACTTTTGCCTTTCAACTTTTTCTTCTTGCAACTAGACCAGATGGTAAGCATTGCCTTGGGGAATCAGAGAATAAAAGAAGCAGAAGTGTTCAAGTCGTGGCCCAGCTTTAAAGCAGAAAAGATTTGAAGAATACACAATCAATAAGAAGGCCAGTTTTTTCAAACCCTGAAGAAAGAAAAGAGCTAGAAAAGGAGAGAGAATGGGGATCAAGCCAGATAATCAGACTCCAGTTGGTGTCCCTAAGAAGGGGTCCAAATCCCTGCCACATCATCCCTAGGCTGATTCCAGGGCTGGGAGATGAAGCAATAGAGTGTCCCCAATTAATCTGGGAAGACAAAGGCAGAGAAGACCAACACTTCCTACCATATGGGCCCAGGAGAGCGGGAAGGTCTAGAGTTCTCCACACCCCAGTGTGAGGTTGGAGCCACTGGGTAGAAGCACCTGCTTGGAGTGTCCAGGAGAAAAGACTTAAGGCAGCCTCACCAGGTAATAAAATGCAGACAAGAGACAGCCAACCAGCGAGGGCTGTCTAGCTGGACAGGAAGGACACAGTAGTGGATGCATTTGGGGACCACAGAGGACCAACGATAGTGCAGTAGCTGACTGCATGAAGACAGGACTTCCCAGGAGTAGATGACCTGGTGTCCTCCTGCCTTGACTCTATGTAAGGATCTGGTATTCAGAGACGGCGGTCCCTCCTTACCTGCAGTTTCATTTTCCACACTTTCAGTTACCCACAGGCAACCAAGATCCAGACATGGATCGTCCTCCCTCTGACATATTGTCAGAAGGTCCATAGCAGCCTAACACTACATCTCAGTGCCTAAATCATTTGCCTTCACTTCATCTCATCACACAGGCATTTTATTATCTCACATCATCACAAGAACAAGGGTGAGTACAGTACACTGAGACATTTGGAGAGACAACATTCACATAGCTTTTATTACAGTATATTATTACAATTGTTCTACTTTATTATTAGTCATTGTTGTTACTCTCTTATTGTGCCAATTTATGAACTTTATCATAAGTATGTACGTATAGGAAAAAACATAGTCTATATAGGTTTAGTCTTATTTGTACTTTCAGTTATCCACTAGGGGTCTTGGAACATATCCCTCATGGATAAAGGGGGACTACTGTTTAAAAGACAAAGGAAAGAGAAAACTTACATTAACTGAGAATCATCCTGATTTGTCAGAGTTCACCCAAAATTGATGGAGAACACATTTTCTCCACCAAATGGAATGAAGTCGTGAGGTGGAAAGGCAGAGAAGGAATGGATGGAAATTAGGTTTATTTTATAGAAATAGTCCCATTTCTTGCATAGTCTAGTTTGTGAAAATGGTATGTGAAAAAAGCCAACTTCCAAAGCATGAGTTGCTGGTTCTTTCTATTATTTAAAAAAGAAGAGGGGTGCCTGGGTGGCTCAGTCAGTTAAGCATCCAGCTCTTGATTTCAGCTCAGGTCAGGTCATGATCTCACAGTTCGTGGGATTGAACCCCAAGTCAGGCTCTGCACTGACAGTATGGAACCTGCTTGGGATTCTGTCTCTTCCTCTCTCTCTGCCTCTTCCCTATTCCCTCTCTCTCTCTCTCTCTCTCAAAAATACAGACACACACACACACACACACACACACACACACACACCTTTAAAAAATAAAAAAGGAGAAGAAAGAATAAAACGTTAAGAAAAAACATTCTTTGCTGTGCAGAGTGGATTCTCATGAGTGCAGACAAATGTTCCTCTGAAAATAATCGTTCCAGATGCACTGAAAGTTTTCTTTGATTTAATTAAGTATTGATACACATAGTATCTCAAGCTCAGTGCTCTTGTGTATTTGAAATACATCAATGTGTAAATAAATAAATAAATAAAAGTAGTGTTTCTGAGTACTTAATAAGATATAAGTGAAAAGGAAATTAAGGAAGATACATGGTCAAATAGAAATTTCTCCCTCAAATAATGAAGGGAGACTTGTTGGAGATGATCTGAGGTTAGGATTTGATAGATCATCAATAACACCCAAATACCACGTTTACCAATACATTTTAAAATTCCCCTTGGGGGAAAACGTTTTTACAAGAATTGTCAACAGGCTGTAAAACAGCCTGCAGTGATCAACCTCTCTACCTCTCTACCTTAACAAACAGTGAAATATCAAGAGAGTGAGATGACAAACCATCTACAAACTTGAGAACAACTTTGTTAGATATGATGAATCTGAATTGAAACCCAGGGTTCCCTCTGTACACTCTGGTATCTATTGTAATACTAATTATCAAGGTTTTTGCAAGTGTGTATACACTTTTTTTGTTCTGTAAGCATCAAGTGATTCAGTTCCTGGGAGGAGGAGGTCCCCCTACTTGATCAGAAGCCCAATGAGCTGATAGGCCTCAGTTGGCCAGCAGCTCCCCATCAGCTAGCTAGTCCTAGTGAAACGTTTCGCCTACATAAGATAATTCATCTTTCAAGCCCACATTACTGACAGGTAAAAATAGTCCACTGTTAAACTAAAGCTGCATTGTAAATAGACAACTTGCCAACTTGGACGCAATTAATTATATGGTTAATTTCTATAAGTACTCAAGCTCCAGTGTTTGTTTCAGCAGTGTTCTTCTGTAAAAACAAGGAGAGCTGGGAGGCATTTTGCTTTGCTCTATATTCACACATGGCTAACAGATACATGAATAGATGCTCAACATCACTCATCATCAGGGAAATAAGAGTCAAAACGACAATGAGGAATCACCTCACATCTGTCACAATGACTAAAATCAAAAAGGCAAGAAATAGCAAGTGTTGGCCAGGATGAGGAGGAAAGGGAACCCTCATGCACTATTGGTTGGAACATACATTAGTGCAACCACTCTGGAAAACAGTATGGAGGTTCTTAAAAAATTTAAAAAACAAATACCATATGATTCAGTAATTCCACTTCTGAGTATTTACCTGAAGATAACAAAGGCACTAATTTCGAAAGGTATATGCACCCCTATGTTCACTACAGCATTATTTACAATAGCCAAGATATGCAAGCAAAGTGTCCACCGGTAGACTAATGGATAATGATGTGAGATAGATGGATAGATTAGATATAGATGTAGATACAGATATAGGTGATATAGATATAGGTACAGATATAGTTATAGTTATAGATATATAGATAGATATATAACGGAATCCTACTCAGCAATAAATAAAGAATGAAGTTTTGCCTTTTGCAGCAACACAGATAGACCTAGAAGGTATTATGCTAAGTTAAATAAGTCAGAGGAAAAAAATACCATATAATTTCACTTATATGTGGAATCTAAAAAACAATGACAACAAATAAATGAACAAACAAAACAAACAAAACAGACTCATAGAGACAGAGAACAAAGTGGTGACTTAGGGGTAGGGATGTGGGCAAAATAGGTGAAGGGGATTAAGAGGTATAATCTTCCAGTTATAAAATAAAGTCACAGGGATGTAAAGTACAGCATAGGGAATATAGTCAATAATATGGTAATAACTTTGTGGGGCACCTGGGGGGCTCAGCTGTTTGGGCTTTGATTTCAGGTCATGATCTCGCGGTTTGTGGGATCAAGCCCTGGGTCGGGCTCTGTGCTGACAGCTCATGGAGCCTACTCGGGATTTTCTCTCTCTTTCTCCTCTCTCTTGCTCTCTCTCAAAATAAAAAATAAACTTTTAACTAAATATTGTAATAACTTTGAATGCTAACAGATGGTAAGTAGACTTATCTGGCAATCATTTAGTAATATATATTAATGTCAAATCACTAGGTTGTACCCCAGAGCTAATATACTATTGTATGGCAAAATACTCCCATTAAAAAACAATAATAACAGGGCACCTAGGTGGCTCAGTTAGTTAAGTGTTCAACTCTTCATTTTGGCTCAGGTCATGATCTCACAGCTCATGAGTCTGAGTCCTACATTGGGCTCTGTGCATCAAAATAAATAAATAAACTTTAAACAACAACAGAAGTGTCAGACTTGTTCCAGCTCCCCTGGCTCCCATCAAATTAGAGTAAATGTTTTAATGTTCTTTCATTGGAATTTTTCATGCATGAATTTAATTGGGTTTGAGGTTTCTTGGTCTACTCTCATACATGACTATATTTTTTTTAATACAGAAAAAGGATAGAACTAAAACTAAAAAAGAGAGAGGGAGAGAGGAGAGGAAGGGAGAGAAAGAAGGAAGGAAGGAAGCAAAGAACATAACTGGCTCAGTGCTAATGCTTTATAGTGTCCCTAAATCCCTGATCTCATTTTATCAACCTTTCCAAAATGACAGTGATGTTTATAAAGTACATACAACATGAAGAAGTCCTGGGCTCTCCTGCTCCCACAGATTTAATCACTTTACTATGACACTAACAAAACAAAAATTGTGTGCAATATTGCAAAAGCTTTGATAATCAGAATTACAATAGATAATAGCATATACCAAGAATAAGTTTATGCTCTATCCCCCTGAAAATCAAAATTGAAGTAGTAATTTAGAGGTCAAGTCTTGTCAGTTGGCCTCAGTGGGGATTATGGGTGAAGCCCAGATTGTCATGCCCTTTGTCCTCTGCTTTCTCCACCTGTAAAACCTGTCACATTCTTCCCCACCATCTATAAGAAATTCATCATCATTGATAAACTTTGATATTATGACTAAGGCTCACCTGGTCCAAATTATTCCAAATTTTTAAATCAACCCAGTCTTATCTCAAAGTCCATAATTCCAAAGTTTACTTTATAAAACCCATAATCAAAATTTTCAAGCAATATAAACCAAAAGTATATGTTACTCATGTCATTCTCTGGGAGGTAGCCTAAATTATACACATTAAATATAGATGCATTGATTCATCCTTTGGGGAAAATAAATATCTCCCTTTAGTGGACAGTAATATCCAATGTGGCTGTATTCCTATAAGTTCTCTGAAATATGACCAAACATCTCCCAACTCAGAAAAGTTATCCATAACTGATAGCTTCTTTGGGGATGGGCTAAAAGACTTTTTTTCTGGTTTCTCTTTTTCAAAAATTCTCCCTATGTACCTATAATAATAATTATCATTACTACTACTACTGAAGTATTATTGATTACCTACAGTGTACTAGGTAGTGTTTTGGTGCTTGGAATACATAAGCAAATAAAACAAAGATTGCTACCTTCATGAGGCTTACATTCTAGTAGAAGAGATAGACTTTAATGATGAAAAATAAGTAAAGAACTGGGGGAGTTGTTTTATAAAACTCAATCTAGATCTATTTCTTCAACCCTCCTAATGATTATGAGTCAATGAATTCCTTGTATTAAATCCTTTCCTGCTAAAAGTTCCTGGAGTAAATTTTGTTCTCAGCAACTGAACTTCAACCAGTACTATTAGCCAGTCCACTTTATCTCCACCTCAATCTCACTTAAAACTATAATAAAAGTGTATATCAGTCAGCATCCTTAGTTGCAAATAACTGCCTTGTTTAAGAAAAAAAAAAAATCATTGGAGGATACTGGGAAGCTCCTAGAATTGCCTCGGGGCCAAGAGATCCAGATTTGGAAAACAGACAGGAACAAAGGGAGGCCAGATAGCAGAAACACAGTCAGAGGTCAGCCTCCAAACACAATCTCTCCCACTGCTGACCCAAGGCGCAAAAGACACCCACAGCTAGGCAGGGAATTCTCCAGGCCACTGGGTCTTTAAAGCCATAGTTCCTCAGTGGATTCATCTGATGGCCAGCCCTGGGTGCCTGCCCCCTACTGACAACATATTTAATACTTTTCAGCCTCTCTAAATGGGAGAGGCTGTGCCAAGTGTCATAAATTAATGCACACCTAGAAAGAGGGTTCCAAAGCTGGACAACTCCTCCAAAATGACAAACATCTATAACAAAGGACTTTCTCTAGGCATTCTCCTTAAATGTGCATCTTTTTTTTTTTTTAACAAGGTAATATCTGCATCTACCATAAACCCTTCACATACCAATGGTGAGACACAGCTAAGCCAACTTGCTACAACATGAGAAGCCTCTGAGGTTCTATTCTTGGCAAATCAGGCCTCCCTCCACTCTCATCAGTAGGCTGAGCGAGGTTCACCTCCCCTGTGCCTCCAAGCAGGCTGTTCTTGCTTTCATCATATTGTTCACCTTCTTTTGTAAATACATGCTCTGTTCACTTGTCTGTCAACACTTCTGGACTAAAAGCACCTTAAGAAGGAAACAGTTTGTATCTCTAGCACAAATCACATTACTTGGCACCTATAGGAAATAAGTAAATATTTGTTCAACAAACGAAGAGTCAAGACTCCAAAAGATGGAGACTAAAAACAACAGGTGTTTCTGTATTATTTCTTAACCTCAGAACATCAGTCAGAATAAGTTAACTATTTTTTGCAAGAGAGGATCCTGCAAACCAAGAGGCACCCATGACCTTTGGAAAAGAGTCTTTAAAACACCAAAGCTTTAGAGGTTTAGGCTTGAGAGGTGGCTGTAATTGAGGTCCTCCCCACCCAGGCACTGTGCTCCTTAGCTCTCTGCCCAGTTTGGGTTCCTGAGTCCCAATCCCAACATACCCAATCCTCACTCCCACCATCACACAAACCACTGCTTATCATCATCCTCTTTCCTACTTTCCTCTGCAAGTCAATGAGCTACACCTAAGGACCAAAAAATGTCAAACATCCTTACGTTGTAAATCAATTGCTTTTTAACAATTTTTCTCACTCAGGTCTAGGGTTTTTTTAATTGAAATTTCCCATGAAATATATAGTCTCCCAAACACTGCTCTGGCTAGCCAGAGTGGAGGAGATCATTGCTACCTTGGCATCAGTTGGCTTTTACTGAATAATACATTACCTAAAATTTGATTGGCTCCACACAAAAGTCCTATTATTGCTCACAAGTCTTTAGTTGCTGGGTGTTGCTGCTTATCTGGGTCAGGATTAGATTGGCTGCTCTTGGCTGGGCTTGCTCATGCATCTCTGATCAGTTGGCTGGTCAGCTAGAAACTAGATGGTCTAGAATTGCCTCACTCACCTGTCCAAAAGACGATCTACAGTTGTCTAGAGTGATGAGGGCTCCTGAGTCGTATATCTCTCATCATTAATCAGGCTAGCCAAGCATCTTCACATGGTGACAGTAGCGGTGGCCCTTGTGCAACAATAGAGGACAAGCCTCAATGTGCAAGCACTTTTCACATCTCTGTCTCATATTTGCTTGTATACCACTGGCCAAGGCAAGTCACATGATCAGTCTCAGAGTCAGTATAAGAAGGGACTGCCCAGGGACATGGGTACAAGGAAGCCATGAACAAATTGGAAACCATTACTACAATAATGTACCACACATCTTTGACTCAAGGTGACTTCATTCTTCAACCTCTTTAAAATATTTAGATGTTTAATTTAGAGGTTGGAACATGTCTCATCCTTTCAAATTTCTTTTGTGTATACCTCAAATGGTCAGCTGTGCATTAGAACAAGACACAAACATTTCACATAGCACCCAGGCAAGCGAGCTTTTGAGAGAGACTGCTCATGTGCATGTTCATTCACATGAGCCTGAATCCATAAACACACAGATTTTGTGAGTTTCATTTCCAGCTGTATCCCCAGAGCCTAATTTCCAGCTGTATCCCCAGTAGATAGTAGGAGATAAGTCATTCAGCAATTTATTTTTCTTGAGCTCCTACCGTGTGTGCTGTACTGGGGCTGGAGATACAGAGGTGAGAGATCTAGTCCCCTTCCTAGTCAAGAAATGATGGAAGTCCACACTAAGAGGCAAAGGGGGTGGAGGAAATGTGTCAGAACTGAGAAATGAAGGAGGGAAAATCCACCGGTCTTGGTGATTGGTTATATGCAAAAAGGGAATGTGAGGGAGGAATCAAAGGTGATGGCCAGGTGACTGGATTGTAGTGTAGAGGGGAGACAATGTTTCCCCATATTGCAAGGCCAATTGTAAATAACAGTACTTGGATTCAAAGTAGCTGGCTGCTCTTTTGTTTCGATACCAATTGTAACTAGAGAAAACCTACCCAATAAGCATGCATGACTCTCCTTAGCCCTACACATTCTCAAGAATCCTTTAAACTCATAAGTCTTCAATATTATTGCAATTACCTTTCCAGTGTCTACTCTATACCATCTCAAACATGTAATCAAACCTAAACTTAGTAAAATTATTTTTCTGTAGAGTAATATATTTTTATTGTCCTTGTCCACTGCTAGAAGCCAACAATCTCTTTTTTATTGCTATTATCTTACAATCATAAAAGCTCTGCGATTGGGTTATGATTGCTTCAAATGAAGAAACTTACTCCAGGTAATTTCTCACGACAGAAGTCCATGAGGAAGGTTAAGTCTGAAATCAAGCATATCAGATAATGCATCCAAGTTCAGACATTTGATTTATTGCCTATCCTTTCTAATGATTAAATATTCGGCTGCCCCATTGAAACCACACATATATTCATACTATAATGTTCAAAGCAGGTTAACGGTATACTAACTTCCCACCTTCATCCTCTGGAGAGAAACATCAGCCTGCACGCAACTCATAATAACAAAGAAGGATGGGATACTAAGACCCAAGAAAGAGTAGAAGTGACTAATGAGGATGTGAGTATCAAATTTCTTTTCCTAAACACCAGGTTCTAACAAAGTTTTTCTTTGTGGTAAAGGAACCCAAGAACAGCTGTCAAAAATATGGCACTGCTAACCCTTTAACAAATTAAAAAGCACCATCTGCAGGCACTGCAGTCTGGATAAGCAGATGTGCACCAAGTACAAAGCCCAGGGAAGAGAAAATGGCTTGGCGATGCTGAGGTTAAGGGGTCTAAAAGCAGACAGCATATGTTTCTCCAATAAAAGGAGCACTCCACTACAGAAGCCAACAATTTGTAACATTTATAAATCGTTATTGAACCCCTAATGTACCTCTAAATACCTGCATTCATGTTTTTAAAGTTTCTTTAAGCACAGTAAGTAGATCAATTACAGAGGACTACAAGTTCAGCATCTTTCCATGTACCATTAGTCGTTCAGTTTAGCTGAAGAAGGTCCCTACACTATCTTTAATCTGTTTCTTTTTCCCTCATCCAGCAATGCCTCTCATTAAAACTAACTCTTTTGAAATATGCAACACTGGCTAGCTTGTCCTACTTGCTAATGGTCTTGAATTGATTCTTAATTAGTTGCAGTTTTGGAAAGAATCCAATTAAAATAGAAGGGGATTCCAATAGCAGAAAAGAACTGGCTAATATGTGTTATGCTCTGAGCTGCTGATCTTTGCATTAAACTTGCTCAGGCAAAAGGCAGCTATGCAAAATATGGCAGGATTCAAATCATACTAAACATATTCAGGTTTTAAACAGAAACCTTCACATGGTAATTTATCCTCTAGCCATAAAACATGATCAAAGAAAGGCAGCCAAATGCTGTTAGAAAAATTACATTCCTTCATTCCACTTTCTCTCTCTTCTTCCTAAAAGGACAGGTTACTAATTCAGGAGAAGACAGCAGAATCTTTTCAATAAATTATACTATATTTTTTTATTTGCTGTGCATTTTCCAGTCCCCTACTTAAATTCCAAGAGGAGAGAGGAAGCTCAGTGTGGGGAGAACTGGGGGGGGGGGGGGGGGGGGGGCGGGAAGGGGGAGGTAGAGTAGGGGAGAGAAATCTCTAGGAAGCTAAAAAGGGTATTTTCCTATATTCTTTCCCAAACCAAAGAGTTGCTACCAGCAAAATTCCCAGTGTTGTTTATGAGGGCAGCTGGAGGTCATTTGACAGGTATGGCTTTTATGGTTCAGATTTAATTATAGAAAAGCAAGGGCTCAGAAAAGCAAGGTCTCAGGAAGCCCAGGCAGGAGAAGGACTTGTCCCACTGCTGGTAGGTGACAGTCACATGACCAGCTTTTGTATTCAACAGTAATAACTCACTGCCCGCTGCCGGGATAGAGCCCAGCTCGCCTATCCCCTGAGGAGTTTCCACCAGGCGTGGATTCAGAGTCTTTGATCTGCAGATTAACATGATCAGGAGCGCAGGCTTTGTCTTTTGCAAACACCCTCAGTCCCTAAAATTGTATCCAATGCAAGGTTGAGACCATTTTTATTTGAGTAATGAATTGCAGTAATTAATGTATACATTGATTTTTTTTTCAATTCTCCCTAAAGGTTATTTCCATTTTTAATTTATAGAAAATATATACCATTCCTTTAATAAGAGACTGCTCTATATTTCAAAATATATATGGAAGAAAAGGCCCAAGCAAGCAGAGAACAAAAAGATGAAACAGGTGATATTAACGATCAGGGCAGTAACTGAATTCAGTAAAGTCACTCTTTAAAAATCAGTAATTAGAGGCTTTTTCAGAGGAATTACAATATTTGCTCTGAATCTGTTCAAATATTCCAGAAAACTCTTTTAAAGAAGCAGTTATTTGAAGTATTCAGTATTTGCATAGGTAAATTTCCCCTTCCTTTTAAACAAAGTTTTTTTCCAACTATTTTTAAAGGGACATCCTGTGCAAAACAAAGGAGATAGAGAGAATCCGAATCTGATAAGGTTGCTTGTGGAATTTTAATTTTGTTTGAGGAAGAGTTCATGTCACTTCTTCCAACATCTCTGGCCACACAGTTTTTAAAACAGACAGAGAAAGGGAGAGAGAGACAGAGACTGAGAATGAGAGTGTCCCTGTCTCAGCTGCACCTTAATGAAGTATCCCCAGGGCTTGAAATGATGGGATTTTTCTTACTTGAGAAATAATTCTCTTCTTGCACCAGTGTGCTCAGTAAATACCAATAGAGAGAGAGAAGTGTGTGGGTAATACAATCGGATATTTGTCGGAAAGTCATAGGTAAGGAATAGTGGAAAATCTCCCACGGCAGGTATTCGGAAGTGGCCCTGCGCAGCCCAAGAGGAAGGAGTTTGGAGACAAATGCAAACTAAAGAAATACCTGATTAACCTTTCACTGACTCTGAGCCACGTGACGCGCACTGAGCCTTCTTAGAGTGATGGCTTTAGAAGAAGATGTTAAATTTAACCTCTGGCGCAATGATAAATTGACAATAAAAAATTCAATGGCTTGGTAATTACCAATCACTTTGGACATCGGCAACATTTTTCAGTTCTGTCACTGTGCATTGGCACAAAAGCTTCAGCTGAAATTCTCTCGATCTTCCTCTTTTTAACTTTGTTTTCATGATGCAGATTAAATCTGCCACCCTATTACTGATTCATTTTCCTAATTTTTCATGTCTGCACCATGCCCCAGCTGCACCAGACTGATAATTGTGGAGCCCAGCCCTGATGATTAACATCAGAAGAATTAATTATGCCTGCCATTAAAATTCCGGGTTGCACATGGTGATCAAGAAAAATTAAGTTTCTCTAGGCCTCTAAATCATTTCACCTTTACAGGGAAGGATAGCGCTTGGACAGCCAGGCTGCAGCCTGCCTTCCTGCCGAGGTCGAAACCACACGCCCTTTGTGTAATTCAACAAATGCCTTCCCAGTTATTTTTTTCCCAGGATTTGGACTAAAGGATTTCATGCTTAGAAAATAAAAGGAACCTGAAAGATATTCTCTATCCTTGCTTGGAGAGGGGAGAAAAATACTTTTTCAGAGGCTCAGCTGCTGTTTCTGAGATATCTGTTATTCTAATTTGTAGATGAATGCATCCTGGGAAAAAAAGAAATGTGTGACCCTTTGGAAATAGTGGATGAAATGAGAGTGGAGAGGGGTCTAGCTTTACACCCGTTATAAATGGGAGGAAAGGAAACGTTCATTCAAGTAGGTAAAGGCAGGGACATTTCTTGGAAATAAATTGATAACAGAATAAAAACAGATTCCTCAGATCTTTAGGCTAAATAATAATGAGTAAAGGAAGCCTGTTGACTGACGCATTTCCAAAATGACTGTTGCATGAGAAACTCAAAATGTATTCAGTCTAGCCTAAGGTACGAAATTTACTAGAGCTATAAAGAGTAAGATGATATGCATTTATCATGTTCTTTTTCTACTCTATGTTCCATTTTTAAATTACCATAATAATGTATATTATAGGCATGGCTTTAGAAGACTACAAAGGGAGTCATATTTTGATGAACGGATGTAAATATCTTATACCAAATGGTAAATCTCTTGCTCACCTCTATGCAAAGAGTATGCATAAGCCATGCATCATATCTGTTTCATTTATTATATTTAAGAAGTGATATCACAAGACAACTATTTCAATGCAGATATTCTTGTTAGTTTTTATTGGCAGTAAATTTACAGAGTCATGTTAACCATCCACCCATCCCAGGTGAGATAGAGGGAGAGGGAATAAGGAACAGTGAAAAATTAATTCTACTGTTCTAAAGAATGTACTAGAAAATTCTAGAAGCTTCTATACTTTGAAGTTGGCTCACTTTTATAAAAAAAAAACACTTGGACTTAGTGACGTGACAAAATCCCATGCTTAATTATTTAGTAACTTAAATTGAGTATTTCTTATATTTTTTTTGACTGCCTTCTGTGCTAATTACCCAGGATCATTTACTAACACAATTTCACAAATGACGAGTTCTGTATGCAGGGCTGACTGCAAATGTATTCATCTTGTAAGCATTTTTCAAAGATGATGTAACAAAAACTAGAAAAGTCTACCAGAGTACCAAAATTTGAAAAGTCATAAAATCTGCTTAGGGGACCAAAAGGACAGATGAGGTAAAGCAGCAGCTACTCGAACTCCTCAAACGCTTCCTGGCAGCTCACAGAATTGATGGGTCAGTATCCATTTTCCTCATAATATACAAATCCCTCCGGGAGGTCTGGAAACAGAAGGAAAAGCTGCCCTACCCCCCAATATTCGTATCTTCTCCACATCAAAGCAATTAGATTTAAAAATACAGAGCA
The DNA here is from genome assembly GCF_018350195.1 of Panthera tigris. Classification (NCBI taxonomy): domain Eukaryota; kingdom Metazoa; phylum Chordata; class Mammalia; order Carnivora; family Felidae; genus Panthera; species Panthera tigris. The sequence continues at coordinate 163,645,603 of NC_056667.1, forward strand.
AATAATAAAATGTATTCTGCCATTTCAATAGCAAGCAAATTAAAGGTACAAGAAGGAAGACGTGATGGAGAATATGAAGCAGCAGGAAGAAGAAAGAAGGAAGGAGGGAAGGGAAGCAGGAGTGGAGGAAGAAAGGGAGTAATAAAAGAGGGAGGCGAGGAACCTGCAAAAATATGCATAAATTGCATAAGCACCAAGATTGCTTGATGTAAAAATATATAATACTACCACTTTCTGATGATCAAGGAAAAGAACTCAGGAAAATAAAAAAGTAACACCAGAATCAAGCAGCAGAGAAATGCCTAATAGTAATGTCACTGCAGAAGGAAATCAAGATGGTGGCTCAGGGGGAATGTCTGGATTTTTCTTACAGGTTTTATAAGAAACAGTAGATGTCGGGAGAGGGGAAAAACACTCCCAGGTGCAAGAAACAATTAGAAAATAGATGAAAGGCTTCCTGGAACCATACCGAATAGTAAGAATGGGACCAAAAGATGCAATGATTTCCCACCTGCCTTCATTTTCCCTTTCAAATAGACTAATTTCTTAGGAAATCCTAAATAAACAGATCCTGACATTATTTCTCTGTATTTGTGGCAAAGAAAAAATGGTGTAAGAGAGAAATTTTGATGGCATAAATAATTAAATTTTGTTTTTGTTTAATACATCATCTCTAAAGTTCTGTTGGTCTTTATTGTTACAACTGGTATTTACAGCACAAGGACACAGGAGGTTGCCGGTGTACGCACGTGTGTGATGCGCGCATGCGTGCATGTGTGTGTGTATTCTTATGAATGAAAATGTTTTACAGTGTGCCTTTACATCTGGGGTCAGCAGGCAGATAATTACACTGATTGAGGAGACCACAACAGTCTATAAAATCAAGCATGCATATGTAGGGTCTTGCAGTCTAAGTAAACAGAACTTATCACAAAATAAAGCTGGCACGTGATTTAATAAAATACAGAATCATAACAGTGCTGTCCCCTAATTAGGAAAGGATAGTAAACAGTTGATAGAAACTAATACAATTTGTATTATTAGTAACCAGTCAAATAAACTGTTTTGTTTCTTTTTTTTTCTATTTTGTTATTTCTCCAATGTTGTCATAACCAATATCAATGAATGAGAATTGTAGTGAGTATCTGGGGTCCTCTGCAGCTCAGGTGGGACACTGCATCCTGATGGGATGCAAATAAAACACTGTCACAAAGCATTCTTGCCAAAATTATTTAACCTGAATCTAATCAACCTTGAGATCTAACTCCCAGTACATAGGAAATACAGAGGATAGAGGAAAAAGTTAAATGACACCACAAGGAACAAACAAATATGGAAAGTAAAATGTCCTACATAGAAGCTAGTCAGGGGGCACCTGGGTGTCTCAGTCAGTGAGTGGCTGACTGGCTCAGGTCATGATCTCGCAGTTCCTGAGTTCAAGCCCCCCATCAGGCTCTGTGCTGACAGCTCAGAGCCTGGAGCCTGCATCAGATTCTGTGTCTCCCTCTCTCTCTGCCCCTCTCCTGCTGGTGCGCGCTCTCTCTCTCTCTCTCTCTCTCTCTCTCTCTCAAGAATAAATAAACATTAAAAAATTAAAAAAAAAAAGAATAGCTAGTCAGGCTCTTCATCATGTTAATTTCAAAGAGAATTAAACAAGCTTGGGGCAGAGGGAAGGTCTTGATTAAGGGACGCTGTAAATGCATGCAGTGCAATACATTCTGGTTTGAACAAAGTTACTTAGGAGACACTTTAAGAAGATAGTGAAAATTGGAATATGGCCTGGATGTTCAATGATATTCAAGAATTCATTAAGTATGATAATGCTATTGTGGTTATGTAGGAAAATGTCATTATTATTTCCATGTATGCATTCTGGAATATTTAGAGTGAAATATCCATCACTTTCTTTAAAATAGTTCAGAAAAAGAAGAAATATGTCAAAGTTTTAGATAGAAATGTTATTCATTTTACTGCCCTCTCCACTTTTCTGTATGTGTAGAAAATTTTCATAATAATAAAGTGTTTTGTTGGGAAGTCGATTTCACAAAAATTGGATCTTCAACTAAACTGAAATAGTTGTGAGTATGTTCAAACTAATGTCAAGGTAGAGTCAGCCCAAGCCACTGGAAGTCCTTTGAGGTATTAGAGGACTACCTAGAGGTATTAAAGGTATTAGAGGTATTAGTGGGTCAGAGTATTACTAATTGGTATAATTTTTTCATTTGAAGGTTCTTCAGTTATCAACTGGTCCAATCGTACCATTTTCCAGAAGAGGAAAAAGAAATCAACATAGTGAGGGTATTGCTTAGCCTGTGGTCTACCAGAATCAATCCTCTCAAGTTTCGGCCTATGCCTTCTTCTGTTCCATCCTATTTTATAAATCTAAGATTTCATAATTCTACTTTTTCACAACAATATGGACAGATCACACTTGTATGCAATTTGTAGTTTTTGGCATACTTTTCAAACACTATTTCTTTTAATGCTTCCTAGGAGATGGATCTTTTTACAGATAAGGAAACTGAGGTGCTAAGAAGTTGAACAATTTGCCTAATATCACAAAGGGAAACGCTTGAGGTAAAATCAAAGCATGTCAGAACTCCTAGCTCTGTGTTCTTCATCCTTCTGCAGGCAGCACCTATATTTGTAAAATGACAAGACTGATTCCCCAAGAGCTTGTCCCCTTAGGGGACAATATTTTCAGCAGCAAATTTCATATGACCTTTACTTGCAATAGTAAATAAAAGTCAAATGCATAACATTAACTAACAACCCAATGGAGGTAATTAGCTCAACCAATGGTTCTCAATTCAGGCTGCACTGCATAGACTCCAGAGAAGAGTCAGAAAAGCTGGGTTTTCTAAAAGTGCCCTGGAGGGGGTGAGGGTAATTCTGATGTGTGGCCGTGGTTAAAAACATCCAAGATGTGCTACCAACCATCCTAGTGCATAGCCTCTTGGTGTTCTAACTTGATCCAGGGATAGAATTTGGAAATCTGAGGAAGTGAATGGCATGAGACAACATGGATGAACCTTGAAAACATTGTGCTAAGTAAAAGAAACCATTCACAAAGGACCATGTATTACACGATTCCATGCATATGTCCAGAATAGGCAAATCTATAAAGATAGAAAATAGATCGGTGGTTGCCTGGGGTATGGGTGACTCAGGGTGATGGCTAAGGGGTGCAGGGTGCATTTTTTTGGCAATGAAATGCTCTAAAGTCAATTGTGGTGATGGATGCACAAGTTGACAAATGTACTAAAAACCATAAACATTTTAAATGGAGGAAACGTATGGTATGTGAATCAAACCACAATACAGCTGTTCTTTAAAACTGAATGAATTGCAAGTCTAAACATTGCCCCATTTTTAATTTCTCTCCCCCTCTCTTTTTTTTTTTTAAATTTTTTTTTCAACGTTTTTTATTTATTTTTGGGACAGAGAGAGACAGAGCATGAACGGGGGAGGGGCACAGAGAGAGGAAGACACAGAATCGGAAACAGGCTCCAGGCTCCGAGCCATCAGCCCAGAGCCTGACGCGGGGCTCGAACTCACGGTCCGCGAGATCGTGACCTGGCTGAAGTCGGACGCTTAACCGACTGCGCCACCCAGGCGCCCCATCTCCCCCTCTCTTTTTGAGAAAAGCAAAACTTGTGCATTCATTCACATCTGCAAATATTCACTGACCACCTTCTATATGGCAGGCTCTGTTCAAGGAGTGGGAGGTATAACAGCAAACATGGCAGACAAGAGTCCCCTCCTCATGGAACTCATATTCTCGAGGAGGAAGAAGGACAAAGAAAATAATTTCAGTTATTGCTATAAAGCAAGTAAACCTCGATGAAGTAATAGTGTGTGGACTAGGGGTGCAGGCCACTTTAGACCAGGGTGATCAGTAAAGGTATCTTTGAGGAGGTGACACTTGAGTTGAGGCTGGAATGATAAGAAGTAGCAAGCCATGCAAAGATCTGGGGCTGAACAAGGACAATGCCTTGAAGCAGTAACAAGCCAGACATCTTCAAAGAATGGAGAAGAAGGCCAGAATGGCTGGCACCAAGTGAACAAAGCAGAAGGGATGAATTCAGGAGGTTGGCAGGGGCCAGGTTACATAGTGCCTGCTAGTATGGGTGATTACATAGTATGTGTCTAAGCCAGAATACACTCAAGAGTGAAAGAAGACGCTTCAATTATACAGAACACGGGAACCACAGGTACAGACTTGGGACTGTCCCAGGCCGACCAGGATGTCTGCTCACCCTACACGAGGACTGAAGATTTTACTCTAAAGTGCCATGGAAAACTGTTGGCAGGTCTTAAACTGGATTGCAGAAAGTTTAAAATTTTCCTCTTTAAGAGGTCCCCAGAGGTTATTCTCGATTGGAGAGATTAAGGGTGGAAATGGCACAGCCAAGCTTCTATTAGGAAACCTGGAGGCACCTCCGACCACCTCACCATATGGGGGTGGGTTGCAGACGTTGTGCACCAAGACCAGCCAGAACTGTTCTCCCCTGGCAGCTTGGGGTCAGTCCTGGTACATGAGAAATGCTCTGCTCAATCCCCTGGGTTCCATGACATACAGCACAGCAAAAATCATTTTGGCTTGGAAAAGTTTCAAAAGCAGGTACTGTTTGCCATCCACCCTAACCACAGAAAAGTTTCAGAAGTGCTCCCAAGCTCCATGTGATCCCCAGCATAGGAATTCTGTCATTTCCCAGGGAGTTCACAGGCATGAGCTATAAAAAGCATTCCCAATTAACTGCTTGGAATTATGTAAAAGGCTTACTGAATTTCGGAGCTTGCCTCCCAAACACTTTTTGTCTTGTATGAGTAGCACTGAATTAGTCTTCCTGGCTGTGGCGAGATACCAGGACGTTAATAAGCAAATAAGAAACATCCAACAACAACCAACCATTTTCATCCTAAAATCTGCTTTGGAAACAGAATCTAGGAAAGGCTGGGGGAATTCAAATTCCAAGAAGCATTTTTAAAACCCCTAAAACTCTTTCTGAAAGCAGTTTAATAATAGTTACCATTTGTTACACCTACTGTGCCCCGGGCATTCTGCTAGATGGCTTGTTGGCTTTACGCTTACCTTACTACAAACTTGTAAGGTTGCCTGCCATGTTATTCCCATTTATCGATGAGGAAATTAAGTACCTGAAAGGTTAGTTTCTCAAAATCATATCCTCAAACTTCAAACTTAAGTCAGAAAATGAATCCACGTATGTTCCCAAATGCCCCGACTTGTTCTCCTCTGATGAAGTAAAACCTACTTTCTTGTTTACATTACTATGCAAATGTTCCATATGTGTACCATCTTTTAAAAACTCAATACTGCATTGAAAATCCAAATAATGCAGAACAAATAAATTAGGAGTTATTGTTAACATTTCAGGAGGTTTTACTTCACTAATTCCTTCAATAGCAACCTGATTTGCTTTACAAGTTTTCAATTTGCATTCGCCTATTCAGAAATGTATCTTCTGAATGTACCGAAGTGTGGATTTATAACCCATTCTATAGCATATCTATTTTTGTGTTTTCTTAGACTCCACCCCTTCATACAAAACCACCAAACCGGGTGGTTCCCATAAAAACTGCAGAACTTTGGCAAACATGCTGACATCTCTTTAAATGTTATTATTAATGGTGGCTGTGGCATGTACATTTATTCAACAAGACACTCCCTGAAGTCAAAGGCCCTGAGGGCAAAGTCAAACTTCTCAACCTGCTTCGCCAGGCCTTTCACACTTTCCCCACGTTTGCCATCCTAGCTAAGTTGCTGTAACCTCCTGGGAGCTTGTTAGATAAAGGGAGAGCTGGCATTCGAGGGGAATCAGACACGCAGGTGGCAATGGGGTGGGGGTGGGTGGCAGGTTCAAAGCCAGCCCCCCCACCACACACAGGCCAATTGAATCAGACTGGGAGTGGGCCTGGGTATGGCTTTGTTTTGTATTTTCTTGCCTGTTATTTATTTATTTCATCTCTCATGGATGCCAAGTGCAGCCAGGATTCAAAACTTCAACCCCAATTCACCCACTGGACTCTCTCACTGTGCTTCCTTCCACACTCGAAGCTGCATCCTGCCCAGCATGCCCTCACTTCGAGGCTTCTGCACTGAGTGGTCTGTGCGCCTGGAAAACTTTCTTCCACAAGTCTCCTCCTGCATCCCCTGCTAACTGCTGCTCACCTCTCAGGTCTCTCTTTGGATCCACTCTCCTGGAAAGTTTTTCCTAACCCCTGCTAAACAAGTTAGAACAGAGTAAGCTCAACCTTCAGCCTTCACGAAGCACTTATTAAATTGCACTGAAATTTCCTGTATAATCTGCTTGCCGCCTTCTCCATGGGCTCCTGGAGGGCAGGGTTTGTCTGCCTTGAACTTTGTATCCCTGGGGACTACCTCAGTGCCCAGTGCATAGTACATGCTCAACGCATTATACGATGGAATGAGTGATGAATGAGTTCTATTTCCCAGTCTGAAGCAGCTTGCCAGTTGATGGGAAATATCTGTAAAACAATGCTGAATGCATTCAGTGCCTTCAGGAGTGCATGGAACATGCTTTCAGGAGAAAAAATCTCTCCTAACTGGTTCACACACACTCCCCATGCCTTGCCTTGCTTTTAGAGGCTTGCTGTATTCTCATTCTCAGACACTGGTATTGTTTTAAAACCCAAAGTAATATTTTTCAGGAAGTCCTAAACTTAAATCCATGCTTGTCTCACTGATTAACCGTCCTTTTGTAGTGCAAAGATGTCTATACCCTCTGGTAGCCTGGCTTTGACCATGTGCTTGGAGTGACCTTAAGAAGAGGATGTGGGTATGCCATCTTCAAAAAACGATTTTGTGGGGCACCTGGGTGGCACAGTTGGTTAAGAGGCCGACGTTGGCTCAGGTCATGATCTCACGGCTCATGGGTTCGAGCCCCGCATCAGGCTTTGTGCTGACCACTCAGAGCCTGGAGCCTGCTTTAGATTCTGTGTCTCCCTCTCTCTCCCTCCCTACCTCACTTGTGCTCTGTCTCTGTCTCTCTCTCTCTCTCAAAAATAAAAAATAAACATTAAAAAAAATTAAAGAAAAAGATTTCATATTACTATCTGTGATTATGGATAGAAGCATTTTTGGTGTGTTTTACCCAAAATAACAACAAATCCATTATTTTTTTCCTTTTTTAATTAGTAACTCAGTAATAATCAAAGATTAATGGCTGTTATTACTTTTTGTTTATATCCTTTAAAACTTCTCTCTATTTGCACATATTCTATATGTACAAATATAAAGTTTTATTATTTTTTGGAAAAGTGGGAGCATAAATACTTATAGTTTCCTAGGCCCCCCTTTTTTTCCATTTAACTCCACACAGGATATACTTTTTCATGTTAACACAGATTTACATCATCACTTTTAAAAATTTTTTTAAATGTTTATTTATTTTGAGAGAGAGAGAGAGAAAGCAAGCGGGGAGGTGCAGAGAGAAAGGGAGACACAGAACCCAAAGCAGGATCCAGGCTCTGAGTTGTCAGCACAGAGCCAGACATGGGGCTTGAACATACGAACAGTGAGATCATGACCTGAGCTGGAGTCGGACGTTTAACTGACTGAACCATCCAAGCACCCCTACATCATGACTTTTTTTTTAGTTTATTTATTTATTTGAGAGAAACAGAGACAGCATGAGCAGGGGAGGGGCGGGGAGAGGGGGAGAGAGAGAGAGAGAGAGAGAGAGAGAGAGAGAGAGAAACCCAAAACCCAAGCAGGCTCTGCACCAGGCTTGAACTCACGAAACCGTGAGATCATGACCTGAGCGGAAAACCAAGAGTCAGACACTTAATGGACTGAGCCACCCAGCTGCTCCTACATCGTGACTTTTAAAGCCTGTAGGTAATCTGTGGTGTCATGTTATTAGTTATTGAACCAGCCACTTTTAGCAGTCATTTAGATTGATTTCAGTTTCTGTTATAAACAATGCTGTGATGAATACCCTCATGCACACATCTGTGTTTGTCCATGTATTCCCTGCAAATAAATTTCCAGAAGTAGAATTCCTGAACCAAGGGGTATACCTATCTTTAAGTACAAGGGATACACATATCTTTAAGCCTGACATTTTGCTAAATTGCCAACAAACTTTGTTAGACCAATTTTTATCACTATCAGATGTTTATAAGAATGTTGTTTCTTTATTTTCCTATCAGCATTATTTTCAATGTTTATTCGTTTCTAAGAGAAAATATCTATTGCTGTTTTAATTTGTAATTTTTTGATATTCATGAGCTTTAATATTCTTTCACACTTTTTTGACATTTTTATTTTCGTATTGTTATGTTCTCACTCTTACTAATTTGTAAGAGCTCTTTATATATTAGGGATGTAATGCTCTTGTTATATGTTTTGAACATATTTTTTCAGCTTTTATTTATCTTCGTTTATGGGATGTGTTTTTGTATTGTGGTTTTGCTTTTCATGTAGTCAAACTATCAGTCTTCTCCTTTATGTTTGGCTTTGATGGCATGCAGTGTTAGTATTTTTAATGGAGTTTATAAGATTTAAGATGGATTGTTCACATTGTCAACAATAAAAAGTCACCTGGGAACCAAACCAGAACTTTAAAAATATATATTTTACACTACTTATTATACAACATAATCCTTATCACTACTAGGAAAAAAAATTTAATGACTAAAGTTAATGTATCTATCAATATTTCTGAAAGGAAAAATCTATCTTTTCAAAATCCTTTCTGTTCCAATTAGCAGGTGATACTTTACATGTTCTATATTTATTACCTGAAATAACATAATCCCAATAGAAAACTCTAATTTGGTCAGAGAACGATTTTACAAGCTGTTGCAGAATATGGATGCAAGTATCACAGCTTCAAACTGTGAGGAGAGATCCAGCCAGACCTCGGCTAGAAATGTTTCAATAATGACCACACATGGGATAAAACAACTGAAAATCGTTCACTCTTGTTGACAGGGGAAGCATTCTAGAAAAGGTTCTCTCTCCTTTTCTGGAGATGCTGCAAAGGAACCCAAAGTTCATGAAGGACAGAATGACAATAATGCCATAGCCTAAGGGATGATCTCCACACATGCACATGCCATTTATTGATGAAAGCCTTACAGGCTCTCCTTTGACATGTTCATCTAGACCCCCAGCCAGGAGAAAACAGCTGGCTTTTAAATACTCAAGTTCCTTCTGATTTCATAATGCATGCTCAGCCCCCTTTAAATTATGCACCAAAATCATCTTCTCAATGGGTCATAAAATAATGAATTTACAAAAGCCAACAACAATTAAAAATTTTCTGTTTTAAACCGACAAAATTAACAATAACAACAATAAGGAAATAATTTGGGGAGCATGAGTCAAAAGAACCATTCCCTGTAACAAAATGTGCAAGATAAATCGTCATTTTAATCTCTTGAGAATATGAAAAAAATTATAGCTGTCTTCCCATTCTTTGTATTCTACTAAGTGCTGTAAAAAAAAACCCAACAACACATTAATTAATTAGAGCCTCAAATTCACTGCTTTCACAACTATACCTTCACCTGAGGAAGAAATAAATGCCCTGGCAACCCCTCTCGTATTGGTCAGTGATTATTAAATGAAATGGAGCTCGGGACCAGGGGATATGGAGCATCCACAAAGACCAAAAACAGAGTCACTGATACAAAGAACTCCTCACCCATAAGGAGGGGTGGAGAGACTTAAATGGGAAATAATTACATGACAGAAAATACAATGAACAGGCAAAATCCTACAATTCAGGAAAGAACAAGTAAGTACAAGCTGGGGCATGACAGCTCGCTGAAGAAAACAGAAACTGAGCTGGACATTAAAGAATGAGCTGGCAGAAGAGAGGAAGAAATGTTGCTCAAGGAGGGGAGAAGCCAACAGCTTCCATAAGAGCAGAAAGGTACAAATGGGGAACAGCAAGCAAATAGGATTTGCCTGGGGAGCCACTGAATACTGAATTACAGAATGAATTACAGAATACAGAACTGAATTACAGAATGAAAAGACAAATAAATGTTGTACTATAAGGGGAAGGAATTGAAGATAGGAAGGGAAATGCAGGGAGTATTGGGGATCAGTTTCATCGGGGCTGAGTAGACTATTCCAACCTCACCTCCCCACTTTCCAGAGGGGTAAAAATGGAAAGCTTGGTTTTTAACATAAAAGTTGCTTGCAGAGTCTGGGGGTAGGCAGAAGACTGTGTGCTACAATATTGTGTCTCTCTCCTTTATTGTGTGTCCACCTCCATTATATCTGGATGACTACCTTATACGGAGATGCTCTCAAAAATAATTTCAGAATGAACCAAACAAGTGAATGGATAAACTAATGAACAAGCAAACATGCAGAAACATTTTTTTTCAGGAGCTTGTTCTATCTGGACATGAACTACTGGGGGGGGGGGGGGGGGGCGGATCTCAGGGAAGGGAAGAAAAAATGGTGGGAGAAAGGAAAACCAGCTATTAAAATACTGCAGAATATCAATTATAAAATGATAAAACCCTAGATTTAGGAGGCAGAAATAGGAATAAAAACACAGACATTAATTTGAGAAAATTATGGTGAGTCATTAAGTGATTTTAAAGCATTGCTATTCCCATCTCACAGCCAGGTCAAGTTTTAAGTGGTCCAATCAACTATTATACTCATTCATTCAAATGGAAAATATCTACTGAGCAGCAAGCAGTCCTCTGGCCCTAGGGGCCAAAGTGAAATTCAAATTTATTTTCTTCAAATTTCTGACTGATCACATAAAGCCCTGAACCCTGACAGCTAATGACTCATGTGCAATTGGCCATTATCACAATAACCATCCCTGATTACCAAAATAACCTGGCATTTATTAGGAGAAAGGTTTGAAAGAGTGAATTTTAAGGCTGAGCAGCATCAAGACAGTCCCAACTGTGTATATACTGGAAACATTAAACAAGCAATTAAGCACTTCATCTCCAATCATTCCACATTATTTATCCAGGTGAGACAGATTCCCAACCAGATTATAACATTGTGTTAGGAAGCATGAATTTGGCTAAGGTTTTGAAGATAGCAAAAAATTCGCACAACAATTATGTCCAGGTCATGAATCAAAAATTCACTAATCCAAATTTGAACATATAGCTTAAATTTGATGCTCTTTCTACCATTTGCCTCTGCCTCCAGCCTCCACCACCAATTACATGTCATCTTACACATCTATATCAAGATTTGATGTCTCAAAACATCATTCAGCAAGCCGTTCCTCAGGGGAATAAAGTTTAGTGATTCCTTCCTCAATCTTCTTTCTCTCTCTCCTTTCTTCTTCTCTTCCTTTCTTATCTATCGAGTGTCTGTTATTCATCAGGCATGCTGGGAGATTCCACAGCGAACATTAACAGACATAGCCTGATAGTCTTTGGCAGGTCTCCTTGACTAGAACCAGCCATTCCAAGCCCTTCAAAGTAAGACCCCACCCTCCCCAAAGCTTATCTCCCAATTACTCCCATACCACCACTCAAACCTCCAAATCAGACCAATAGAACTACATATTTAATTTTGAATCCTGGGAGTTGGTTTTGTCTTTGCCCTTCCATCTTTCACCATCCCCTTATAATGTTTGCTGCTCCCCAATTTGATACAGTCTCACCTGGGTTCACATTCTGACTCCATTTTCTATCTATGGGATCTTAAACAAGTCACTCGATTTCTGGGAGTTCAATTTCTGCATCAGGTAAGTGAAAATAATAATACCTACATTTCTGGAATGTCTCAAGGATTAAATGTGATCATGTGTGTGAAAGAATTCAATACAGGCTTTGTGATGATGATGAGTTTCTTCAACTATCCCAGCTGGAAGTGAGCTCTCTCCCCAAATTCCCAGAGCATGGTTATACCACTGTACTTTTGAGCCTCCTCCAATTATTAGTTATCTTTCTATGTCTATCTTTACTCCCTACTTAGGACCAAAGAATGTGAAAAACTTCTTTATGGCTTTCTGATACTTGAGACAGAGCCCAATATATACTTCATCCTATGTGGAGGAAGAAGAGAGGAGTAGTTAATGACCCCTGATGCCTCATAGTTGACATTAGTAGTTTAGTTCAAAGATTCTGTGGAATTTGGAGAATCATCCAACATTCAGATTGCTCCTCTGAGCTTTGGATAATATTGCAGATGGGGGGTCTCCTCGGAATGACTTGCCTCTTTTATTTCTGTTGTTACCCAGTTTAAATCCAAATGCAGAGACTGAAAAATATTCATACTTAAATACTTTCTACTTAATTTCACATTGGTCTCCACATTCAGTGGCCATAAAACAAATGTAAAGTTCAAACTAGAAAGAATATTTCTGCAATACGACCACAGGCCATCATAATAGGAAACCAGGGGCACCTGGGTGGCTCAGTCAGTTAAGCGTCCGACTCTGGATTTTGCTCAGGTCACGATCTCACGGTTCATGAGTTTGAGCCCCACATCGGACTCTTTGCTGAGTGTGGAGCCTACTTGGGATTCTCTTTCTCCCTCTCTTAATGCCCCTCCCCCACTTGCTCTCACTCTCAAAAATAAATAAGTAAACTTAAAACAAACAAACAAACAAAAATAGGAACCTAGCCAGAAAGTTGAAAGGTTAATGAAGAATCAAACCAGTACTATCAGGCTTCACTGGCGCTCTAAGACACTGACTGGCACCCTCACAGAGTAAGAATCACAAGCCTGTGCCTTCAAAGAAATAACTGATGCTGAAGGACTCATTTTCCTAGGCTACTGTCATGGCCAAACTTGTTCTCAATCCTGAGCAAATTCAACCTCAGGAAACTTTATTTGAACCTTCCTCAAGAAGCTTCAGACCACTTTACGGAGTCACTGGCTTCTGCAGGAGTAATTTATGGCCCCCTAAATCAAGGAACTTCTACTGTTCAATAAAACTCTCTCCTGAATTATAACAGTAATCATAATTAACTTCACCCAGACTGGGCAACATGCAACATGAAGCTCTCAATGCCCCCATGCATAATTTCAGAGAGGCCGGGAGCCCTGGCATCTGACTACCCACCCAGTGCCTCGCCGATCCCCAGTGTGGTTCTCCCTGCAGGGCCAGAAGTCTGGAAATAATCCACAATAGGAACAAGAGGCCTATTTGGATCAAGTTCTAGGAGCATCTTCCTCCTCTGATAAATGGACATAACCACTTTCCAAGAGACTGAAAAACAGCCAAAAGGAATCTTTCAAAATATACTTACTTAACAATGATATAAGCTCGTTCTGAGTTATAATTGCTTCACATGGAAAAAACCCAAGGCTTTCCCAATAGAGAACTGAAATAGACAATGAAGGTGACTGGGAAGTAAGGGATAGAAACAGGTTGGCAAATTCTCAGGACACATTTGGATGTAATTGCTTATTCTCTTTTTTTTTTTTCAGGAAAAGCCCCAGCAACAGGGAAGGAACCCCTCCTTGCCCCTTTCCAGTAAATTCTCCTCATAGCACGTTGCACCTCCCCAGAGACGTTTAGAGACTGCCATTCATTTAATTGCTTGAGAAGCCCAAACCAAACAAGAGTCGCTGGAGCTTGGTCCTCTGTTTGTTGGCTGTCTGCAGATTTACAATTTAGCACCATGTGGATCTTCAGAGCCAAAGTGTTAGAATTCTGAGGGCCTCATTCCACCTCTCAAAATACAATGGGCAAGGGCGGAAAAGCTTCAAAGTCCCCAGAAGGCACCAAACCCAATTACATTGCAACACATGTGTGCAGCCCTTTAAGCTGCTCATTAACATTTGGAAAATTCTTCTGGTAAATGTCTTCATATCCAATTTAGCCTCCTTTTCCCTTCTCCCTACCACCCCCATCTCAGAGACAGGCAACAGTAATGAGCTATATAAACGTAACTCTTTAAACGAAGAATGTCATCACTTACAAATACAAGAGAGCGGTACATGTTGTGTATGCCTACAAACTGCAGTTGCTGTCTGTTAGAGTTTGTAGCAACTTTTAAATCTGTCATCACGGCATGAATTTCATACTAAGCTCCTTCCCGGTGCTTGAGCCAGGAAGCAAAGGGGGAACAGGCTGTATCATTTATGGGCAGATTGGTATTGGGTCAAGTGTGACATCACACTCTGCTCCCACCGTAATGAGGTGAAAGGCAAGGCCTCAACAACGTGGCACTTTGTTTATTGGGAAAATTTAAGTGGGGCTGTATTTCAGTTTATGATAAAACTGAAACAAAGGATATGGATTACAGATTTTTAATAGCTCCACACGAGAGGAGAGTGAAAAAGAGGGGAGCCATATAGGACTTAGTAAAAAATGCAAAAGGTCAAAGGATCAATGTAGGCTCCAGGCAGGCTGGTCCCTTGGCACTTTTCCTGGGCATATTTACTCAACTGAAACATTAGCACATCAGCCAAGTGTTTAATTTTTCTTTCTTTCCCATGGTTAATATTATAAAGCAAGAAGGAAAAACCAGACCTAAAATGTGTGTGTGTGTGTGTGTGTGTGTGTGTGTGTGTGTGTGTTTAAAATATCCCATGTTTAATACTTTAATACTCTGGCAGGTCTCTGATCATGATCAAAAATTTTCTATTCAACAGAAAACAGAATCAGACCTACACATACAGAGAACAAACTGATGGTTGCCAGAGAAGATGGGGGTGGGGGATGGGCAAAATGGGTGAAGGGCAGAGGGAGACACAGGCTTACAGTTATGGAATGAATAAGTCATGGGAATTAAAAATATAGCATAGGGAATATAGACGATATTGAAATGGCATTGTACGTGACAGATGCTAGCTTACACTTGCGGTGAGCATAGCATAATATATAGAGATGTTGACTTGCAGCTCAAACTAATATACCATTGAGGGTCAACTATACTCAAATGAAAAAGCTTTTTTAATATTATATTAAAATTTTTATATTCAAAGGTACCATGAATACAACCTCACATATCACACTTCCTAAAGTCTTTTTTTTTTTTGTCCACACTGATACTGGGTACCAGGATCAACTTCTATTTCTCTATATAATTACCTACATCAACATTTGAATTTATGGTTAACCCACTGAATACAATATTATGTATGGAAAAAGACATATTTGGCAAATAAGAGAGGGCAGAAAAACTTCTGAGACTTTATTTAGAATTTGGAACATTTTATTTAGAATCACAGATAATACCTAGAGTTTGGCGTGTTTATTTATCTCACCTGGTGTGGGTGCCATCCTCAAGGAGTGCAGAGTCCTGGGAACTGCCATGGAAATGACTGTAGGATAAGGGGTGGGGAAACTAGAACCCTGAGCTAAGCACAGGCGCTAACATCCAACCCAGAAGCCATTAAATTCATCTAAAATTATTTCATCTTCTGCTGAAAAAAACTCTACTTGCAAACTTTTCCTGTGTATCAAGAAAGCAAAAGGACTTAAGTCCCCACTCAAGTGAGAAAGACCCAAAGCTTTATACCACCAAGGTCCCATGAAATCCTCTGGAGGAGCTTAGTTTTCAAATTGCTCTAAAATAGTTCTCCTTGATTTAAGTGAGAAACTTATTTGAAGAGAAAACATCTTGTTGTAGGACTAAAAACCTACAATTATTCTTTTGTTCTTAATTTTTCAACTCTCATCAGACACACCCTCGTAGCATTGGGCCTAAACTGTATCATTTCTTTGGAAGAATAATGACACGTCCAATAATGCTCGGTGAAGAATAAGTGCCAACGCGTGGCAAATGCTCAGTAAGTTCGCTGTTGACAAAATAATAATTATATAATGATGAGAAGATGGTAGTAACGATTATATGATATGATAATCGTATGTTATAGCATAATCGTTCTTGGTAGGAGCTCATTGCCTAATATTATCCAAAACCACAGTCTTCCCTCAGTTAATTCTATTTTAAGACCCTAGCATTTTCAATCTTCCTACCTGTGGGGAAAAAGCAGTGGAGAAAGAGAAAGACAATGGAAACAAAATGCAGAGACAGCCAATCACTCCGCAAAGCCCCCACCCCATGTGCATACAATCAGCACCAGCTGTAGTCCAATTAAACTTAATCTAGTCACATGCTCATGTGCTCCTCAGAAATTAGAGGAAATCAATTCAAATGCTAATGAGAAAGTCCATAATTTATTATCTGCTGAGGAATGCATGTTACATTAATTTTAACTGTAAACAATTATTTTTATTGCAAGATTAATTACCCTATCTTATACAACTTCCTTTTTTCATATTCTTTTAAGGAATTAGTTTTCAGTTGCTGTTTTGTGGCTCTGTCACAGTTCTTTAGCTTGAGAAAAGTATAATTAATTTAGGGATGCTGCAAATGTTGTTTTCTATTCTTCTGCCAAAAGAAAGTGGGATAAATGGCTAGGTCAAGCATGGAGAAAAATAGCTGCAGCTTCTGGCCAGGATGAAAAGACATTAGAACTCAGAATGGAAGTGGGGGGAGCCAAACAGAATTTAAAACATGAGCTAATGTTGGTCAGTTCTGACCATAACATTTCCCAAAGGCGTCAACATGCAAGTCAGTCCTCAGATGGTTCCTAAGTCCTGAAAGTCCATGGGAACTACATGGGCTAAAGTTTTCAGAGCAAGACAGAAGCTAATCATTTTTTCTTAAAATAGTATCAAGGCCCGGACTTCTCTGTACATGGTGGGTGGGGTGACTCTTCCTTTGAGCAATCAAAAAGGAATAAAATTTTTGCTGTCAGAACCCCACTCCCCTGACAAAACTGCCCTCCCTCTGAGTTGGCTCCAAGGTGATTGAATGTTCAGTACAGTGGCTGGTGGGCAATTATTCTTAAAACTGTCACTTCTCAATACGAAGGATAGGGCTTTAGACAGTGAATGGCACTCATAGGGTTGAAGGTGAGTATCCTATTGTTTCTGATGAATCATTTGCTTGATTCTTATGCTTTCTAAATGTTAAAGAAGGCTATTTCCTCTATAGGCACAACTAGACTTAGCATTTTACAGGTAAACATTTATAAAATACCAAAATCTATTAGTTTACTTTGTTGGGACTTTCCCAATTTAAACATCCAGTGAAAGCAACTGCTAGTCATCAATTAAAATTAAATTAGACTAAATTAAATCAATAAGCCTAGTTGTTGATTTCAATGGGAAGTTGGTTGAGAAAATGGGTAAGAGAACTGAGCCCAGAGAAGATTCAACTGCTAATTACTCATAAAAGTTTAGGCTTAAAGGGTTATAAGCATTTGACTTAGGAATGGAAACAAAGTGGTGCTGGCTAAGAAGACCCTGGGCACAACCCTAAAGTCAGGGTTGGCTGTGACTTCCTGTCAAGGAGATTGAATCCTAGTTAGTCCTAATGTGTTTCAATCTGAGAACTATAGTTCTCTCAGAGAACTATGGCCCGGGAGGCCATCGGGCACACACAACAATCAGCTGGGTTGGAGTAGACAGGATGAAAAAGAATCTTTCCCATGAGCAACAAGCTCTCAGCACTCCACGTTGTAAATTCAAACCAAAAAGTGGGGTTTTTGCCCTTCTTACATGCTTTCATGATTTCTATTAAATATTTTCATAAGTCCCTACTGGGAGAGCATGTGCTACTTATCAGAATCCTATATAGTAGCTCCAAAAACCAGGAAGTGGTTGGAAGGGACAGACTATGGTGATACAGGTTACACCTGGTTTCAATCTGATTGTCAGATGTCATAAGGGCGGGCATATAAGACTAAACCCCACTTCTACTTCAAACCTATAGGGAATTATTGCTGATTTATTTTAGCAAAGAATGTTTCATGCTCTTGATTTCCATTCCACTTTCTCTGCTTAATAAAATAAGATGTCACATGTCAAGCTACATTGTAGTGAATTATTTCAACAACCCAAAGCCTTTCAAATCCACTTGAAAACCTGCCACAAAGCCAAGATCTGTCACAAAGCATTAGAATTAGTTACCCCTGGAAAACCCTCCTACCATAGGACAAGTGGGTAGGCAGCATGCAAGAAGAAAGCCTTGAAGTATTTCTAAGCTTTGCACACCAAACAACTCTTTGGTCCAGCAGACATGAAGGTTCTATGGCCCTTTGAATTACTCCGTGCCTAGATTTAAATTCTTCTGTTCTTTTGACCAGATCAAAACAATCTTATCATGGGCCAAATTCGTGCTTTTCCAAGCTGTAGACTTCTGTGTCACGTTCCACAAAATACATGGCAAAGAACCTCCATTATTTGCAGGCATTTCATATAATAGAAATTTGCATTCTATTAAAGCTCTCTGCTTGATAATTAACAAGACAAGTAATAATCCACAAGTCTATATTTTGCAAGTCTGTCTTGCTCTAGGTTTGTCTCCTTATAGCCAGGAGCAGGGGGCACATTCAAGTGAACCACCTCCTAAGTGGGGCAAGTGGCAGCATCTCCAACTCTGATCAGTTACAGACATAGTTCGCACATCCCAAACCAATGTGGTTAGAGAAGAAACTACCTTGGGGAGAGTCTATAGATAATAAATGTAATGAATGAACCTAAGGTACCCCATCTGTAAGTGCTTAGGCATTCTCCATTTAATGGTAGAGTTTCAATGCCTTATTCTAAAACACTCTTAAAGGAGGATTTTTTTATGGCAAATATGTGTGGAATGTCTTGCAGAACCACAGGATTTCATTTCCCAGTGTTGATGTGTATGGAAATAAAAATGAACCCAGAGAAACACAGAGATATCATGTGAAGCCTTTTCCTTAAACTGTTTCTTCAATCACTGGGAAGCAGGAGCCCTAACCATCACACAAGAAGGTATTCTCTTTCATGATTCCAACAGAGAAATTCAGTCTTTAAAAGGATCACAGTTTGGATCTGGTTCAAGGAAGTATCCTTAGGTCCTCAGCTCTTCTGAGGTTCACCATCTCTGACCATGCTGGGGTCATTCAGGCCATGCTTGCTCTCATAAAGCCATGTTTTGACAGCAGCACATGTCTCTGCCAGCCCCCAGCCATCCTTAGAGAAGCTACTTGGACTTTTACCTCCAAGCCCAGACCCATTAAGCTTCCAAACAGTCTCCCAAGGGTCAATGGATAGACTTCAGGATGTCTGTGAACTTGGGTGAGAAAAAAATTATCTTCACTAAACTCAGTATTTCCTTAGGTTGTGAATGTAGACAACAATCCAGAGCAGAATTAGCACATACGGGACTTACAGAAATCAGATATATTTTCATATCTCCATTATTGTTGATGTACCTATCTCAAAATACCATCTACATTCATCACTACATCAAAATTCTGGTGGTTATCAGACACATTGCTAGATTTTATTATCTGTTAATAAAGCATATACAGATGGTCCCCAACTTAACAACGGTTCAACTCACAATTTTTCAACTCCATGACAGTGTGTAAAAGATATGCATTCATTAGAAACCAAACTTCAAACTTAGAATTTTGATCTTTTCCAGGACTACCAATATGCAATAAGATACTCTCTTGTGATTTTGGGCAGCAGCAGCCCCAGCTCCCAGTCAGCCCCACCATCGTGGGGGGATAAACAACTGACACACCCTAAAACCACTCTGTACCCGTACAACCATTCTGTTTTTCATTTTCAGTAGAGTATTAAATCAACTACATGAGATAGTCAATACTTTATTATAAAATAGGCTTTGTGTTAGAGAATTCTGCCCAACTGTAGGCTAACATAAGTGTTCTGAGCACATTTAAGGTAGGCTAGGCTAAACTATGATGTTTGGTAGGTTAGGTGTATTAAGAGCATTTTTTACATAGATATTTTCCATTTATAAAGGATTTATCTGGAGGTAACCTCATCATAAGTAGAGGAAGATTTGTTACTTCCTCTACTTAAAAATTACTATATCATAATTTTTAGAATACTTTGATAACTATGTTTCAATATAACTGGTTTTCCTTGTAATTCTAGACATTTTATTTTATGAATTAAAAGTATTTTTCTGAGAAAGGGTTTTTTGGCTTCATCAGACAAACTTCCAAAGGGGTTCATGGGACACACACACAGAAGATGAAAAACTCCAACCCTATCACAACCTTGGAATTCTCATCTGATCATTACACATGACCCCATTCCACAAAGTGGTTTCTATCTGGTCCTAACAAGTTCTACAGTTCTAGGAGTCCAATGATTCTATTTTTCCTGCTTGACTCTCTGCCTTAGAAACTTGGTTCATTCTCTATTCCTTCTAGGACATGGTTCTCTGATCTGCTCATTCATTAATTCAATAAATATTTATTGAGGGCCTACTATGTATCAGGTACTGTGTGATGTGGTAGAGATACAGTACAGAACATGGGAGAGAAGTCCCCTATGCCAATAGAGTTTACATTCTAGTGGGAGGATGGATAGACAAGTAAATAGATAGATACATGAATGGATGAATGGATGGATGGATGGATGGATAGAGAGATAGAAGATAAAGGGAGGGAAGCAGTTAGGCAGGAAGCTATGCAGAAAATTAAAAAAAGTTGATGTCATAGAAAATGACTGGTTAACCACTATAGTTGGTGGTCATGCATGACCTCTCTGAGAATAGATGGTAGAAGGGGCAGGCATTTGATGTTTAGGGAAGAAAACCATCAAAGTACTTGAGTGATCAGGGAAGGCCAGGGTGGTTAGAACAACACAGTTCTGAGGCAGAAAGTGGTCATAGAGAAGGTCAGAGTGGAAAGAAAGATTTATTTCATGAAGGGCATCCTAAATTGGGTAAGAACGTAGAACTTTACAAAAGTCCTGGTCTTCAAGTGTTTAAGTAGGGTTTTAAGCAGGAGATTGTCATGATCTGATTTCTGTTTTTAAAAAACTGTTTTGGCTGCTGTGTAGTGTGTAGGCTGTAGGAACACAAGAATGAAATCAGTGAGTAAATTAGGAGGTTGGTGTGGTAAACTTGAGGGATTAGGTGATGGTAGAGGAGATGGAGAGGGAGAGATGAAATTGAGATATGTATCAGGCTGGGTCACAGCAAGAAGCAGTGCCAAAATCAAGATAATTTGAGGGAAGTTTAATAAGTGACAATTCACAAATGTGTGGATTGAGTATAAAGAAACCACAAGGGATAGTGTAATAGCTTGTGGCTGCTAACCCAAAGGCTCAAAAGGAGTGGGAAGGAAGGCTACTGGAACCCAGAAGGAGGAAATATGCAAAGATGGGTGCCTCAAGAGAAGCTCTGACTTTTGGGCAGGGGGCACAGTCACGTTATGCTAGTAAGACCTAAGTGGGGGCATAGCCTAGGTCTGGCTGTGGCCCCACTTTTGAAGGCCCTTGAGGAAATAAATATATTTACCTCACCCTCCAACCTCCTGTCAGGATTCACTGTTGACCAGAGGGAAATATTGGTCCATACAGAGTAAATGAGGATGCATGGTTCCTGCCTGCCCCGCTGCTCAGAATGCCAGGTCTCTTGCACCCATCAATTGTGTTAATCTCCACAATTAGCCAAATTATTTGCTAATATTCTTTTCCCCACAAGGCAGTGAGCTTCTTGAGGATGTCCATGTGTATCTGCTGGTCCCAGCAGAGTGGCTGTTTTATGAAACATTATGGTTAGTGAATGGATGAATGGCTCCTTCGGGTTCCTATGTTCCTACACCTATGGAACACTGTTACTCCATGTTGGATTTCTCTGACACCAACTGCTGTACAAGTAATAGTACCTCCATGTCACAAGTTGTGTGGACACACTGGCTCTCCTCCCAGATGGGGCCATCACAGGGTTCCCGTCCCACTTCTTGTCCATCTCAATGTCCCACTCTTTCCCCTAATTACTCCCCATGTACCTACTTAAGGCTGTCAGTCTGCTCTGAGACAATTGCCTGAATCTTTATAGTTTTTGTCCAAAAAGTTCTGACTTCTCAGTAATAACAGATATATGGCTTCCCCTTTGAGTTTTTCTGTATCAAATTAGCACTCTTATTGTTGAATGTTGGAACCTTGGTGAATATGCACATACATATGTATCATATATCTCCAAGCCAAGGAGACCTGGCCTGTTGCTGTTCAGTGTTTGAGGATGCCAGTGTTTCATGCTGATCTGTCTCACTGTATAAATGTTATGCTCAGATTTCCTTTGATGATATAAACTGAGCCTCTGCTTTAGCTGATGAAAATAAAATGCCAAATACCCAAGTATAAATGACTTATTTCTGGAAAAAAAAAAAAACTACTTCACACTTATCAATCCCCATATCTTGCCTGTCCAGTACAGTAGCATGCACAACTTTTCAGCTCTGCCTTCAAAATGTGATAAATCTTCCCTCTGGGGCAGAGTGCATCTCTGTATTTATCCAGAGGAGACTTTAACTCTTGTCTACATGTTAAAAACAAAACAAAACAAAACAAAAAACAACAGTAGGTTGGGAGAAGGAGGAGGGAAAAGGTAACAGATTGTGAAGGATTGATTACTAAAGCAAAAAAATCAATCTTCAGACTTTGATGATTTAACCAGCCACAAAAGCATAGAAATGTATGAGAAGCCCTGATTGATTTTTAACTCCGTAATCCTTCCCACCCCATCTATTATCCTGTATGGATCATATTAGCCATCATTATGACTAAGACAAGATAGGACACTGACATCCGCCTGACATGATATAACTGTAAATGGAATCGGCTTATACACAAAGGCTTTTACCTGGTTATTAATAGTGTTCTCTGTGGGTGATGGACTGGACTGATATTAAAACCTCCATCGGCTGTGTGGAGCCGTTGCAATTTGATTTCGGTCCAAGAAGCAGCTCCTCAAGGTAGTTATAGCACAGTGCCCTGACAAACTGCTTGAGTATCATTCCTGGGTACTCACCCTTTTAAGAGGCTCATAAAATAGTGGGGGCTGATGACATCTTTTTGGCACTGAGGATTCCAAGCTAGTACTTGCTAAGCTGAAAGATACCAAGCATGTGCACAAATGCCTTGACGACATCCCTTATCTTCACCACCATCAACGCGAATGTGAAGCAGAGCAAGATTTAGGGCATACAGCTTTTCGGGTGACATGCGTTATAGTAAAACACAGATGAACACATACCAAAACATTAAGGTCACTTGGTGACTTTTG
This sequence comes from Panthera tigris, assembly GCF_018350195.1. NCBI lineage: Eukaryota > Metazoa > Chordata > Mammalia > Carnivora > Felidae > Panthera > Panthera tigris. Next base: position 163,668,646 of record NC_056667.1, read on the forward strand.
CTTGTTTCACTTACCTTCAATGAATCAATGAAAAATATTTAGTTCTTAAGCAAACATTTACCTTCTCAGCTCCATGAGGCTTCCAACCACTATTTCATCTCTCACCAAACCAAGGGGTAAATTAGAAATATTAGGGGACCTGCCCAACATTACACAGTGACTCAGAAGCAGTTTTAATTAGAAATCCTAGATTTTTCC